>NC_081827.1:6822727-7126818 GCF_030867095.1 Alligator mississippiensis
GAAGAGGTCCCGGATCGGGGTCTGGCAGGACTGAAGAGGGAGGGAGCTCCACGGCTGAGAAGCAACTGCTGAGAACAACCTCCTATGTCAGGGGCGGGCAATTATTTTGGGCGGAGGGCCGCTTACTGAGTTTTGGCAAGCCATCGAGGGTTGCATGAGAGGCAGCCAGGGGCAGATAAATATTAATTTTCTAAATTTTTTAGGGTCCCTGCGGGCTGGATAGAACGGTCTGGCGGGCCACATTTTGCCCACCCCCTTCCTACGTGTTTTCGACAAGAAGACTTAATGTATCGATGGTAACTGCAGAGGGCTGCTCTTGGCTGGCCTTATGGACCACGATGGGGCATCAGGGAGAAGGTGATCCCTTGGGTGCATAAAGCCTTGACTTTCTGTGCAATAACGTAAGCACCTGGCAAAGCTCAAAGAATTGGACTTCATTTTTTCCCCCCTTTCCCAAGCATACCATACACTGGGAAAACCACCAGACAAAGAACCAGCTCTGAAGAGAGACACTGATAACAGCACATAAGACAATAAGTACCAGAACTGAACAGTGATACAGGCAAGATGAACACAGCATCATTTTATGTTCTGTCTTCTCCCTCCAGCTTAGTTTTGTTGTTTCTTTGCTGTCAAATCCCAACTAAAACAAGGTGTCCATCCTTTCGGGCTGGCACGGATCTCACACTTATCGCTGTATAACTACCCCCCTCGCTGAGTTTGGTGGCTGTTATTTATTCCAATAAATGAAATCCCACGTATTCTGTTTGGTGACGGAAAGCTCGAATTATCATAGGTGCTTCAAAACAAGAAACTAGAAAGCGCTTTTGTCGACTTACAGCCGTTTCACTGCTCTCTCTTGGGTAAACAGTACAAAGTTTAACTGTGACTGTACCAAGGATTTGTCTGTTGATACAGGAGTTTTACAGCTCATGTCTGCATGGCTCTTTGAATGCGTGATGCTTTCATCTCAAAGGAGGAAGAAGAATGAGTTGGGACTGAACGTCCTCCCCCATGTCCTGAAGTTTCCCCAGAAGAAAAAGCTATTTGCGGGCTAGTGATTCCCAACCAGCATGCCTGGAGGGCCTGTCAAGGGTGCCCCACCATGTTAGGCGTGCAAACATGATTTAAAGATAAACCCAGAGATTTCACATACAGATCCATAGTGTCAAAACCATTCTGCCCTGCTGGGGTCTTTCTGAGCTCTTTGCAACAGAAAAACGGCTCTATTATTTTTCGTGAACTGAAATACGAGCGAAAACTAAGAGCTGGCATTTTCTGAGGAGTGCCTTCAGCCTACCAATGGGTGCCTCAAGTCAAAAAACGTTGAGAACTACGTGCGGGACAAAGCGACTCCTCTGACTTTTGCTACGATTGGGAGAAACTGCAGTATTTTGTGCACAAACACTTTACAAAACACGCAGGAATGAATCCTCAAAGCAGCACTAAGAAGTGGCGTCTCTGCCATATGTATGATGGAAAAATTGCCCGACTTTGGGGCACTCATCCCGCTGACTTTCAAGAGGACTGAGACACTTGGGGCATTTTTCAAAATCCTACTTCTCGCTGGGAGTTTCCTCGTGTGAAGCCGCAACGTCAGAAGAAAAGCTGAGACTCCCTAGCTTTTCGTTTCACATTCAGAAAAAACACAGCGTACGGGTTGAGTATGTTTTCTCCCGCTGCGGTGGTTATTCCACGTAGGAGGTAAGAGCTGGTGGGATTACCGCTCCGTTCAAGGGACAGAGGCTTCTGGGGTAGCATCCATCCCAAAATACAAAATAAGGTAGAAGACGGAAATTATTATCAAGTTGGCCTATAGCTCAAAGTCATCCAGAGAGGTAACCAGATGTCTATGACCACAGCAAAAATTATGGAGAAGTGTACTGCAGAGATTATTATACAGAACCAAGGACCAGCCAGTCTCTGGCAGTCATACATGATACTCTAGTTACAAACCACATCCTCTCCCAAAATCTGGGAGCAAAAGCTGAAATTCAGAAAGGCTCCACGGGTCTGGGATACCCCTTTTTAATGGTTGTCCTGCCTTTGACTTTCCAGCCCCATTCATGGCAGCCTGAATTTGGTGACCCATGGCTCAGGAAAGAAGACATCTTCATTAAAGCTTAGCTGTTTTTCCATGTTCTCCTTCATACGCGGTGGGGAGCAGTAATTAGGTGCTCAGATACTATGGTGATGAGCGCAAAATAAAAACCTGTATCGATAAAATGGAGTAAGTGGGCCGACAGCTGGGTGCGGCAGTATTTGACTGTATGAATCATTCAAAAAGTAGGATCTATACCCTTAAAGTCTCCCAGGAGTCCAGTATTCACTGATCTCAAGTATTTTGGAAGTCAGTCCAAGTAATTTTGGGGGTTTTCCTTGCGTCTAGGAGAAAAGCAAGCAGACGCTTCATCTCATTTCTCCTCTGCCATTTAAACCTTGCATCCTTCCCCGAAAGAATTTCACTACTGCATTCTTCACTGCAACTTGCCTGATCTGTGAGTATTTTGGACAGGTCTCATCACCTCTGCTCCTCTCTCCACTTGCTATTTCCCCACATAGATTGCACCCAGCTATATCGATACCCCGTTTATGAGACTCATCTCACGCGGTTTCATTTTATGACCACCAGGTCAACGCTCTCCATCGTTTAGTAACGCGACGAGGTCTCCTCTTGTTTCAGACGCTCCTTGCGCTTGTGTACAGATATTTTAGTGCCTTCAGATAAAGCTATTACAAAGCAAGACCGTTTTTTATTGAAAAGAGGACGCTGCCAAGTAAAATACCGTGCTCTGTGCTTTTCTTATTCACTGCTGCGTGTAACATCCTCTCAGAAGCCTGAAAGTCACGATTGTGCCCTTTTATGTTTGGAAAACATTGATTTTTTTGTTTTATTATTGGAGTTTCGACTAGAGCTGAAATTAAGTGATGTTTTTATTTTTTTTACAACTTTCACTCTTAGGGCATTTCTCCTCTGGGGGCCAAAAGAGCGTTCTCTGCGACGCGGCCTCGGGAACAAGCCGAGGACTCGACGGTTGCTGCAGATTTTTCGTTGCAGGTAGAGGAAGCGCCCTTTCGTAAGTGAAATTCTTCGTAATGGCATGGCAGGTGTTTTTAAAAACCCATTCAGAACCCAGAGAACAGATTATAATGATCTCAAAGGGCCCAAGGATTTTGGCATTGCCCCTTCAAGTGCCAGCTGATCATGCCACCCTGATGATCCCATCATATCTCAGCTAACTATGGTTAGCAGAGCTTAGGTCAGGGGCTTAATGGACATATCTTATCTAAGCGCGTGCTCGACTTCCAGCTTACTTGTGGCCTGAGCTCACGGCGGGCAAAGGAAAGGCTACAAGGACACACCTGAGGCAGACCTCAAGAAAACAGATGCCAATGTTAAGAGCTGGAAGGAGTTGGCTGCTGAGCAATGCCAATGGCGTGCATGGCAGCTTCAACCCAGCACCAGCCTATTTTGAGGTAAAGCGACTTGCCCTTGAAGCAGAGAAGAGAGAGCGGAGGAAGGAAAAGGAGAGGGATCCCAGCCTACAACCTCCTCTCCCCTGCAGAAAGACCTGCAGCTTCTGCAGACAGGTCTGTGGCTCAAGGGTTGGCCTCTTCAGTCACCTCCAGACCCATCAGTGAACCGTGGGAGAGATCGTCCTTGAATCAGAAGATTGTCGATGACGTATTTGGCGTACGAAGCTTCTCCAGGACTAGGGCAGGTGACTCAGGAGATGGATCTTTTCCTTGATTCAGCTAACGGAGACGCCTCAGCACATTGTTAGCAAAGTTGTGCTGAGGAGGCCAACTTTTTATTCCATGCAATGCAAGCATTGGGTGCTGCGAAAGTTTCCCAGCCTTTTTCCCCGAAGAATACGGCTTACATTTTTTCATTGCCAGCTAATGAATGTGGACGCCCAATTTCTAGTCTACCCACACCACTCCCTCCACCCTTCCAAAATCTCCCCTGAGACCTTGGCACCATCTCAGCTTGTGCTGGTGTATCTGAATTGGGACAGGATAATGGTGCATGCGGTTTCAGGTGTCTTGGCTATGTTCCAGCTTGTGCAATTACTTTCTGTTGCTACACATTTCTTCTCTTCCTTTCCTGAGCTCTGGCGCAGGGTTACAATTAAACAGCTGCTGCATCCCACACTGGAGGCATGTCACACAGCCAATACTGCCTTTGCAAGGATACTGAGGTTTAATACCAGTAAAGCACACTGCTACCCTCAGACAAGAGAAGCCACAAAAAATATGCTAAGTCCTATCATAAGCATATGACCCACTTAAAAGTGCTCAGCCTGTTGCACTCCACCGCCATTTGGAGACTCGTGGCATAAGTAGACGTGGAATTTATTATACCCTCTGGATCTGAAAATGCAAAGGTCCCTCGCCTATGAGCCTTACAAGAGACTCTCCATTAGCTAACAGCAGTATAGGCTCTATGACATGCACAAGAGCAGTCTTCACACAGGCAAATACACACAGTAGCTACTTCATTACAGCGTTATTTATTAAGAAAGCAATTAAACCTCCTCCCAGAAGCGATCACAATTAAGCCATCTGCAGTTATAAAATCTTTCTACTATCTGAAAGCTTGTTTAAAAGGAGATGGTTAGGAAGATTGCCAATTGAGTTAACTAACTTCCTGAATGTCCCTCAATTATTTAAAAGGGGGGAACCATGAGAGTCAGTGCTATTCTTGGCAATTAGAGCATGCTTGGGAAAGCATTATACTTGGGGGCTGATAGGCCAGTGATTTTATGCCTTCAAGGAAGTCATAATCACCCCGAGATGTGCCAACACAGAGAATAGTATCGCTACCGAGAATCAGAACAGGGGGTGGCTTTTAGGTCAAAGATTTCAGTGCTGAAATCTGAATGCTGAAAGTTAAACGTGGCTCTATCAACATCGATCGCGCCACTGGTTTCAGAGATGCACACGCAGAAGTCTTACCAAGCTGCAAGCGTCGTCATTTTTCCTAAAAGATTTATTTTGTGCCATTCAAATGGTTACCGTTTTCCTTGTAGAGATGATTCATTCAGAAAATTAGTGGGAGGCAAATACTCAGCTCGATTTTTGACTTCCCGTGCAATGCCACATAATAGCTTTGCACGTGAACCGCTGCACGCAGCCGCCGTGAGGATGTCAGTAAGGAGAGCCACAACAGTTCTCCAGGTGCTTTTCACCCGCAGATCTCCAGGTGCTTTACAGGACAGGGCTGGTTTCACCATCCCCACAAGGGAAGGTCAAGGTGCAGAGAGATTTAGCGATTTGACAGAGGTTAGACCAGACGGTTTTGGGAAAGCCGCAAAGAGAACTGATGTCTCCTGACTTATCTCCACCCTACCTGTTGGATCATGGCGTCTCCATCTGAGACGTCTATCTCCAGCTGCAGGGGTGTATCATCAATGCCAGAGCAGCACCGCTCTCCAATATACAAACCAGACCGTTCCTTGTTAAAAAGAGTCGTTCTAGTTCTTTACCGAATGCATACCAATTCGCTTTTAAAACACTGGATGATCTAATGATAGATTTGATATTTAAAAGCAGTGCCTCAATGGCCCGGTATTAATAGTTGAGTCTACTAGACACTGTCATCAGGTGCCGTGCAAGACCATGGGGAGAGTACTGGGCCAGACCTGATGTGTGGGCAGAAGTTGAGAGCGCTGGAAAGCCGCCCGCCGCACTGCTTGGGCATTTTGATGCCCCTTTCAGGGGAAGCTCAGCCTCGGGACTCCCCAAGAAGCAGCTGAATTTGGCCTCTCCCTCCTGAAAGACCCCCCTGAAGCCAGCCCTGGTGTGGCTTCTCCTGGGGCAAGCATCGGGCTACAAAACCCTAGCCCTGGCTTCCCGGGCAACCCATGGCACCCCCGCCTCTGAGAGCTCCTTCTTCTGAAGGGCGAGGGTTTTCGTCTTCAAAGCGAGGGGAGGCAGCGTGCCGACATCTCAACCAGCACGGCAGACTGCTCAGCTCCAAGCCGTCTTTACTGTGCCGTGGCACTCACCTCCATCCTCCCTTGGACTCTGCTCTGTCTTCCCTGGGACCACTCCTTTTTCCACCCAGCTCTCTCAGGGCTAACACTCGCCACATAAAATTAACTATAATGTCCTGGGGAACCATTCAGGGAGCGGTTTGTGTGGCCTGCTGCCAGGCCCAGACTGTTATCTACCCCTGGGGTGAAAAGGGCATCTTCTTACAAAACTGTTTACAGCAAAGCCTGCTCCTATGTAGCACCCCAAATTGTTCCCCACCAGACCTACAGGCTAGCACTTCGCCCACTTGACCCCTTATAGAATGAGGGCTGGAAGGGACCTCGGGAGGTCACATCTAGTCTAACCCCTTGCTCAAACCACGGCCAGCCCAGCTACATCATCCCAGCCAAGGCTTTATCTAGCTGGGTCTTAAAAACCTCCAAGGACGGAGAGTTCACAACTTTTCTGGGTAACCTGTTCCAGTGCTTCACCACCCTCCTAGTGAGAAAATTCTTCCTAATATCCAACCTCAACTTCTCTTGCTGCAACTTGAGCCCATTGCTCCTTGCCCTGTCATCTGCCCCCACTGAGAACAGCCCAGCTCCATCCTCTTTCGAATCCTCCTTCAGGTAGTTGAAGGCTGCTATTAAACCCCTTCTCAGTCTCCTTTCCTCCAGTCTAAATAAGCCCAGTTCCCTCAGCCTCTCCTCACAAGTCATGTCCTCCAGCCCCTGAATCCTCCACTGGACTCTCGCCAATTTGTCCACATCCTTTCTGCAGCGGGGGCCCAGAACTGAACACAGGACTCCAGATGTGGCCTCCCTGGTGCTGCACAGAGGGGATGAATCACTTCCCTTGACCTGCCGGCAATGCTCCCACCAGTGCAGCCCGGGATGCCGTTAGCCTGCTTGGCACCGAGGGCACACTGCTGGCTCATGTTCAACATATTGTCCACTGTCACCCCCGGGTCATTTTCTGCAGAGCTGCTGCCCAGCCCGTCACCCCCAGCTTACACCAGTGCATGGGATTACTCCATCCCAAGTGCAGGACTTTATACTTGTCCTTGTTGAACCTCATGAGATTTCTTTTGATCCAATCCTCCAATTTGTCTAGGTCACTCTGAATCCTAGCCCTGCCCTCCAGCAGAATTCAAGTCTCCATGTGCATTGCAAAACCCTTTGGTACTAGCCGGTAAGAGGTTTTCCATCCTGATTTCATGACGCTGTCAGTGACTGTAAAACATACTAATAACAATGTTCCCACAGAATCAAAAGCTCTGCAAAACTACTTACTCTGAGCTGTTGAAAGGTTGGAGAAGGCTGCTTTTGTGCGACCAGCTAGCCACTCCAGGCTTTCATGCATGTTGGCCAAGGCCTTCAAGTCGCTGACGTCACGCATGATCTCCTGCTGGGGGATGAGTTTATCTCCTAGGTTCCCAATGAGGACTTCTGACTCTTTGCCGAAGGCAGCCCTGAAATGCAAGTAAGAGCAAGGCAAGTGAGTATATATCACAGAAATAAAAAGACCTGTTGGCGCAATCAGAACATCAGACCCTTGCCACTGAAGGACTGCAAGGCAAAATGAACAGCTTTGACAATCCAGCTCTGAATTATTTTGCACGTACAAATGTCATATTTGGTGAAAAGTGACAAGCAAGGCAAAGGCAGACAAGGTTTCTTGGGTGAATTTGATATATTTTATTAGACCAACCCAAATGGTTGGAGAATAGTTATTAAGCAAGCTTTTGGGTTCAAAAACCCTTCGTCAGGCTAGGCAAGCTTCCTAGATGGAAGAGCACACACCAACTGCTGAAGCTTCCTTAGCCTGACGAAGGGTTTTTGAACCCGAAAGCTTGCTTAATAACTATTCTCCAACTATTTGGGCTGGTCTAATAAAAGATATCAAATTCACCCAAGAAACCTTGTCTGCCTATGTCCTTAGACCAACACAGCTACAACCTAAACCCCTGCAAGCAAGGCAAATGCGTTTATGCAGCACATTGATTTGTACACAACTGGCTTGTATTTAAGTTCTGGAGAAGTCTTTCCCAGGGACCCTCAAGTTTGTTACTTCAACTTCTAGCATCACAGTCCTCTTCTGTACTCTGTCCTAGCTCCCCACCATGCTCCTCTTGAGAGCGCCAGCCTGAGTGAAGAACAAAATCCCGAAGTCCAGAAGTCTTTGGCAATCAGGACTCATAGTAGAGATGATATCTTCTATTAGACCAGCAATGATGGTCTAATCTCTACTACGAGTCATGATTGCCTTTTCCTCTAGACCAATATGGCTACAACCTGGATAGAAGTCTTTGGCCACATTTTTCTGCAGTCATAACCACAACTAAGCACTTTTGTAGGTGGAAACACTAAGGTCAGAAGCTACCGTAGTCTAGTCTGGCTTGGTGTACAACATAGGCCGCAGAATTGAAGGCAGCAGCTCCTATTTGCAAATGCAATAATTTTTTGGATGAAATAAAGTGCGCCTTACTGGGCGCGTCTACACGAGACACTAGAAGTGCAATGGATTAATTCTACTGTGCATTAGCATGTCACAGCAAAAGCCGTGCTAATGCACAGTAGAATTAATCTACTGTGCATTAGCATCACATGAAAGACGTGCGCCAATATGCCATTAGTGCCAATTATGGCGCATTTCGTTCCTGTTATTACATTAATGCACGTGTAGACGTGCCCAATGAAAGACATCCAGCCATGAGTTAAATACTCCACATGCCAGTGCATCTACTACCATCAGTGGTAATTATTCTGATCATTAGTTACCCTCGTTGTTGAAAGTTGTGTCTGGCTGCCACCCTACACTTCCCTAACTTCAGCTTTCTGCTACTAGATCTTGCTATGAGCTTCCGATGAAGAATCGTGCCAGAGTGTAATAGATGAATAAGAGCAGCGACAAGCTGCTGGAAAATAATTCCCCTGGTGGCATTTTGAAACATGCAGCAGTTTTACTGCCAGCATCTCACACGAGATTTGTTTATGTGACTTCGCTACCATTTATTTTTGATTTATTAAATAAAAATATGAATCGGGAGCAGGTTCAGAATCTTAAAAATTCAATTCCATTTCAAAACCGTTCATTTTTCATGGACTTTTACTGTTGCTGCTTAAGAACGGAAAGACGTATTTGCGCTCCGCCCCCCTCAAGATGGTGCTGTAGAGCCGTGATCTCCGGCAGGACGGTTTGAAAGGCAGTGGGGGCTATGGACTAGTGCCGAAGGCTGGGAAGTAAGAATATTTTTGACCGAGGGTTGAATTTGGCCCTTCCCTAGAATGTGCGACTGCCTTTGATGAGTCTCATGGCTGTTTGGAATCGATTAATTCCTTCATCCTCCTCGGGGAGCCCCAGGCCTTCTGGAAGGGTAGGACGCTTTTACTAGATTCCCCGTGGCTAGTCAAAATGGTACTTATGTTTATCACTCTCGTGAGCTAAAGCAGCTCATTTCCCAACCATCGTGCTTTCCTCGCTGCCCCTGCAAAGACCGACAGGGTAAAGAGCACCAATACATTTAATCAGATAATTAAAGCTATAGTCTCTCTCCCTTCCTTTTCTGGCCCCATTATTGTAATATCAGAATATTGTTCTGATATTAGGAGGTTGTATTCTGATATTACAACCTGTAGTGCATCTACCCTCCTCACAAGAGAGCGGTGTAGGGTAGCACCATCTTACAGATCAGGAACTAAGGAATGGAGGCTAAATGCCTTGTCCAGCAGGCACGTGGCAAAGATTTGAACAACAGGTCTTCCCAGGGCCCACCTCACCCCTAACCACTGGGGAACCCTTCCTCCATGGTGTATGTTTATACTTGGCCCACGTCACTTAGTCATATCTAAAATAGCAAGGAAATGGCCGATGCTAGTTATACCCTGATAACCAGGAGATAGCTGTTCTTCAAGTGTCCCATGGAGTGGGCTACATCTCAACAGAAAGTGTCTTATGGACCCCTCATCTCCTCGGTGGTCTTTTCCTTCTCCCACTGGTAGCTAAAACCTCCACGTGGCAACAAGAGCACTCACTCACAAGGAAAAAGAAACAAAAAATAAATACTTTATATATTTTTTACTTCTTTTAATGAGATCTAGCAGTGACATGGAGTTTGCCTTTCTGAAAAAGGTCCATTTTTCCTCCTGAAACCTTCTATGTAACACAAAAGGCAAAGAGGAGACATTCATTGGCACTCACTTGGGGTGATCTCAGGATCACCGGGTAGTAATCAATGGCTCAGTGTCTAGCTGGCAGTGAGTATCAAGTGCAGTGCCCCAGGGGTTGGTCCTGGGGCTGGTTTTGTTCAGTATCTTCATTAACAACCTGGAAGATGGGATGGAGTGCACCCTCAGCAAGTTTGCAGATGACACCAAGCTGGGGGAGAGTAGTAAATGCACTGGAGGGGATGGTTAGGATTCAGAGAAACCTAGACAAATTGGAGGATTGGGCCAAAATAAAATCTCAGGAAGTTCAACAAGGATGAGTGCCAAGTCCTACACTTAGGACAGAGCAATCCCATGCACCGGTGCAGGCTGGGGCAGATGGGCTGGGCAGCTCTCCAGAAAAGGACCTGGGGGTGACAATGGATAATATGGTGAATATGAGCCAGCAGTGTGCCCTTGGTGCCAAGAAGGCTAACGGCATCCTGGGCTGCGTTGGTAGGAGCGTTGCCAGCAGAACGAGGGAAGTGATTATTCCTCTCTATTCAGCACCGGGGAGGACACGTCTGGAGTCCAGTGTTCAGTTTTGGAAAAGGATGTGGAAAAGTTGGAGAGAGTCCAGTGGAGGGCAACAAAAATGGTTCGGGGGCTGGGGGACATGACTTGTGAGGAGAGGCTGAAGGATCTGGGCTTATTTAGTCTGAAGAAGAGAAGATGAGGGGATTTAATAGCAGCCTTCAACTCCCTGCAGGGGGGCTGCAAAGAGGATGGAGCTGGACGGCAGACGACAGGACAAGGAGCAATGGGCTCAAGCTGCAGCAAGGAAAGTTTAGGATGGACATTAAGAAAAACTCTCTCACTAGGAGGGGGGTGAAGCACTGGAGTGGGTTACCTAGAGAGGCTGTGCAATCTCCATCCTTGGAGGTTTTTTTAGGCCCAGCTCAAGAAAGCCCTGGCTGGGATGATGTAGTTGGGGCTGGTCCTGCTTTGATCAGGGGGTTGGATTAGATGCAACCTCCTGAGGTCCCTTTCAACCTGAATTTTCTATGATTTCTATGATTCTCTGATCTGTCCAGCCACTCTCTGACCTATACAACTCTCCAAAACTTCTGTCAAAGCCATGGCAAACAACCCACGTCCCGCAGGATCACACCTTTCCTATTTTTAACCCTGGGGAAGATTATAAATAGAACCCTACAGATGATACCATGCCCTAAATTACTGTGGGTCTAAATATGAAACAGGACGTTTATGCTAAGATGACAAACGTCAGCCAAGAAACGGATGCTGAAAGAACAGCAAATATACAGTTGATTGTTTTCTCAAACATATGCCCTTGGCTGCTAAAGCTCGAGCTCACGTTTCCATCACTACATACAAACTAAAGGCTGCAACGAGACAGCTTTCAACAACCAAATGCATCTTAAGAGACCCTTTATAACATTCTGGAAGAGTCCAGTCATTTTGTTTCTGACTTGCAGTTAATGACCAGCTTTATGGGGCCAATCGTTTTTCTGGTCCTTTGGGTAGGTGTTTAAAAGAAGTTCCAGAAGATACGCTCAGTGCAGTAGCCTTCAATTTCTTCCTCGTTACGTTACCGGGAAATCAATTTTGCAAAACCAAACACCCAAAAGTATGGAAATAAAAAAGGTAAGCTCAACTGTGCAACCTTAACGCTGTCCCTCTGCGTGCATGCATTACGATAGGACTTTCAGATCCGTGACAAATCGACTAGTTTCTCCAAGAAGACTTTTCACCATCTAAATGTACGTATTATCTTTAAGTGTATGTATACGATAGCAGGCAAGTATGGTTTTGGAAAACAGTAACATGCATGGAAAAGGAATGAGAAGGAAGGGACTTCTTGGTTTTCAGCGTCCAACTAGGTAGCCGTAATGGTGCTTTCACAGAATTTCTTCCTGTTGTGTTTCTTCAAAACGAAAGGATTTGGTTCAAGTTTTCAACGGCACCCGGACAACTTTCGACAGAGCACACCTGGAAAATCCCAGCTCCAAAGGCTAATGCTTTAAAAAGCAGAAAAGTATTAAAAAACAAACAAACCCAGGGGCTCATAATGAAGGGTTTTATGAAACTTCAACATTAGCAAAATACTCTGCTATACTGAGATACACTTATCTATCTATCTATCTATCTATCTATCTATCTATCTATCTATCTATCTATCTATCTATCTATCTATCTATCTATCTATCTATCTATCTATCTATCTATCTATCTATCTAATCTGCCCATGCACAAAGAAGAGAGAAAATTACTACATATCAACTACACAACGGGTGAAAAAGAAAAACCAAAAGTGTACGTCTGTCTTCGCTGTCCAGCTGTGCCTTCACCGAGCTCGTTCACCCTTATTCTCGTGTTTGACATGAACCCTGGAGGCCTCATTGCCTTTTTGTCCTGTTAGTTCCCGCAACAATTTGTGCGCACATCAATGGGGTTTGCTCTTAATTTCCTGCTTGCCAAAGAATGGAGGCTCGGCCTAGCTACGTCCTCCACTGAACAAAGCACTTCCAGTCCCGGTATCGTGCCATTGCCCCTTGCCCTCGTTTCTTTGGGATTCGTTTTCAAATACAGTGACCGGGATTGTGCGCAACATTTCGGCTTGCGCCTGTCCTGCCGTACTGGGTACCATATAACAGGCGTATCATATTCCTGGCATTGTACAAAGAGGAGCAGACAGAGAAGGCCACTGCCCTGCATCTGAAGGGAATGCTCAGCACAAACTATGTCTCGTCTTTCTCTCCTGGAGAAACAAAAGAGCAGCATCTGTGTTTCCCGGGAATGAGATGCTAATAAAATTAAACTGCACATTAAGTTAAACACATTGGAAACGCGTGGACCGATGATGCAAGCCTTCTCCTCCCACCAATTTCAACGCACACGTGAATTCAGAGAAGGGAGAACAGGCGTGCTGAGACAGAGAGGCCCACAAAGGGCGCTTGTGATAAATCAAGATCGCCTTCGGTACATCTCAGGCATCCCTGACCAGGCCAGAGGAAGGCTGAAAAGCAGCCAAGTGTCCACATCAATACTCCACAACAACCAAATGAGGTCTCCGATGTGCCCTCAGCAACAGCTTTACGTTCACGTATGGCTCCTCTCCCTTCCTGCTGCCAAGAAATTAACTCCAATTATCCCTTTAGTAAACAATGACTAGGAATCAGCCTGCTGGGAGAACGCGGCTAGAGAGCTGGGCTAACCGGATGGGCTACGGGAGTGCCTCTCTCAAGCCCCGAGGAGGAAGGAGGGGGAGAGAAAGCCCCTCCAGGATATTCATCCAGCGGTTCGGGTCCTATTCGGACAAGGGCCCCGTTGTAATTTCTGACCAAGTGCCACCCCGCAGGTCTCGAAAGTCGGGCCTCCACAGCAAGAAACAGATGCTCGTAGCTGAGAGGCAGCACAGCGAAGGCAAACTGCAGCTAAAAGCGCTGTGCAGGGCTCACAGCCAGAGGTCCTGAACATTAGGAATCAAACAAGACTTTAATGCGTGTGCAGCAGCCAGAGAAACCCGATATGGAATAATCATTGTTAGCACTTAGGCAGCTCTATGCAAACACAGCCTTCACACCGGTCTCCAAAGCAGGCAGAGATTTCCCTGACTTACAGACAGTAAAACTGAAAGATTCGGGGACTTGCATAGGGCCGCAGAGCAAACCAGGTGTAGAGCACGCATACGAATCCTAAATCTCAGCCCTGAGTTGAGTCCTCATTGCTCCTACTACAGACATATTACAAGTGCTGACATCCTGGGCAAGCAATTCCTGGAAAGTGTGGCAAGCTAGGAAGTAAGAAGAGTTTCTTTCACGTGCATCGAAGGGAAGGAGGCCCATCAGACCTCTGCAAGCTAGACTGGAAGCCGATGGGGATTCCCTACTTGGCTTCTTGCATAGGATGAATCCTAAGGCCACGATAGGGTATTAGCCACCCAACTTCTCGTCCTGGGCTTCAGGCACAAATCCAGCCAAGCAGGTAGCTCCAGCTGAGTCTTGGACACTACTGAAAAGTCGCATACAGGAGTTAACCAAGGCAGACATCTTCCACTTCTGCAAAAGGATTCACTTGAATACCATTTTGTGCCTAAGGGTGGGGAACTCCCATCCAACCATTCTTCAACAGAAGTTGTGGTCTCACTAGCCACACTGATTTATCACCCAAGGCCATTTTAAAGCGTCATCACACAGGACTCTCTCTTTACATCCAAAGGGCAATATGGACAGGATGGAAAGATACAGCACTGGCTTTTCAGCTGGGTATAAATTCATGCGGTCAGCCAAGCCATGATGCTTTAAATGCCTGTCGATCCCTAACACTGACCTGCACTGAAGATTCACGGGGATCTGAAACAAATCTCTCAGCAGCAGCGTTTGCCTCTAACGCAGAAAAGCAAGATCAGCACCACCCGCCCGGGACGGCTTTGGGCCTTTGCGGAGGGGAGGGGGCGGTCACCGTCCAACGCTGCTCATGTACCCTTCAAACCAATCTAAGCAGGATAACATTTTGCACCAAATCCTTTGGTCACTTACTTGAATCATTTGGGCTTCATTTCAGTAACGCGGTATAATATACCACCGTGAGCTGTTAAGTATCTTGTAGTGTGTCGTGAAACAATAATGAGATTAGTAACACGAAGCCTCGTTAAAGTGCCAGCTCTGCCGCTAAATCTTTGCGGGAAGGGGAGCTGGAGAGAGAAAATGAGAACGCGTGTGACAGCGTGTTAGGGGGATACACATTACCAAGGTTTCGCTGCAGTTAGGAGAGGAGAAAGACCTGGCGCCGGGGTAGAGCTGGGCTGATGCTAAGTTGGTTTCAGCGCAGCGGAGAATGCAATCTGATGGAGTAACGACTCTGAAGGTAGGAGTTAAATTTCTTTGCTCTTCAGCTCTTTCTCTGCCGTATTCATGACACCAGAGGAGAGAGGATTGAAACGGGAAACTCTATAATCCTCAGAACTTGGAAAGAGAAAGACCGTCCCTAGGCAAGAGGGGAATAAGAGCAACACATGCACACTTCACATTCACCGTGCACCAAACGTGACAGCCCTCCTTTGAGGGGTAGTGGCATTCAGTCCTCAATGCTCGCCTAATTCCCTACTCCCTGCTGAGACACCCAGCAATTGGTGTCCGCTGTATCAGTGGTTTTCCTGATGTAGGTATATTTGGATATCGATCTACCAGCTCAATTCATGCAAGCCCACTGAACAACCATGGGATGGCACCGACTTTAGACCTGGGTTGGATTCATACTTCTGATCAACCAGAAAGGGCTCTCAAAACTCCTTAATTGATCTTCCAAATCAGCCCGAACCCCAGTCATTTGAAACGTAACAAATAACACATACGAATTTGAAGGAAGACCACACACCAACTGCAGGTGCTTCCTCAGCCTTACGAAGGGTATTTATACTCAAAAGCTTGCTAAGAAGAATTTTTCCAAATATTTGAGTTGGTCTAATAAAAGAGATCAGACTTACCCAAAGAACCTCCTATCTGCCAAGGTGCAGAACTAAAGAATTAAATTTTTTTTTTTTGCAAAAATCTTGTTGGTCTAATAAAAGATCTCATCTCTACTACGAGTCCTGATGGCCGTTTCCTCTAGACCAATACGGCTACAGGACTGGCATTCTTAATGAACAGTAAATCATCAGGGAAGGAAAGAATTAGGCAGAAAAGGAGTGAAAAAAAAGGAGAATAAAGAACTGAAGATTACAGAAAAGAAAATATAAAGTCAAAAATCGACAATGGGGGGGGGAAACATCAGGCTATAGAAACTCCCCAGATCCAGGAATAAATATAGGAAGAATTAAAAACCTAGAATCCTTCTTCTCCAGTCACTGGATGCCACAAAACACACAGGACTGCCTTAGCCTGAGGTCTGTTACTCAGGTCAGAGGCCCCACAAGAAGACGGTGGCTCCCAAAAACGTTCTTGACCTTGACCAAGGTACTTTAGGGACACAAATTGGCCCCTCCGATCTGCCATCCTGCTTCCTGCCGTTCCATGGTAGATCACGAATCCATTCAGTGGAGCTGCTTCTTCAAAACACTGGTCCAATTCTGCTTCAAAATACTGGTCCGATGCCGTCTGCACTCTGCTCCTCGCACCAGAAGGATGCTCAGCCATTCATTTGGATTGCAAGCTCTGTGTGGCATGGACAGATCCTGGCAAAATGGGGCCCCAATCCTGAAGGGGGTGGCTTTAGGTACTACTAATAAGCATATTCAGTTGAGTTTCCCACATTTGCTCCTGGAGCTTTGCTCGGGCAGACTTCAATTTCCCATGGAAAGTCCCCTTGGAAAAGGAGCTCCCCCGCTCCCTCCCCTGCCGACCCCCATCATGGTTGATACCAAGTTCTCCCGAAGGAACAAGGCAGACAAGGTTCTTTGGGTAAATCTAATCTCTTTTATTAGACCAACTAAATAGTTGGAAACATTTTTCTTAGCAAGCTTTTGGGTTTAAAAACCCTTTGTTGGGCTGAGGAAGCATCTGCAGTGGGTGCTCATGCAGCCAGTGTGTGCTCGTCCAGGAAGTGGACGCACCAACTGCAGATGCTTCCTCAGCCCAACAAAGGGTTTTTAAACCCGAGAGCTTGCTAAGAAATATGTTTCCAACTATTTAGTTGGTCTAATAAAAGAGATTAGATTTACCCAAAGAACTCTGTCTGCCTATGTCCATGGACCAGCACAGCTACAACCTCCACCCCCAAAGCAACAAGGTATTTTACTGCAACAAACTCTACAGGGGAGAAACATCCAGTAAATCTTCTTATGGACCAGATTCTCTCTCGTGCATGCTGAATGTTACCCTACTTAGCGAGTAGCCTTACCAAAAAACAAGCAGGTCTGCTTGTGACAGAAGGACCAACCTGGCCGGCGTAAGAGGAGCAAAATGTAATATAAAGCTATAAACAGGATCCCAATGCAACTGAGACTACAGGACCCAATCTGGAGTCAACTGAACACAGTTTCCATGACTTTAACCTGTGAATCTGGGCCACAGTTGTGAGGTTAGCAACTCCGCGGGCTCCCAAACAGGCTGCTCTAAAAGTCAAAGCTGAAAATTGCCTGATAGCTATAGCGTGCTTGATCCCTGAAATCAGCACCCAGATATATTCTGCTCCAGAACTGACCCTGTTGCATTAGTCTTCAAAACACGGCTGAGCTTTGGGCTTGAAAAGGACCCACGCTTATCCCACGGACCCCCAGGAGACTGCTCAGAACAACACAGGGTTCGGTTTCTCTTCAATATGTGTTGTCGCCTTAATGCGATGCCCTTTGCCACTACCGGGTGCTACAGAACGGCTGCAGCACCGAAGGTTATGCTGTGGCTTGCCAGCGGTCAGATCTCAAATCTTCTTTTATATTCTCCCGACTCAAAGTTAAGGCTGGAAAGAATACATCTCTGGGCTTTATCGCTAACATATCTGATTCAGTAATGAACCAAACGCTAACCTTTCTACAGCAGGACGGGCGCTACATATTTCACATTCACCAAGTGCCAAATTGCCGTCAGAGCTTTAAACCCCCCCCCCCCCCCCTCTAATTATACACGGAAAGGCACGACTACTCTTTCCTCCCTGTCCTTGCCAAGTTCCAAGAGACTATAATATGCCCGATTAGGTCTCTTCATCTCCCTGGCCACACAGGAATATTAATGGGTAGATTCACCCCATCCCAACCCTGACTTTTGACATCTAATCACAACGGAGACACTGACAGGTTAAGACAACAGAATCAATCACTGATAACAGAGATACGCGGGAGGCTTTTGTAAGAGACGCTGCATTTGGATTCTTCGCTCTAATTAATCTAATGAGTCGCAGGAAACCTACAGGAAAAAAAAGGAAGGAACATGGTAGCGTGGCATTCCCCTTGTCCCCATATGCCAGAGGCAGAGACTACAACTGCACGACAAGCCTGGTGAAAAGGGATGCAGCAGATGGTTCAAGGACAACTGTTGCAGGGTGCTGCTCCCCCCCATACTGGGTGTACAGGGCACCTCTGTTCCCTTTCCTGGCATTTCAATCCTATGCATGGATGTGGGGAGTCACTCAAAATTAGATTTTTGGAGTCTGGTTTATTAACAAAATAGCCTCCCTTTGATGCAAACCTTTCAAGTCTCTTTTTTCCAGGCTCACACACCCCAACCAGCCTTCTCCAGGGCTTGCACCTTCTCTGGGCTTATGTATTCCTACCGTTCCTTGGAGAGCCTCATGGGGCAGCGCTCTTCCTACTTTCCTCTGCTGTCTTCCCGCTGGAGTTCACTTACGGAGAGGTCACAGAAGACCCCAACTTTTCCTCCCAGCTATCTCTGCCTTGTTCTGAATGTCATCAGAATACCCCGCTGTGGCCCTTCCCAGGGCAGAAGTATTAACGCTTCCCCAGCTAGCTCAAGGACTGGGTCTATGTAGCCTGTTACATCACCCAGCTGTATCAATACCAAGGGAATCTGCCTCTTTAAAAAACACGTGGGATAATTCAATGCAAAGATGACTGGGCGTACCCGCTTCAACGTTATACCGCAAAATTAACCCCCCGGCCAATTTCTATGGCGCAAATAAGACAGACATTTAGACGCTGAATGTTATTTCCAGACCCTCCTTAATGAACAGCTGATATTAAGAAACATTCAAAGAAGTGAGCAAAAATGCAACTTGCAGCTTTAGGGAAAATGGTGGTAAATTTAGCTAAGAGCAAAATAAAAAAAAATGGACAAAAGAATTAAATGCTGTTTTGAAGCTTCCAAGAAATCTCTATTAGACCACAGACCAGATTCCTATGGGACATATATACACACACACACGCATATTATATACATACATGCATATGCATGCATGCATATATGCACACACACCCCACATTGATAACTACTGACTGGGTAAAACCAGATGAGCAATTATCGTTATATTGATATCACAAGAGCACCCACAATCTTCATGAAGGATTAGGATCTATTATACCACATGCTGCAAAACACAGATGGAAAGGCAAGAGTCCCTTCCTTCACAGACCAAGCCCTGCAAAACATATTGCATGGATATCTGCTCTTTGCACTCAAAGGTACAGTCTATACGACACCCCCCGGCCCTGCAGGGGTGCCCAGTTTCAACTCTATTTCTGCCACATCAAGCAAGTTAGAAACAGGTCTTGAGAGCAGTCACAGCAGGATCCTCCCAGAACAGCTTCACGTCTGCACATCCAGGGTTAGTGCATGCCAGCATGAGTGTGGGAATATTGCCATTAATGGAAATACTGCCATTAATGGCTAGTTAAGTAATAAAAAGAACTGATATAGAAGCAGAAATCTTGGTACCATTGAAGTCGAGGGGAGCTCTGACATAAGTTGTCATGCTACTAGGATTCGATGATCACTCTCCAACTCTTCCCAACAGCACCCACCACAATCCATATGAAAAGTGATCAGTGCAAGGGAAGGAAAGCTTGGGAAGTCAGTCTTTAGAACAGGAATGATTATTCAATGAAGTCTAAAACCACAGGGATAGCACGTTTACCTGACAAGCAGTACATATTTCTCTCTCTGAAACTCCCAGATACCACGAAAGGCTTTTAAAATATACTGGCACACTGCAGCACGAGCAAACATTTCCATGAGTAGCCATATTTTATGCTGTTAATCATTTCTCTCTCGTTCTCTCTCTCCATTGAATCATCTTTATTTTATTGTTCTGGCATTCACTGAATAAGTAAAAAGACAATCTGAGTGAATTAGACTAATCTTAAACAGCTTCACTTACTCTTAACATTTTATAGCTAAATGCCAATCAAGGAAATGATGAATCATGATGGGAACGTGCAGACAGCCTTTTGGCTAACCAGAGTCACCAGCTTCTTTGGAATTAGCCAGTGATTCATGGGGATGGAAGAAATCACATTGTACAGTGAAAGGCAAACTGCTCATTTGTCTTTTCAAAGGCTACTGTATAACACTGCAGGTTTTGTTAATACAGAAGATAAAAGCAACTCCGCTACTTGGGCATCAGTGGGTATAGTAACTGCATATCCCAAAGATTTCCACAGAGGATTGCTGGGAGCAAAGAGAAACCACACATGTGCTGTTGCCACTCCAAAACTGACTGGCTCTCATTGCACCTTGATCACTTGTTCTCAACTTTTCCTTCCCGCAGCTCCCCAAATTCACCACTATCACCTCCCTTTTGTTTCCCATAACTCTTCATTCCATACTGTGGCAGTTCAAATCGTGATCAAAATGTTCCCTGCCAAAAGCAGAAGTCCACCGACTGCCACGGACTTTGAAGTGGGATCTTTTCCTTCTCCGGGCTCACGAGAGTGGAAGATCTCCGCTTTTTTCTCTCCGTCCATTCTGGATGTTGGGAAAGAGTAACTCTAGGCATGATTCTTTATTCATCCACCGTGAGCAAAGCAAAGATCACTGGAATCCAGCAGCGAGCCCTGTGACAAGCTTTACGGTGATGGGTGACAAGAGTAAGCACCAGTCTGCCACACAGAGATTCTCTGTCCCACTACACCCCAATTTAGCAACTCACTTAGGCACGTGCTTAACTTCAAGCATGTTGGTCCAAGTTTCGATGCAGAAATGGCTGACCCGTAGCATGTAAAGGACATACTGCTCGTGTGGAGGTTTGATGGAGCAGATGCAGAGCTATTGCCCACAATATGTGCATCAGCTGAAGTTACCATGGCAAGCGCATACAATGAAAGTCATCTTCCCCACATGTGTAGACAGTCATCTGGTTGCAAAAGCACTGGGGGGGGGGGGCACGAAGAGAGAGAGAGAGACCCGGTAGAGAAGTGGTGGGATCTGGGATTTTAGGGCAGGGGTGGGCAAAATAAGGCCCAGGGGCCGGATCTGGCCCGCCAGCCCATTCTATCTGGCCCGCGGGGCCCCTAATAATTTAGAAAATTAGTATTTATATGCTCCTGGCTGCCTGTCAAAGATGACAGGAGCCAGGGGCAGTAGGACCCAGGGGAAGCCAGTGGCAGGAAACAGCAGCAAGGCCTGCCCAGTCCCCCCCTGCCGCACCAGAAGCCCCTGCCTAGCACCAGAGAGGAAAATGCAGCCCTTGACAGCTTGCCAAAACTTGGTAAGTGGCCCTCCGCCTGAAATAATTGCCCGCTGCTGTTTTAGGGAAATGGGGGCAGGGAGAAAAGGGAAGATGAGCAGACATGGCAGGGAACAACTTGGGGCCCTGTGAAGGACCCTCTGATACTAACAGTTCAGGGAGTGAATGAGGGACAGCAGAGAAGGGTATGGAGGGGAGAAACAGGTAGAAAACATGCAGAAAGCGTGTGTGGTAGGGAGGAGGTGAGAGCAGACAAGTGCCGGGAATGGCAGACCATGGGAAATATGGACAACGGGCATCAAGTGGCAGAGAAGGAGAGGCAGTGGTCTGTGAGCCAAGTGACTCTCCGGGGGCAGCTGAGCAGGTTGCTATGAGAAGCATGAATTATATGGAGGGAGAAAGGAAATGGAAGGAGGATCTGGGTGTTGGGGACCAGAGGAGAAGGACAGTTGGATGTAGGTGCCTTAGTGCTGGCAACACTGGGGAGTGCATGGTGGAGGGTGAAGACGCACCCAACACACAGCCCTACTGTGTAGTAAATCACGCAGAAAAGATGCCGTAAACTTTACTATGGGGGAACGGTACCGCACGCCTCCGCTCACCTACCCGACTACATCCTGCGGGAGCCGTCTGCTCAATGAAAGCTGGTTCCCTGCCAGCCAGTGTTCTCGTGTGCTGTAACAGTGCCTACTGCAAGCAGGGTGGCTTAGGAGACCTGAATTCACTGTGGAGCAGGTCCAGGGCTAATTGCTCTGTAGTGCCACGTGTCCACACCTTTAAAAGGAAATGGCTTCTTGTGAACTACCAAGACAGAAGTACAACTTTCATCACAAATGGTAGGAGCAATATTTCTCCATGAAAGTCAGCGGTAAATGTGTTTGCCTTGTTTGCCATACCTGTGCGCCTGGTGAGAAGAAATGAACCCTTAAGTGGTACTTCACAATACTGCATCAGAAGCACTGTGCTAAGTAGCCTCAAAACAGCAATGTGCGGGGGCGCAGAGGGAGGAGGGCAAGGAAAAGCAGAGGCTCTGAAAAGTGCCTTCAGCCACTCAGCGAAGTATTTTTTACCAAGCACACAAGCAAATCTGCAATAAACGCCTCTTTCAAGAAAGCCTGTCGAAACAAGAAACTATTTGAAGGTGGCGAGCTAGTGAGACTGTTTACTTGCAGTCATAGACTCATCATTTGACGATTAAAAACAAAACCAAACCTTGAACGTTACAGAAGACGTCTAATTCTTGGAGTCGTCAAGACGAGCCGAAGTCATTTCTGAAGATGCTGAAGGAAAGGTGAACGAAGTAGCTGCAAATATGCTGGTCATCCGTTTCCAATGAGATGAGTCAAGGGAGGTTGTTGAGACTGCCCATTTAATTGGACTCTTTGAATGGTGCTCGAGAACGGCAATTTCAAAGAGAACCAGCTGAAAATGATTCTGCTGAGAAAGACGACTTGTGGGCAAGACATTTTGCAAGAGCTGGAGATCGGCATGGAAGAAAAGGACGAACCACCCTAAAACGTGTTCCAAGAATAGCCCATAAAGCATCCATGCCGTGGGAGGTAGTAATACCGATTTTCTTTTCATGTGCAAGGAAGAGTCTGCTTTCCCCGATTTCACTTGCTGCTGTACAACCCACCATTCAGGCTTCACATATCAAACCGAGAAACTGTCCGCATCTCATGGGTGTAGTTCTGAAAATAATAAAATCAACCCCAGGCAGATTTCCGGCACCCCAGACTGATGCACACTGCGGTTGTCTAAACTTCAACAAAGAGGTAAAGAGCTCAGCAAAGGGGAAGTACTGACAAGATAACAATATTTCCTCCCACCAATACATACCGTTTGAAAATACAGAGGTGAATAGGACGAAAAACTCAGTAGTCATAAGTGATCAGCTGATTTTTTTCTCCCCAGTCTGATATTCACGCTTAATGGCATTAATCTGGACATTCAAAGTGAAGGGAAACCCATGACCCACAAATGGGATCAGCAAATACTTAAAAAAAAGAGACCAGAGCTATTGATGATCCAGATCCAGAAAAGAGTCTTTGTATTCCTCCCGTAGCCTTGCAAAAAAAGTTGAATAAATTAACTTTGATAAGACTATGCATTCTCAGTAATCCTGTCAAGATTTTTTTTTGACATTACCCGTATCAAGCCAGTAGGCCTTTACATTATTAATCCATTTGCTGTCAGTGATATAAGCAAAATTGCTGATCAGATTGCAAACGTCTTCCAGGGAAATGCAGCTTACCTGGAAATGGAAATCCTAATCTGCAAACAGATGTGCAATTAGAGGCAAGATCACCTCAGCCAGACTTTGGCCATTAGCAGACAAATTCAAACTGCCATTTTTGAAAGGAGATTTCCTTTGATTAAGTGTGCATTTCAAGTCAACATACCTGAGCCGAGCTGGGTTTTCAGCAATGAAATACTGAAATCCATATTCAGGGTGGCTCTGACAGATGACCACCTTAATGACTGTGTGAGAATGGCAGCGACACATTGCGTGCGGGACCGCGAGAAGTTGGTTGAGAATACAAAACGCCAGGTTTTGCACTGGCAGTGCTCGCAAAAATACTGCTGCAACACAAGTAGCAATAGTATAATAGAGCCAGAGAAAATGAGGGTTGAAGGGACCTTGGGAGGTCACATCTAGTCCAACCCCCTGCTCCAAAAAGGACCAGCCCCAACTGCATCATCCCAGCCAAGGCTTTGTCTACCCAGGTCTTAAAAACCTCCAAGGATGGAGAGTCCACTACCTCTCTGGGTGACCTGTTCCAGGACTTTACTACCCTTGTCATGAGAAAGTTTTCCCAATATCCAACCTCAACTTCTCTTGCTGCAACTTGAGCCCATTGCTCCCTGTCCTGTCGTCTGCCCCCACTGAGAACAGCCCAGCTCCATCCCCTTTGCAACCCCCCCTGCAGGGAGCTGAAGGCTGCTATTCAATCCCCTCTAAGACTTCTCTTTCCAGACTAAAGGGCTGCTTGTACACACCACGCGGGTTTAATTCAGTTTAGTTCTCTCTAAATTAAAACGGCGGGTTTTTAAAAACCCATCATTTCCATGGTTTCAATTTAGGGAGAATTAAACTGAACTAAACCCCCGTAGCGTGTACGCAAGGGTGGGGGCCCGATCCTTACCTGCCTCTCGAGCAGTGGGTAGCGGGAGGGGGCAAGCTGCTGGCAGGCCGAGTGGTCCCTTACTGTGTGGGGGCCCAGTGCTTCCCTTTGCAGCTGCCAGAGGGCTGGTACTTCCCTCCATGGTGGCAGTGCCCCCCAGGCAGCACCTGCCTGCTGGCACCTGGCCCAGGCGGTCCTGCAGCCACGGAGGGAAGCACCAGGCTCCCGCACAGCTCCAGCAGGGAGGCAGGCAGGCTCTGGGAAGGGGGGAGGAGGAAAAATCAGGCTCCTCAACACTGTTTTTTTCCTTCAGTCGAGCCTGCCTATCTGTATGGGCTGCCGTCGGGTTGCACCGTGGTGGGAGCAGATGGCGGGGACAGTGCACAGGGCGCTGGAAGCCTGTCAATCCCTGAGCACGTCGGCTTCCAACACCCCCTGCGCTGTTGCACTTTGTCAGGTAGCAAACTAAACCACCACGGAAGTGTTACATCTTGCTACGTTCCAAAGTCACTTAAAGCATGATACGCCGCCGAGTGTGCAAACAGTAACGGCGTGAAAGTGGAATACACTGTTGAACATGCAAATGGCAATGCCATTAAATCGGTGCAAAAGGGCATTTAAGCTGTTTTAAAGGCCAATTTTGTGGTGTGTACAAAGGTCCAGGAAGCCCAGTTCTCTCAGCTTCTCTTCGTAAGTCCTGTCCCCCAGCCCCCAAACCATTTTCGTTGCTCTCTGCTGGTCTCTCTCCAATTTGTCCACATCCTTTCTGTAGTGGGGAGGGGGTAAACCAGGACACGGGACTTCAGATGTGGCCTTACCAGTGCTGAACAGAGGGGAATAATCACTTTCTTTGACCTACTGGCAACACACCTACCAATGCAGCCCAGGATGCCATTAGCCTTCTTGGCACCAAGGGCACACTGCTGGCTCATATTCAGCTTTTTGTCCACTGTCACCCGCAGGTCCTTTTCTGCAGAGCTGCTGCCCAGCCCGTCACCCCCAGCCTGCACCGGTGCATGGGACTGCTCCATCCTAAGTGCAGGACTTTGCACTTGTCCTTGTTGAACCTCATGAGATTGCTTTTGGCCCAATCCTCCAATTTGTCTTGGTCTCCTGAATCCCCTGGTCCTACCTCCCAGCATATCGACTGCTCTCCCCAGCTTGGTGTCATTTGCCCACTTCTTGAGGGTGCAATACATCCCATCTTCCAGGTTGTTGATGAAGAACCTGTACAAAACTAGCCGCAGGACTGACCCCTGGGACCTGCCACTTCATATCTGCTGCCAACTGGACACTGAGGCATTGATTACTACCCTTTGAACCCAATGATCTGGCCAGTTCTCTATCCACCTTACAGAAAACTTTGGTTTCTTAACATGATTGCGTGTTTTTATTTTAGGTAGTATTCTGAGAAATTTAAAATGAGCTAAGATTATAGAAATACATTTAGTTAAATATTATTTTTGCTGCCTAGATCGGGCTAAATATTGATATGGTATCAGCTTCGTGGTGAAGACCCTCATGGCATGACATCTACAAATAGCTCACGCCCCAAAAGTTTAGATACCCACCCATGCTTTGCTGCAAAGGGACAGAACCACGATGTTTACAGTCCTGATTGCATCAGCACTGTAAATATCAGGGAAATATATAAATTACGTCTTCATTTTTAACAACAATTTTTCCTGTTGCTGTCATCAGAGCATTATGGAGTCGGTTAGGACATCAATGGTGAAATACCCTACCTTATAAAGTCTTCCTCCTCTTCTCTCTTAGGTCTTAGTTGCTTGGGCTGGGCCATATTGATCCAGTTGGGCAGAGACTTTAAAAGCCTGCTGATGTCATCATCTTTTGCCCAGGATGCACTGATAACCAGCTTTTCATCCGACTGGACGATGCTCCTGAAAGAAATCAACAACAGGCATGGTAGGCAAAGACAACTCTTACTTGCTGCACAGGTAGTCGCTTCGCTTCACAACGAATCCTGTTCTGAAATGCACTATATATTTATGAATGGTTGGTTCCTAATGGAGTTCAAAAAGCATGACTTTTCCATGTATCCACAGGACAGGCACTATATGGGCAGATACAGTGCAAGCATCTCCCCGAACAATACCTGCTAATGTTAATTATGTACTCAAATGGGTCCATATCCTCACGCCTCCCTTGCAGTCAATGGAGCTACTTGGATTGATGCTGCTTAAGGATCTTATTTCATAAGCAGGAAGGAAAAGTTAATTTAATCTTTCTGGCTCACCTGCTTCTCAGCATTACTACTGAGACTGCTATCTAGTGCCTCTTGGATCTGTGCAACAAAAACCTATGCAGGAAGGACTGGGTGAAAGCCACCAACTCAATGCATGCCAACGGTCTCAAAGGCAGGAACTTGGGAAGCCTATCTGGAACCAGGGACTAGGAGATTAAAGACACAGTCTCCTACTGCCGAGTCAACCGAATCATCTAATAAAGATTTCATATCAAATGCACCCATAATCCTGAATCAGAGATTATGCTTCAGTCAAAATATTGAGACGCTGCCTGCTTAATGTTTTCAGCAATATGACTAATGTCTGTGCTACTGAAACCCTGCTGACAGAAGAGACATTACGCACAAAGATGCTGATTAGCTGCTTGTTTCCCTGTTGAAATGCATTGGGCACAACTGGCAGCGTGTTAAAGGAGCACAGGTCCCATGACCACCAGTGCTCCCAATGAAAGTCGGTGAGAACGGTGTTGGTCAACAAAGGGGGAGGCAGTCTCACTCCGGGGGACTGAAAGGGCTTGAGAAACAACTTTCAAGTGGGTGTAAAGGGGGCTGGAGTCGCAGCTCACTGGCGCGCTTCCAGACCCTTGTCATCGACTCTCCAAATGACCTTTCACAAGTCTCCCAGCTTCTCTTTGCCTAAGTTTATCCATCCATAAAGTGGACGCAGAGTGAAGCAGAATCCCTCTGCTCCCCCATGCTACCATATACAAATACACACCACATTTCACGTGCCTGTCTTATGCTCTTGTCTTACCCTAATTCAACGGTGCTCAGCCTCCAGGCCACAGAGCCGGGTCACCTGGCCTGTGGGCTCCCTAAAGGTCTGGAAATTTGATGGCAGGGGAACGGCAGCACTGTTAATTGTCACTGGATGGATACCACGGCCCTGCATGCTAGACTGTGCTGGTGCGTGGTCGGGCCAGCACACAGAGTCGCTCCATGGCTGAACTGGGCCACGTCAGATCAGACCCACAGGGTTGGACTGGTGCATGGTGCGGCTACATCTGGTGTATGGAGATGTGCTGGCACGTGGGGCCAGGATGACACCTAGGATCGCACTCGTGGACTGACCACCGCAAGTGCTGCAGGTTGGGTACATCCTTCCTAAATGAATACAGCATCATCTGCTAATGACGGTAGTAAGAACCTATAACTAATGCTGATGAAGTGCTTGGAGACTCCCAAATAAAGATGCTAAAAACCTGCAAGTATTACTTCTATTATTTTCTGTTAGGGCAGAGAAGACCCTCTCACACTCCCCCGTAGACATTTTTCTCATGTTCTTAAAAAGCTGCAAGACCAGATGAATTTTGCACTTAAATAAAACACCAATACAGCGCTTACTCAGCCCCCAATGCTAAGTTAGTGGCTCAACTGGTGACGCTGTTATACAATAACACAAGAAGTACCGTGCAAGACAGGCATCTTGCAAACCAGTATGCCGCAAGGGTTAATTTGCTTTATTTCAAATTTAAATTGGCCAACGGATATGTTGCACGAGCCGAATGGAGGTAAAAGCAATCAAAACACACATCATGTCTACGAGCTTCTAAAGGGAATCCAGTGACAATGGCAGTGAGATGAGACAAGACGGAGTTGCTTCTAAGTGGGCTACATCACGGCTCCTTGCCACCATGGCTGAACAGCTGATCATCCCCTTTGAGCTCTCCGAGAAAACCACCTTTCCTCCTGCGGCGATCTGGGAAAAGGACTGTCACCTGTGCTTGCCTGTGCTCTGACATTTCATGTTTAATCTACCACCGGCAAAAGGAACGGATGCAATTGTCAGCCCCGCAAGATTTCCGTGACCAAGCCTCGGGATTGCTGTTTGGAAACTTGTGGTTTCTTCCTCTGCTAACAAAGGCATCTCTCTAACCTTTTAAAAAGAGGGCGGATTAAACACTGCCACAAGGAAGGGGGCACTGCATTGTTCACAGATAGAATTCAAGGTTTCCTTTCAATTTATTTTTAAAAACATCCAGCAAAATCTTGGCCACCGAAGAGAAATGGGATGAAGAAGATAATTTCCATCCATTTCCCTGTCAATGCAAAGGTTTCCTGGAATCTATTAGCCAGAGCTTTGTCCAGTCAAGTTTTTAAATGACTGAAAGCTGGGGGGATACTTCTGCTTCCCTTGGGAATTGATTTCACAGTTGAACACACCTAACCTTTTAGGGGGTGCAAATCCAGATACTAAGGCGATGTTTTTCTTATCTTAATTTTATCCCATTACTCCCAGTGCTATCCCCTTGTAGCAGCCTCAATCTCTCGCTGCTCATACTGTTTCTGCTCCTCAATTATGTATAGACTGTTATCATGTCCCTTCAGATGCGTACAACTGAACGCAGTCTTTGGGAGCCTTCTCACCAGAGACGTACAGAGGACGCGATTACTTCTCTCCTTTATGATGCGAGGCATCTCCTGCCCAAAATCTGATTGCCCCTTTTTTTTTCCTTGTTGGTTTTGCTGCTATATTGAGTTGCAAACTCAGATCTCATTTGTTGCCTGCTCTTTGCCAACTTCCTGCTTTTCCAAGAGGCTCCCTCCCATCGTTCCTATTGGACCCCAGAAACATCTGTCCAAATGCTGTGGGTGAATACCCTACCCCTGGGACCTTATGCATTTGAGCTGCAGTGCAAAGCTCAGCTTCAAATCAATGGGGAGTTTTCCTTAATCAGTGACAGGCAACAGGTCCATAATTGTAAACTAACTTTGTAGGATTCCTCCGTTGCGTCTCATGTTTGTGGCATAGGTTCATAGTTGTCAGGGGCTGGAAGGGACCTCACGAGATCATCGGGTCCAGCCCCCCTGCACGTGGGCAGGAAAGACCGCGGGGGCATCTCCAAACTTTCTTGCCCTACTGTTTCTACTCCATCTACTTGCTCATTAGCAGAGAGACACACTAGCAGCGTGAGGTCCCGTCCTTGCTCATTAGCAGAGGACGGGACCTCGCACTGATCCCTCTTTGCAACCCAACAGATATCTCGCTCCCACCGTCAGCTGCTTAAGTCTTTTAGCACCACCCTTCGTTTGCAGCATTTCATCTGGCTTTGGGTCTGCATGCCAACTTCCCATCAACATTGATCTAATTAAGATCTTCGAGTGACACATAATGAGACGTTATGAGATGCTTTCCCATTGTCCAGAATGCCTACTTACAAGCATCCCCCCAACCAACCCAAACCTATCCAATTACTCCTTGCTGCAGTAATAGAGTTAATCATGACCACAGTGCCATCGTCTACTAATTAATTCACAGCTCAACCAGCCATCTGCGTGATGGTTTGTACCTAGCTCCCCGGGGGGGGCAGGGGAATAGATACAGCACTTGAACAGGTGATGCCGTATCCATGAGGAAGGCCCATCCCTGCACAGCTCAGTGAGTTCTGGTCATAAAACATCTGTCGGACGTTGTGGCCACAGATTCACATCGTTCATCCGTTTGAGCACTTGTGCAGCGTGATTGCTCCCTGGATGCAGTCGGGATGCCACGGCTCTTCGTTAAGGAAACAAGTGGGGGGCAGAGATGCAAACTGTACCCTGTTGATGCACGGCAAAATTAGTCGGGGAGGACGGGCTTTTTGGCGCGGCCAAAGAAAGGGTGAAGCCAAGCTCTGGAGACCGTCGATTCATAGCGGTTTTGTCTCACGCTGGTGAAAGTCATGAATCTATGATTGTGCACTCGCCATGTGGTGCCTGGCACCTGACAGACAAAAAACCCCCCAGCTCCCTGCCTTGAAGAGCTTACAATGCAAAATGTGCAACGTATTTTGCACTGCACTGCAAGACCACATTTTGCACTGCAGACCACAAAGGGGTGTGGAAAGGAAGCAAACCAAGGTAGAGTAAGGGGATCGAGAAGTTAGGGAACTCCAGCAAAGCTATGGAAAGCTGGGTTCAGGTCTCTGTTCTGTCACAGGTATCCTAAGTGCCCTTGGGCACCTCTCGGGGCTGCAATTCTCCGTCTGTTAAATGCCTGCACCACATAACAGCCACATCCCAATTAGAGATAAGGGTCACGCTGGAAATTATTCATTTAGATACTTTGAAGTTCACTCTCCCACACACAAATCTTCCATGTTCACAATCCTTCCCTTACACTACTTATCATTCCTCTTCCCCCCTTAACCTACCTTCACCCACAGGCTTTCAATGCCCTACACTACTGTCCCCCCCAAGCCTTGTTATTTAAAAATCCAAGGCCTGAAGCACAAGGCTCTATGAACAATGTCCTCATTTTGGGGGTCTTGGCTGATCAACTAAAAAACTGAAGGAGAAATTGTTTCATGAAAGCAGAGTTGGAAGGGACCGCAGGAGGTCACCTAGTCCAACCCCCTGCTCAAAGCAGGATCGTCCCTGATTAAACCATCCCATCCAGCCAAGCGCCTGTCCAACCTGCTCTTGAAACTTTCCAGGGATGGAGCTTCCCCAGCTCCTCTAGGCAGCCTGTCCCAATGTTCAACCACCATCGTCAGAGCCTACTTTGAAACGTTTCATTGTTTCGTTTGCAAAAACACTCTTCCCCCAGTTTCATTTGAACACAAATGGTTCCATAAAATACAATGCAGATGTTTGTTGGAAAATCAGAGGAAGACAGTGGCCAAATAAACGTGCCGTCAGAGGAGGAGAAGACAGAAGTGCCTATGAAGGTGATGGAATAAAGAGGTACCCCACCAGTAAGACTAATAGTTTTTTGAATCTGGCCCTGATACCTTTTTTCCAGCTAATTTATTCTGCGAGTTTATTAGCATTTTTGAGAGAACCACATCTTTTTTTTTTTCCCCATTGCATTCGCAATTTGTTAAATAAATTCTCCCACCTGATATCCGTGGCAGAATTTGGTGTCATTAATTATAACTGTGGATTCCCTGGTATCTAAGTAAGCCTCTAAACTATTTTTCAATCGTGTTAGGTTCTTGTCCGTATAGGAAACATCAGAAGAAAATCGAAACGCAATGCCAAACCCCCCGGATTTTAAGTTTCTGAAATGATGAGACTATTTCCTATCACCCATGCCAGCAGCCTCCATTAGTGAATGAGTATCACTTTCAGGATCTCTAACTCTTGTGATCTAGCACATATAGATCTAGTCCTCCAAGTCGCACACTTCAACGTGGGAACAGCCATACTGATTTAGCCTAGCGGTTCATATAATCCATCAGAGGTCCATCCACTGCTTCAGAGGTAGGTTGCTGTAGTATACACCCGTGGCACAGTCTGACTCTAGGGGAAAGTGTCTTCTCAAACCTGAACTGCTGAAAGGTGGATCCTATTTTTGAAACCAAAAGCAGTTACTATTAAATAGTTGCAAGTAAAGTCCTTTATTTAACTGCCCTTTCTGAATGGCAGGCTTAAGGCGTAGTTTTTTGTACGGGTCTTTGCAGATTCAGAGGTTTCCACCTCTTGTAGTCACGTGCAGAACAGAAAGCTTTGTACACAAAGGCATCCATCTGGGCTATTTGATTTATGATTAAATCATTACTTTGATTTATTAGTTGCATCCTGAAGGTACTCAATGCCAAAAGAGAATTGTATTAAGACACAGCCCATGTTGCAAGGTGGCAGGTTTGGGCAATATGCCTTGTAGCTGTGCAGCAGGGTTGATTGTACGGTTTTAGGAACAGGTTAGACAAAGACTTGTACGGATTCATTTGGAGAGGGACGATCCTGCCTCAAGCAGAGGGCTGGACTAGATGGCCTCCGGAGGTCCCTTCCAGCTCTGCTTTTCTGTGATTCTATGAAATCCATATTTGTTAACACTTTCTCCAAGAGACAGACAGAGCAAAGCCAATGACTCAACTGGCCACTGCATTAGCCTTCTATTATCTCTCTTCCTAAATCATGTAGTGTTTTTCAACCTGGTCCCTAACTTCATGCAAGCTAGTAAGACTTGCACATGAGTTTTCAATAGCATAACAAGAGGGTGCAAGAGCACCAGCCCGCGCCGCTGCCCACCCAGTTGCTGCTGCTCCCACAGCTGGCCCAGCCCCTGCTGCCACCCAAGGCACAGACCCTGATAGTTGTTACCCTGTTTCGTGTGCATGTGCATGCATGCATGCAGCCTGAGCAATCCAGAGACTTATTCCTCCATGAGTTTTTCTGGCACTTAAAAAATAATGGTAAATCTCACACTTCTTTTCTACCCACCGGGCACGTGAACACACACATGCACACAATTCCTCTCCCAAAAAGTCGTCCCCTTTAGCTTAGCATTTGCAATGGTTGCACAGTCAGGGCAAGCTGTATATCTGCAGGACTGGATCGCTACCTGGTGTAAATCAGCCATGCTTTACTGACTGCAACAGAGCAACATCAATTTATACTGCTCGAGGATTGGGTCTTTCCAAAACCTGCGCTGGACGTAATTGTTGCTTCACCTCTGCCCTCCTCTCAAGCCTCGGGGGAAACGGTGGTTCAAAGGGCAAGACAGCGTGAAGCTCGACTACATGAAAACTCCCAGCAGAGGGCATTGCTACCTTATAGATTTTACCGTCTCTCTGGATAGCTCAAGCTGCATGCACACACATGCACACGAAGCAGGGTAACAATTTCTCCTGTCCCTGCTACGTTCCTCTGAATCATTTGAATTGTATATAGATTTCTATTTCAGTCAGTCATTTGCTAGCAGCAAAACCCGAACATTTCCTGTTTTTCCTCTTGCTGCAATCAGGATATGGTTGTCCAAATTAGGGCTGTCCTAATTACTCCTCAGCAGGTGCCAAAGCTAGGGCTGGTATCAGGGAATGAAGGAAGGAAGGAAAGAATAAAAGAAAGAAAAGTCCTTTGGAAATTCAAACCAACAACTGTAAACAAATTACTGCCATTTGTCTGCTTTCAGCCAGCAAGATCTCATAAAAAGTCACGTTATTATTATTAATGGCGACAGATATATGTGCAGACACATGAGTGTATATATGTGTGTATGCGTAGTTGTACACACACATACGTGTGTGTGTGTATGTGTGTATACTACCAGACATCCCCCCCATACTCACATGTGTGTCTATTATTATTAGCTTTATTCATATTGCCACATGCAGTGAAGGGCTAGGGTGGTGCAGGGGGCACGGCACACGGTTACCAGCCCAGAGATCGCACGATCAAAACCATAGCAGAAGCGCTCATGGCAGCTTCCAGGGAATCTGCAAATTCTGCTAGCTACTTTTTCACAACAAGGACACGAGAAGGAAGGAAGGACTGTATGCAGCCAATTAGCAGCTGTAATGTTTCTAAATGAAATCAGGCAACGGAAATAATTCCTTCACATTATCTGGAAAAATAAAACAAGGAGCTTTTAAAAATGTTTTCCCTATCATCAACAGCCTGGATTCTAGGTTTTTAAAAGTACTGTGTATATCAACGGCTTGGATTCTAGCTATTTTAAAGGTACTGTGCGTTTAATGGCCCTCGTGACCATAGCTCACTTAGCACTTCACAACCAAGGGGCCAGGTGCCTTCCTAACATGCGGTAGGGAAGCTTTAGGATATGAGAGGAGATCCACGCAGCATGGCCTGCTTGCAAACTCGAAATATGTGCCAGCGCGGCCACTCCAGGTTCATCCCCACGGGTCACGGTCCCGAGAGCAGTGTCAGAGAGACAACCTGAAGTGGCCTCAGAGGTGCATTTTGGGAGGGGAGTACTTGGAACATCCCAGCTGGGGTATACCGCTATTGCAGTATAATCATAGGTTAAGTCAAGGGGCATCAAACTCACCTTCTGCCCCGGGCTGGATCGGGACCACGGGACTCCTTGCAAGCCAGATCCAGCCTGGCGCAAGAGGAAGCTCTGGTGGTGCTGATGACTCCAGCTCCGACATGGGGCACGTGGCAGCAGCTCCAGCTTTGGCACGCGGTGGTGGCGTTGGCAGCCAGTGGCTGGGGAAGTAGGGCTGTGGCAGTGTAGATGGGCAAAGCAGCCAGGGGGTGACTGGGGCCATATGAGCCATCACTCACCCTCCTGCCACCCACTGCCATGATCTGCAGCAGGCCACTTCCCCCAGCCACACTGGTAGCCCAACAGCCCTTGGAGTCTCATATAATAAGTATGAGACTCCAAGGGCTGAATCCAGCCCATGAGCCATGTTTGATACCCCTGACTTAAGCAATTTGCTGAAGACTGCATGGGAAGTTTATGATAGAGCAAGGAGCTCAACTCAGTCTCCAGATTACCACAGTAGCACTGCAGCCCCTGGCCCTCCTTCATTCCCTGTGCTACGCCTCCATGCCATGGGGCTAGAAGCTGTTCAGTTCCTGCCACAGATTGCAAATGAATGTGACCCAGGGATCCTGTACTTCAGGAACCTTTGGGGCGAACGAAATGCAAATAAGCAATAATAGTCAATACAATTCCCTGGATTTGGAGATCTATGTCCCAATAAAAAGGGTAAGAGCTGCGCACTGAAGCCCCTCAGCTGGCTTTCACAAGCTCAGTCTGCGTGCATTTTAGAACCTGGAATGGGAAAATATTTGACTTGTTTTGTCACATCATCTAGCCAAGTGTGACAATGGATGCAGGGAGGTGCTTAGGGAGATTACACATTTTCCATCCCAATTCCTCTGGTCCAGGTTCAGATCCCCCCACCCCTGACCGAGAACAAAGACTTTGTCTTTGTCGAGGTGCTGCCATGAGCTGAATCAAGTTTTTTCGGAGAGGAAGCACACAGGTGTGCCAACACCGAGTCTCCCCAGACTCTACACGTGGGTGGCTATTATCCTAGATTTCTCTCTCACCCACAGAGATATGCCCCTGCCTAACTGAGCGTAAAAGTTTCACTTGAGGGGAACCGACTCCATCCTAGAGACTAGAACGATAACAACATATCAAACATATATAGGGCCTTCCATTTTCTTTCTTACTGAATACCTTTTCCCTTCCAACCATCATAAAAATATAAGAGATGTTATTCTGGGTCAGACCAATAGCCCATCAGCCCAGGATCCCGTCTCCGATCATGCCAGACGTGGATGATTTAGTGACATCATGGGCGGTGGAGCCAATTCTCTATTTTACGAGATGGTCTGTACCTGTAAGCAACAGTGCAGGTGTCCTTGTATTCCTGGAGCTTCACACACACCATGTTGAGGAACTGATCCGAATAAGCTCTCATGTCATGCATCAGGTCCATGAGGTCTTGCACCGTCTTCTCCACAATCACTGTACTCTGGAAAGGAAAACCAGACAGCATGAAGACATGTCATTGCACACAACCGATACAGCGGAGACACGAGGAAATGTTGAGAAGACCGTGGATCACAGAGAAGGTGTGGCTACATTCACGATACCGGGAAATACTGAAATGGCTATGGCTTTTTAAAGAGCACCCCATTCCAAGCTACTGGTTCGAACTGGATGAGGACAGCACTGCCTAAATTCATCATCATGTGAATGAGACTCAGCGAGCTTTATCAAATGAGCTGGGCCTCCTAACTCTAACTATTAGCCAGCAAGGGACCGGATCAGAAACACTGCCATCAAAATGAGTGCTAATTGGCATCATTCAGGACTCACGCTGGACGTTGTCGTTCTTTATTTATCAAGTCATTAAAATAAAGGAGAAGGAGGCGTAAAACAGAGGAAAGGGTCAAGCACCCGTCTTAACTTTGCATTTTCTGGATGTTGTCAATTAGCGTCACAGATGCAACCCTACAGCAGGACGCTGCTGTCCCCAAGCAATGAGCTGAATCGCTGAGCACCGTGGACAGCTGAGTAACACGAAATGAAGTGATAAAGGGAAAGGCAGAGGAGATATAAAATAGAAGGGGCTGGCTCAGCGGTCTCAGCATCAGGTTTAAAACCTGTTGAGCACCCGGGGCTTCAGTATCGGTGGGGCTGACTTAGCTCCTCATCCTTCAGAAGCTGATAACTTCAATACGATGGATTTCTCACGGGGAAAAAAAAAGACCTTAAAACCAAAGGGACGTTTGCAGAAAAGCCATGCACATGCAGCCTCCGCTGGCTGGGGAGCGCACTGTGGACACCTACTCGAGCCCTGTTCAAGTGGGTTTCTGACGTCACAGATCTCGTGACACCCCTGGGCTCCGACACAAGCGCAGCGAGGCTGCTCCGACGTGCTGTCAATCCCGAGCGTCGGAGCAGACTCAATTCATTGCTCGATTAATCGGAAATTAATGCGCTCTGGCAGCCTCCAACGTCACGTGTATTAGCGTCCCCATGCTGAAAAATGGCGGTGGGGTGCTTTGAACTCAACCTGGTCCAACGAGCTTTAGTTCAAAGCGCCCCGCTGACATTTTTCAGTGCGGGGACGCTCGGGTGCTTTGAATTAACATGCCTGGCTCATTAAAGCACCACCCCCACACCGCCTGCCCTTTAAGACAAAAGCTTTGGCCCCCTGCTCCTCGTCCCAAATTTCTCTTTGCCGCCCCCAGTGTTGCATACACTCCCGCGTGCTGCTCTCAACCCCAGAAACCCCCATACTCTGGCAAGCCTGAGAAGTACCGTGCAGTCTTTCTAATACAGCAGGTGCCCCATCATAGCAACATGAATTGCAAAAGGGAACTTTACGGGTTAAAAACAATTTTCACCATCTGCAGAAGCAGGGGGCTGAAAATATCTCATAATAAATATGAGAGATGTAGACGGATTGCAAATTTGGGGATTTGGAAATTACAGTCAAGCTTCCTCGAGTCACCTTGAGGTGTCTTTACCAAAGCCGTATGTATTTGATTGCCCTGTTATTAAAAATATTGATGGCGTGTTACAAAACCCCCATGCGAATACGAAATGGGCCAATAGGTCGGTCAGGTGTGCGAAGGGTTATTTCGGAGACGCACAGACAGGCTGCAGCCGTCGCAATCCTTGCCTGGTCTGAGAAATAGGAGTTAAACTCCTCCCTGGGGAAACTCCACCGAGTTCAAGAGCATTACAAGCAGGGGTGAGTTTAGCCCTCTCCCTGTATTAATCAAAAGGTGATGGGGAATTAGTGGCTCTGTTTGCAGAATAAAACCTGATCAAAACCAACATCACAACCTCTACAATATCCCCACAAAGCCAACTTCCTTTTTCTGCATTGATTTTCAGATTAAAACACTGCAACACTGCCCCGGATCCATAATCCTGTTCCTCCATATTTACTGATGAGTGACAGCAATCAATTCTGCCCTGCTACTTGCTCCTGTTCTGGTAAAAAGAAACCTCACCCTCCGTTATTCCTTGCCAAGTAGTTTTAAACAAGCTCCACAAACTGGATCCCTACTTCTGATATCTATTACTATGATAGCTAATAATGCTAATTAGATTGATTAAGTAGAAGAGATCAATATGTGAGATGTTATATAGACTTGGCTCTATAGTTGCAGTTCAGCTCAGGACCACGGTCCTGGTTTCCGTTTACTTAATGTTTTAGTGAAAGGCATACAAAAATTAATTGAATGTACCTGAGCAATTATCTTATGTTTAATAGAAAGAGAGGAAAAATCATTCCTGGCCCATGTGACAATCTCCGAAATGCCCTAGAGGATGAACGTCATTACACGCATCTTAAAGTGGATTGCAACACATTTGATTTTAATTCGCACCATAAAATTATCCCGGCTCCCTTTTAAAAAATCAAGTATAATATTAGACCATTTTGCTGGTGTAACAGGCAGAGATCTGCTGACATGAATAAAGCCAAACTGGTCCACGTGGCTAAGGATCGGCATGTCCTCTTGGGGCAGCAAACTCCACAGCTCAGCACGCTCCGTGTGAAGTACTTTGTGTGCGTTTGAATTTGCCCTATTTCTTTTTCATCACAGGGTCTCTTAGCAGCAGACAGAGCAGTTTAAAAACCAACCCCCCAAAAATCTCGAGGTTCAGAAGCCAAACCAAAGTCTGGTTTGCAAAAAGTTTCCAACATTTGCTTGCTTCTCGCCACCAAAATTAAAAAAAAAAAAAAAAAAAGCTACGTTCCTAAAATGCTAAATCTGATAGGAACCAAGTCATTTTTGCTTCGATGGGGGCTTTATGCGACTCATCCCGATTTGTAATACAATGGCGATACCCCCATATGAATACAGATGGCACTGTATAGGCAGTGGCTATTTTTCAGCAACATTTTAACTTTTGGTGAAGCCATCCTAACTCATCTGCCTTTGTCTCGAGGGTTACTGCGCATGAGGATACATTAGTCTACGTTAATAGAGCTGGATTCGTTAGTTGGGACAGCAGCAGATCTTTTATAACTCTACAAGAGAAAATGAAAGGAGATGCATGTATTACAAGAGAGTTACAATCCAGTTGCTGGATTCATTAACTGCAAATGGATAGGATCAAAGCATCATTTTGTGGCCAGATGCTTCAATGAAGGCTTTAAACACACACACACATATGCACACACACACGCACACACCATTAACCTGCTTGCACCTGCAAACCCAGCACAGTGCTAAATTCAAACGTGTAGACAGGGGTGTAATGCATGACTCTTGCAGCACTTCAGCAGCTTTGAAAGACCCTTGCAGTTAATAACAAGGGGGGAAAAAATTCCCGTTCATGATCACCAACCACTCACTATTACAGATGCAGGCTGTTAAAACGGACTACTAATGCTCATGATTAGCTATGTGTTCCCCCCCCCCCCCCATCTTTTAAAGGCTTTTGCAAACATCAGCTAATTAATCCTCAGTACAGGACAGATTCTCAGGTACGCTAAGGCCCCTTTATGCCTTCTGGCAGCATAACAGGGCCTTTGAGCGAGCGTAAAATATCATTTATGCCTACGTCTATGACCCCCTTTTGCTGTCCTTATGGTAGCAAGGGGCTTAAGTATAAATAAGAAATAGGCCCAATAGTATTATCATCCCCATTTCACAGACAGGGAAAGCAAAGCCGAGACATTAAGGGATTTGATAATGATCAGGCGCCGAGTGAAGATGGGGATTCACAGGCTGCAGGCATCCAGTTCGGGGTCCTGCTCAGGTCTCTCTCTCAGACATTTGATGCTAAAAACATGGCTTGGCGGCCAATTTTCCCTTCTTAAAGGGTGCTCTAAACACTGATTTATTATCTGAGCAATTCACAAAGATGGGTCCTACAGTCATGAACCAGCGCTGACAGCCATTCCTAGGCACTCGCCTGTAAGAACGGGGTTGACTGGGAGGGTTTTTCACACCAAGTTTGTCACTGCCGGCTTGACGGCAAGAGTAGGTTGTTACTGCCCTGTCACTCACGAGGACAAAGACGGGTATATAAGACCCACGCCAGGTCTCCGGAGTACTTAACGCATACACTCACCCCGACAGCATGACCACAGGACTTTACAGCAATGCTCATGCAACAGCAAAAGCACATAATTGATAGTTACAGTGTTTGCAGTGGTTACTGCTGAATACTGAACCCACGTTTTATTAGGATACAAAGGGAAAACTGAATAGCCATAACCACCAGGAAGAAAGAACATGTCTAATAATACTGTATTTACATTCTGGGAAGAAAATACACTGTTAGAAAAGTAATCGCTGCCTCCAGTATGCGGGCGCTGGGGGCTCTTTGGTGGCGAACCACCCCTGAGATGCTTGGTCCTTTGCAAATTCCTGGTTTTCTTCCCTTACGGCAGGTAGACAGAGGGGAAAAATACATGCATAGACACAGGGGTCTTGCTGTCAAATGCAGCACGGTCTCGAAAACACAGCAGATAGGGAGAGAGGGAGCTCAGCATTCGAATGGCTGCAGATTATTAGTGAATTATTGACCCTCCCTTAGAAAACACCAGATGAGTGGAGGTTGTCGCTGCCACAAACCGGGGGGGGAGGCTCATTTTCCAGCAAGATTTGAGTTGAAAGGCAGTGATTTTAAAAGGTGTTATGCAGACAAGGCTGCAATTAAAGGCACAGTAGGACGGATGGAAAGGTTTGCAACCTTTCCAACATTTCTCACACTATTGATCCGCAGCTGTAGCTTTTTGGAGTATTTCAAAGCCCCAGCAGACCAAAGGTTAAATTCCACCAAAACTGACAGCCTGACATGTAGTATTTCTTCATTTATGTAGGTGGCGGTTGTTTTTTTAATTACAGCTTCTCAGCTGCCCCCGGTTGGTGCCCAAGAACAGTTCAAATTCACAGCATCCGGCTTCGGGGAACATTATTCATTCTTCTTCCCCGGCATTGACAGGGTCTATCAGCAGGGGGCTCCAGTGACCCATGATGGGGCACTATTCATTAGGGAAGAGCGGCGAATATATAAATCAACATGTCAAAGGAGGAAGCCCGGGCCTGACCCAGCGGGAATGCATGATACATACAGATTTGTTCCGCTCCATGCAACCTCACCTGTCTTCGGTGGCATATAGCATGTAATAATCAATTATGCTGACAAGCTTACCGACAAATCGTTGTGGCTTTGGTTACTCGTGTGCCTCCGGGGTGGAGTGAAGAGAAAGGGCCCGGAGGAAGGGCCGCCGGAAGGGGGAGCGAGCAGCCCCGGGAGGCAGCAGCTATTTGCAATCTTTGTCGTTAGCGCTTATTAGGGTCTTGGAGTCCGTTCTTTGTTGCTGGGGAAGGTTGGATAGTCACCCAAGGTGGGACTCGGGTCTTAGACCAATTGCACCATCAATTTGAGGGGAGGGGGCAGGGCGCACACACACACATACATACGCAGACGTGCACATGCACACGCGCCGTCCCGAAAGCACCAGGTTGTGCTCATTCATGCTATCCAAGGAGGCAGCTGAAATTTGGTTCGGGGTGCGGTTCCACGTGAGCTCTAGCAACATCTGGATCTATCTTGATCTGATGGTTTCCGCTTAGCCTCGCACCTGCTCTGGGCCCAAGTGGCCCGGACGCAGCTGCAGCTAGAGAAATTGCAAGTTGTGTACAATGTTCCCTGACTTTGGACGTGGGCAGTCTTCAGGACGCGAACAGCAGGCAAAGATCTTTTCCAGCTCTCTCCGATGCATCCAAACGTACCCGTTCCCAATGCCCCTCTGGACTCGTTCTCCATGTCGCGATGTTAGTTTTTCCCATATTGCTCTCCAAATCTCTTCCACGCTAGGTGCCAAACTGCTGCATGCGTGGTGCCAACTGCGAGCGTTTGAAGTGGCAGAGCAGGCTTAGGCGGAAAGCTTTTACACAGTCCCCGGGCATATGGGACATTGTTTGTTTTTCCTGTTGTCTTTTAAAGCAGAGGCTCTCCGCGCAGCCGATCCAAAGTTTGTTTCCAGGCTGCGAGCGGCTTGCCTGCGCCTGAACACCAGAGGCTTATGCATTTCGTTTTCATCCTCGTAGCAAAACCACAACAAGGGGGGACCGGAGCGCGATGGAAATGTCTGGGACCCGATTCACAACTGCTTTATGCAATCACTGGGCAGGTTTCAGAGGAGTTGCACCAAGGGAGGAGCACAGGCCTGGAAGGGGGTCTCCAGAGCCAGGGAGTCCAGTCTCTTGAATTTGCAGATACTTGTTAACCCAGGAATCCCCCACATCACCCCGTTCAAACCATCACTCATAATGATGAACCTTATGAAAAACAACCCCCCCACACAAGACCACCCTATAACCGGGTTGGTAACTTATGCTGCATGGGCTGGAACTGGCCTGCAGAGCTATTTATTCTGGCCCGTGGAGCCGGGGTGGGGACGGCTTCTGACGTGAGGATCTTCACCTGCACGATGGCTGGTAGTGGCAAGGAGCAGCGGCTGTGGCACTCGGGGAGGGAGGCGGGGGAGCGGCATCCGTGGCTGCAGTGATGCAAGCTGGGCTAGAAGCAAACCACGCTTAGAGCCAAGCGTTGTTAAAATAGCACCCCTGCCCTATATCATGCCATAGGGAAAAGCAAAGGAGAGGGGGGCACTGCCAGTGTCCTGCCACTGCAATGGCAGGGAAGGATGGGGATGCTAGATGCTCAGAAGACCCCAGGAAAAGGTCCATGTGCTACAGGGGAAGGCAACCCCCATCCCAAAGTCCACACCAACATGACCTAGGATGTACAAATTCCTTCCTGGCTCCAAATCTGGCAATCGGTACGATGCGAGCAGAAGAGCAAAGACCTCCACGGTTTCTTTTCTTTTTCCTCTTTCCTTTTAATGGCCACAGACGTCTGCACAAGACGCAGCATCCTGTTCTTCCTCCCTCCGAGTCCCCCACTCCCTCCGCTTGCCTCGACTCCCTTCGTTAATGTATTGTGACATTTACACAAACCGACAGGGTTTCAACAGCGGTGCGAGCTTTGCCAAAATGTACCTAAGGCAAACGGCTCTGCTTCCAATCCGAGGCAGTAAGCTGCGTCTGTCTAACCTCCTCCCAACCCCGGCCCCGGCTCTGCCACCTGGGATCCAGAAACCCGCTGTTTTTTGACCTGTGATGCTCTACAATGTTCGGCTGCCAGTTGCAATTTGGATACTCCGTCGTCAATTAATAACGGTTTGCAATTCGGCGGGTGGGTGAGATATACTGTTGTGCAGCGATCTCCCAGAGCATGTGGATTTTCTGGTGGCTGGGGCGAGGGAGGTCCAGAAAACAGTCGGATTGCTAAATATTTGGCCACGGCCTTGCAGACCCGATAAACCAAAACTCCTGCCACAGCCCTTCAGTAACACGACGAATCTACCCCAACGCTGGCTAGAGATCTCAATTCACCGGCTTTGCTGCAGTTCAGCAGTCTAATAAATGTTATATAACCCCGCTCATGTATAATATGCATTTCACAGAGAACGGTGAAGTTCAGAGTAGTTAAGGGTTACTATTAATAGTTAGGAGTGAGACATAAAGGACAGCTAGGAGGTCAATCCCCAATGAAAGTTTACATGACTTAGATAACTAACCCGTATTCATGTCTTGGTAACTCTTTGAAACCGATAATGTAACCAAGTGTGCTGATTTATTTAATAAAGGCAATCAGGACTCGTAGTAGAGATGATCTCTTTTATTAGACCAAAAAGATTTTTGCAAAAAAAAAAAAAAAAAAAAAGTCTTTAATTGCAAGCTTTCAGAAATGTAAATTGAATTACTATTTAAAATTAAATTTTAATTTAATTTAATTTTTTTTTTGCAAAAATCTAGTTGGCCTAATAAAAGATATCATCCTTACTATGAGTCCCGATTGCCTTTTCCTCTAGACCAATACGCCTGCAACCTGGATACCTATTTATTTAATAGATGTTTAAAAGTAATTCATAGATAGGTAGGTCACTGGACTGCAGCCGAGGAGGCGTGAAGTCTATAGCCCGCTTGGTCTCCAATGTAACGTGTTCAGTTGGGCAAGTCGCTTAAAACTTCTGCTTCTCAGTTTCCCCTTCTGTAAAATCGGGATAATAATGCAGTCATCTTTCTCGAGCATTTTTTGAGACCTGGAGTTGACGCGAGCTGTTTTATATGGTCTCGTTTCCTGAGGTTACAGCAGGTTTCTACATTTCGGTGATATCGCAGGTCTCTCTCAAGTGCAAAGCACCCTTTGTGACACCAGACTGCTATTTGGTTTCGCTGAAACGTCAACCAAGAGAGACACCAATGACCTATGGTCTTACTCAAAGGTCTGCAGAAAACAGCCCAGTATTATAGTTAAGCTATGCTTAAATGTTCAGGAGTCAGTAAAAAAAAAAACCCGAACTCTTTTCATTCAATTCTACGTCGGGTTGCAAACCACAGGGGATTTTTTCTTTCTGTCGAGTTAGAAAAAAAAATCCATCAAATCCATTCCCTCCCTTTCCCCCATTTAGTTATGGAAGAACGAAAAATTCACTTTCCGGGCTGGAAAACCAAAGCAGATTTTGCTTCTGGTAACTCGAGAAGAACCGAATTCCAATTTTTTTTAAAAAGAGCCCAGATTGCTAACCACGACTGAAGGTTTACGGCAGTATATTTAACAATGCATCTTCTTTGCCTGGGCGTTATTCTGCATGGTCCAGAGCAGGCAACTCCCCACGCAAGTCGCTGGAAGTTGAGGCTGTTCTCTTCTTTCCGAAAACCGAGCCCAGTGCCCGTTAAGTGAATGCACATGTAAGTTTTTATATAGCTGTCTTGTTTGTCTGGTATCAAGTGATCCAGAATGCTTTTGCTCCAGTGAGCTAGAATATTGATGAACAGAACTGCAGGAATCTGTAAGATGGAACATGTACCATAAGATATGCTTATTACTGTATTATCTCTGACCATGAAGCGGAATGGCTTTCTTCCCGTCAAACGGAAATGTAAGTATATTTATTTATTCAGATTTCTCCGATATGTCTGTCTGGCTCCAGGCTCAGTGCATGATTTAAACGTACACCTGGTTATTATAAAATAAATCTAAAATGAAGAGGAATCCTTGAAAGGGGAAAAAAAACCTCCCAAAACAACAACTTTGGCTGGCTCTGTTGGGGTTGGGGGACATGACTTGTGAGGAGAGGCTGAGAGAACTGGGCTTATTTAGTCTGGAGAAGAGAAGACTAAAGGGGGATTGAATAGCAGCCTTCAACTCCTTGCGGGAGGGTTGCAAAGAGGATGGAGCTGGGCTGATCTCAGTGGGGGCAGATACAGGACAAGGAGCAATGGGCTCAAGCTGCAGCAAGGGAAGCTGAGGTTAGATATTAGGAAGACCTTCTCACTAGGAGGGTGGTGAAGCACTGAAACAGGTCACCCAGAGAGGCAGTGGACTCTCCATCCTTCGAGGTGTTGAAGACCCAGCTAGACAAAGCCTTGCTTGGGATGATGTAGCTGGGGCTGGTCCTGCTTGGAGCAGGGGGTTGGACTAGATGTGACCAACCCTAACTTCCTATGATCCTAAATATCACCTACAGACAGATGATATAATCAGGATGGGTACTGATCTTCATCCATGGTTAGGATGCTCACCATGAGTGGTAGAGGTATAGCTCAGAGATCACAAATGCCAGAAAAAAACAAAAACAGAAAACTGATCCAAGAGACATGAGGATTCAAGGCGTCTCTGGAGGAGCTTCTATTTAATATTCTCTCTCGAAAATAAGGGTTGACATAGGCAACTTTTTGGACACGGTGTGGTAGAAGAAGAGGTGTTTTTAGGAGACTCCATCTCAAAGGATGAGGAAAGACACCCTACCACTGGCAGGGTGAGCAGGAATCTCCCTTAAACTCACTGGGATCCAATGCTCTCTGTATACAGATCATCAGAGAAGATCGCTCACCTCTGCAAGGAAAGGTGCCCTGCAGCCTTTAAGAACGTACCGCTATAAATCACGCAGAACACGGGTCCAAAAATGCTGGGACCTGTTGGAGGAGAGTGGATGGCAGGGACCAAAATAAATTAGCCTGTGCATGCAACTACTATGAGCCAAGCAACTCGGAGACGTTCGCCTTTGGAGAGAGCCAGTAAAATCACTGCTGCTTTAAAAAAGAAAACCTAGGCACAAGAACTTCAAAACACACACAGCCTTGCATGAAGGTAGAGTTAAAATTACAAGTTTAAATGCTCCAAGGTCAATAAGTGCAAAGGTTTTAAGGTTCCCAGGGTAACTTTCCTGCATGCTCTCCCACAATGCTAATTTGAGACGCATACACGGTACAGTAAAAACTTAAGCTGAAAATTGAGGGACTGGCGTGACATTGCAATCTCCCAGGCGGTGGATTAGTCTCCCATCAGAATCGCCAGCACCTGGGACACTTAAATCTACAATGAATGATAACACAAGTAACCATATAATAAGGAATACTGCTACTCTGGCAGAGAGATGGACTGGATAACTTAATAGGCCTTCCCTGTGTCTCTCACTCCTATGATCCTGCTGAGTTCTGGAGCTATTATTCAGGACATTTTTTAAGGTATTTTAATTTACTCCTCTAAATGGATTCCCATTCATTCACTCCTACCAAGTGAGTGTTGTCAGGGACATTAGCAGCATGATAGAACAGCTTTAGACTCCTGCTGGTTTTACCGTGTAACACACACAAGAAAAGTCATTAGCTCTTACCCTTTAATGTACCCTCTTTATTGCTGCATAACTGTTTATCACTCAAGACTGCCAAGCACAGGCCTCTGGCCCTGCTTTATTAATCAATGCATATGTACGGGGCTGTATGGAAAGGCCTCAAGTCTCCGCTCTTTCATATACAGTGTGCCGACAGGGACCAAGGAGCTGACATCCAACACTGTCAACCCAGCCAAATATTCCCAGGAATGGCTCTTTTTTTTTTTTTTTTTTAGGGTTTCACCCGACTTGTTTCCAATTAGAGGTGATCACGAGGCAGTAAAACTATTTATTTGTCAGGTAGTGAGTGGCAGGTCTCTCGCTCTTCTGTAGTATTCCCCCCCCCTGAACATCATTATTAGCAGGAAGAGGACAGAAATTGAATATAGCCCATGAAATTAATGATGCTCGAGAGCTCGGTGCCAATTTCTGGAAGTGGAGTGGGATGATTTAGACAAAGTTTTTATACTGCTCTTCCAGTTTGGAGAACAAGGAAGATGCATGGTATTTTTTAGGAGTATTACACGAGCTTCAGACCTATTTTTCAGTCGGAGGGAGGGGGTCTACGATCTAAAGGGCAGTTTTTCCTGCCCAGGGCAGTGGGGCTGGACCTGATGATCTCATGAGGTCCCTTCCAGCCCCAAACTTCTGTGAACCTGTTTTAAAAATCCCTGCCTGGCAAGGGGGGGGTAAGAGGTCAGTAGCTGCCCAGTGGAGAGATGCAGATGGAGATGCATTAACAGACACAGGACACTGCAGGATGTCTGAAGCAGCTTGGGAGTGATCAGCTTTAGGCAACACCCCGGTGTTCAGGACCATTTTGGAGCTCTGCCCCTTTACAAGCCTGCCGTGCACCTGTGTATGAACAAACAATACGCCTCTTTGGAGGCAGCTGCATCAGGTGCTGCGCACAAGCTCCGAGGGAAGCGTGCTGCAGATGCCGAATGCAGTTGAGCCTACAGTGTTGGCACGGTTAATAAAGGGGGCCTGCTATCCTGGATCCAGTCTAAGAGTGGCAGAGCCATGAGGCTTCACCGGGAGAGAGGTGAAGGTGCGGACGTCTGTCAGTGGAGGCACGCACCCACGAGGGACTAAAAAGGGATATAGGACGTGCTTCACTCTGAAGCTATGAAGAGCAGGGTTGGCTGATCCAATCTAGCATGGGGAGAATGGGGCTCTGCCCTAGGGCGAAATGAAAGCAGAGGCCTGGCACATTAAAAAGATAATCTATTTGCTTGGACTGTCACACCCAGTATCCCCCACACAGGCCAGATGACTGCTTTAAAGACGGCCTGGTTCACTGTGCGCCGTGACTCACCGTGCAAAGCTCACACCTAGTCAAAGAGTGAAACATGCACTCTTCCCAAGACAAGCTCTGCCAGCTGGTGCATGCATACAGGGGATCAGCATGGGGTATATACACACTGGCACCCCCTTTTTCCCCTGATTCTCTAGCGGCACACACCTGATCTGCTCTCTCAGTCTTACTTTACTCTCCTATAATCAATTAGTTGCACTTTTAAACAGCAAAGCACCAGTAAGTGCTCAGTAGTGGTACCTTTGTGACTGTACTAAGTAGCACCTTTGTGTGTACTGGTGCATCTGGCCTAGACATACTATTCAGCATACCGGGCGCATCTACACATGCATTAATGCTCCTTTTCTAATGCGCATTAAATTTAGTACCTCCAGTGTGAGGTACTAAATTAGTGCGCATTAGGCTACACTAATGCACAGTAGCACATTTGCATGTTTTTTTAGTGATGCAAAATGCGCTGTAGGCTGTTTTACTGCGCTTTAGCATAATGTCACGGTTGTCTACATGGCACTTTAATGCGCAGTAAAATAGTCTACTGTGCACTAAAGTGCACGTGTAGATGCACCCATGGTGTATTTTCTCCTTTTTCCGGTTGCTCCTTGTTACATTTAGCATCTTCCATTCATGGAAAAAGATCGTACGGGTTTCACTCAGTTTTAGATGTGAGCCTGGCTGAGTTTGGGGGCCAGGAAGAAGCCATCTCACCTAAATCCCAGAGATCCTTTGTCAGAATTTGTAGAGACCATCACACAGTTATTTCATTTCAAAGACCTTCATTTGTTACGCCGCGTTCTTGGGTGGAGAAGCATGAATAACGTCACTAGTGAGGCAGACTGGAAGGGGCTTCGCTGTCTCGGGTCACTCAGACCTCACCTGCCCAGCTGCGTGTTTCAATTTTCTGCCCATCAAGCCTCTTAATCATCATTAACCCAAACTCATCTCTAATACTGCTTAATGCTTTAGAGTTTCTGGATGGGAAGGATTCCCTGGGAAGGAATGGGAAGAGAGAGGAGCCATGCAGAAGTTTAATTATTTTAAAACCGATTCAAATAAACGTCTAAAAAACCAGACCAGAATTCTGTGCTATTTCCTGCATTTTTGAATGGAAAACAATGAAGGCTCCCATGCATTTAAATCAGCACTGGGAGTACGTGTCTTTTTATTTCTTCTTAATGGCAACCACTCTAAAATAAATACTGGACCTGCAGAGCTTTGCCCAGGCAGGCTCAAGTAGTTTACCAAAAAGCAGGCAAGAAAATAGTTATTACCTAACTAAGCACGTGGCAAGTCTGCTATAATCCTTGAGACCTGGAAAGCAAAGAAAGGAGAAGTATGGAAAATCTCAATATATTTTTTCAAAAGCAAAATATCAACTCTCCTCTTGAAACGGAGTTCTCCACTCAGCAGTTATCTATTTTTTGCCAAGCACTTGGTACATTCATTTCACTTAACACACGCTGCACCACATAATCCAGCCCTTTGGAAATAGGGTCTGGGCATTATCACTGACAGCTGTGATTGATGGGTCATCGCCAGTCAACATCTCCTGGAGAGTCGCCCTCAAGTTGTAGCTATTGAATTCTGCAGGGTTTACGTTGATCTTCATTTTCAAGAGAAAAAAAATCATCATAAGGGGAATTTCCACCCCAGCGCACACAAACAAAGAGAATATCAGCGACGACTCAAAAACGACAATTCTGCTCCGTGGCAGCTTAGAGGTTTCCAAATGTTTTTGTTCTTTACTGGAGCAAACCCAACGCCTTTGGACTGTTTTGCAAAAAAATTAATTGCAACAAAATACTTATTTTTGAACCCAAACCTGTGGGTTTTTCTCTCATTGAGTTATGAGGATGCCAATGCACGGGAGACCTACATGCAGGGTTCCTGCCCTACCTGATTCAAAGCAGAATTTCTCATTTCAGGTCAGTCTGCACCAGGAGGGACCTGAACCTGGGTCTCCCACATCTCAGGCTGGTGCCGTAACTACCTGGCTTGTGTCCTCTCCGTGCTACCTCCGCCCACCAAAATCTTTACTGAACAGATGGGTCTTTTTGGGCTGTAATGAAAATGTTTTCCGACCTGCTCCAGGCCCGATTTTGCATCCTTTATTTCTTCTGCATATAATCAGTACTTCATCTTCTTTCCCTTCTATGCAAAATGTTGTTAGTAAATAGTGACGTTACTAAGCAGTGAACAGTACTATACTTAGAGTTAGGGAGAAAAACATCCCTCATATTATCAAAAAACCCTCAAAAACAAATTTCCCTTTGCCTTGGGACACAGTGAAGTGCTAAAGCTTTCAGCATTGATTCACAGCTCCATAACATTTTCAGGCCAGAAAGATCACTGTGAAAATCTAAACTCATCTTCTGCCAAGCTAAGCTAGGGAATTTAAAATTCACATATTTTTTTCACCATTTGTTCCCTTTGTCGCCTGCTTTCATTTCAACTTAGCAAGGGTTTAATAAGTTATTTCCGACTGTGTTTCGAGTCAATCGCCCTTACCAGGGACTTGGGGTGCGACAGCACAACAGGCCTATGGTTAGTTTGCTGGACACCATGGGGGATGTTTAACACTCCAATACTCTGCTGAACAGCCACGAAGGGCAGAAAAACTTGTGTGTTGGGTTTGAAAATGACATCAAATATAATTGACTCAACGGTCTCATTATCTCCAATTTGAAGAAGGAGCCAACAGTGATTTTTTCCTTCAATTTATTCATTGGATTATTTTGCAATTTTAAGACCTTTCTGCAAAGATTGCGAAGAGTTTGCTCCAAGTATCTGATAATCTGCATCCAAGCGGCATTGCTGACTGGTCTCATAAATCACAGGGTGCTGCACATCTCTTTGGATGGGATGCAACTCAACTAATCAAGAGGTGAGAGAGAAGGAGCTGCTGGTCTTGATTCTTTGGGAGAGAAGTAGCAAGGGGCTGATGAGATGGGATGACCAAAGGGTTTAAATGTCATTTTTATTACCATATTATAGGTAGGGAGGTAGATAGCTAGACAGAGAGACAGACACACATCCATACACACACACACACACACACACACATATATATATATATATATATATATAGAAAAGCAACTCCCCTTACAGATTTTCCCACAAATGGACCACATGTGCAATAAGGCACTATGAGTTAAGTCATCAATCAGAATATATATAATGTATGTGTGTATGTGTACACACACACACACACTCTCTCTCTCTCTCTCTCTCTCTCTATTCTGATTGATGAGTTAACTCATACTGGATAGCACCTTATGGCACATGTGGTCCATTTGTGGGAAAATCTGTAAGGGGAGTTGCTTCTCAACATCAGCAATGGTATCACAATCTGGATCGAGATAAATACACGTGCCCATGCTCAGAAAGGTGTGGACAGCAACTACTTACCTCTGTGCCAGATCTCTGGCAAAGGATGTGTGTTACTAAGTAAGTCCTGACTCACATAACGTAGGTCAAGTGAGACATTTTCTGTTATCAAGATCACACTGACCAAATAAATGTGTGTGTGTGTGTGTGACCGGTCCAATCCCTAAAGAGTGCACGTGGCTTGTTCTCTCACTCATGTTATCGGCTCTGATGGCGTGCTTCAGAAACACTGCTCCACCACTGTGCTATTTAGCATGTGTCCCCTCCCTTGGTAGGAATAGAAGCTTAAATCTGTTGGTAAAACCGTATCATCCAAACGTCAGTAAAAAAAAAAAAAAAAAAAATTGTTACAAACGGTGCGCAACTTCCGATAAGGCAAATTCATTGTTAACTCCCCATCATTCGTGGTGGAGATGGGGGCGTAAGAACTACTATGACGCTCAAAAGACATCTTCAGAAATGAAACAGGCCTGGTTCGAGGCCAAGCCTGCTGGTAAATGTTTGTGTTGCAAGGCAGATGCACCCACGTTGTTAGCACAGCATGCTTGAAGGTCACACACCGAGAAACATTTTGTGCTATATATAAACTCTGAATTGGATGCCTAGTGGAACTGCTTTTTTCTGGCCACGTCTGTCCCTCCACCCCTTCCCCACCCACACATGCTCAACGTGACAGGATGGATGGGGACGTGCCAGCACACACAGCTTCCCAAGCATAGCTGGTAGCATCCACACTGATCCTGAGACAGATCTTAAATATAGCCCCAGAAGCTGTCATGCCAGAAAAAAAGCCAAAAAAGAACATTGCTAACCACAGGGGAGATGGACGGGGTCACAAGTCAGCATGCCAAGCTATGAGCAAAAAACAAAGAAGATAAGCCTCTTGGAGTCACGTCAAACCATTGACTGTCCTCGGTGTCTTTTGCACGGCAGACAGAGGCATCCACCCATCCACAGCGTAACCAGCTTCTGGTCCTCTCTCTGCTAAACATAACGGACACCAATTCACAGTCTCAAGTGGGGCACCCCAAGTCTGCTACCGTCAGACAAACGGTGCCGCTTCGTGGACCGGATTTGGCTGCAGGGTCAGAAAATACGTAACTCAGAGAAGGACGAAAACAAAGTGTGCTCAAGTGCAGTTCACAGTTTTTCCACCACCCGGAGATGAAGTCCCTGCGGTAAGCAGCACTAACAGCTGTCAACTTGCTTCTGTGGTTTGGCAATTATCCCTCTTATAAAACTCAGTTTCTCCAAGAAATTCTCCGAGGTGTGTACACATACAGACTCCCCTTTCAGAAATACACACGCTCAAGCAAAGAAGATGAATAAGATCTGGGTCTCCCTCCCCACCCCGAGACTCTTCCAATATAAAACCTATAGGAATCAGAAATGAAAAAGATCTATTGGATTAACAAGCAACATCTATTAATGATGGCTAAAGGCATTTGCTGGGGATGTTTAAAATGAGACTGGGTAAAACCTTAAAATACATGCACTGGCAAGCCACGCTGCTCTTCAAAGAAGGTAGGCAGGGTGATTGACTTGATCTTTTCCATCATTAGCTCCTACGATTCCCCGAGTCTGTCTCCCCTTCCAGAGCAGATGGCTCCTCGTAGCATGTCTTTTAGAGCTCTCCTAGGCCGTTATGAATTGCACAGAATAAGCGTTTCGCTTTATTCTTTAGCTCAGACATTATTTTCCCCATGCTAATGACAGTCAAGTTATTGTCCTGTGAATAAATCCATTTAGGTCTAACAACGCTGGCTGCTAGTAACAAGTCAAAGGAACAGGGAAAGCCAAACTTGGCATCAGCAGAGCATGGGCACGCTCAGCCACAAAACATTCATCTATTAACCAAACAGAAGCATTTCAAAACCCAGCAGGGTCGCACTGGAGCCCTGCTGGGAAACAGAAATTAACTCAGAATGGAGATAATTTGTCTTTAAAATGTTGTCATATTTGCAAGAACTCTCTGGCAATGCGGTGCTGATAAGGGGGGGGGGGGAAGATTTCTGGGACAACCAAGTCACATAAAACAAAAAGCTTATCAGGGAGCCAGGTGGCACTCAAGATTGGCGCAGCATCTTTCTACCTCTGGGACGTGCGCTTCAAAAGCAGCAAGAGCGGAGGAGAAATTTGCCTCTAACGGCAACTTGCTGATGAAAACAATGGCAGCAGATTTAACTCAATTCCACTGATAAGGATCAATTAAACAAATTCAATTAATTGCTTGGGCGTTCTTTGGGGTTTTTTGTTTTAAAGTATCCGAGAAAGGGTTTTGCACGCTATCTAGAAATTGCAAAGACTTATCTCAGCTGTGGGTAAAAGGCAGCCCCAATGCTACTCAACGTAATGGAAACTGTCAATGGTTTTTTGAGGAGCGGAGGGCTGGGGTCGCAGGGTGAGGACAGCATCGGGAAGCGCGTGAAATCATGCAAGGTCTGAAGACGAAGCGAGTCTTTCAAGAGCTGGTGCTGTGGCTGGGAGAGAATGTATTTGAACAAACATTTGGGGAGGGAATAGATAAGGGTGCAAGACGGGGGCATGTTATGAAAAACACGACTTCTTTGCGTTTGTGTCACTTTCCGTGCAACGTGACATCCTCCCCGGCATCCGCGGAAGAGAGGAGGGGATATATGGGCAGGGGAACAGGAACACGGAAAGGTTAAGTGATTTAAAGGCATGAGCCCTTGCCAGAGCTGAGGAAGGACAGCTGGGATCTCATCCTACGCTGCAACTGCAATGTCCTTCCACGGCTTCAAGACAGAAAAACCGTATCCCACTGGGGCATGGGCAGATCCAGGGTGGAGTTGGGGGGCCGTGGTACCCTTCCTTTGGCTGTGCCACACATGTGCAGCAAATGCCCCCTAGCTCACTAGATTTTCAGGGTGGTTTCTGGCCATAGGAGGAGGTGGGCGAGAGGAAAGGGTGTGAGTGGCGGCCGTGGTCACCTCCTGGGTGCTGGAGCCGAGAGCCAAAATGGCAGCTCTGGCTAGGAGTTGTGCCAGCAAGCTGGTGAGCTCAGAGATCTCGCTGCATGTGTGCCACACAGCCAAAGGCGAGTGCATCTGCACCATCGCTGGATCTGCCGCAGTACTAGGGCGTGGGGTTTACCAGGCAGGTACTATAGGTCCCCTGGATTATAGCTGGATTGCCAACACAGCCCATCTGGCCCTGATCTACAAGGAGCATCCTGGACAACCAGAGGTGCTGCAGTGTGGTTGCTTTGAAGGATATTCTCTAGGCGGTCTACCTCTGATAAAGCCGTGTCGTCTTGCTGGAATGCAACCACCCGAAAATGCAAAGCCTTTGCAGCCACCTTTATTATCCTGTCCCCATGTTAAAGACATTATGAGAAGCTTGCACCTGTCCCTGAATGCCCTGTTCAGTGTCCTGCTGGGAACAAAAAGCTGCACTAAGCAGCAGTGATGAGATACCCATTTGTACACTGGGTTTTGGGCGTTGTTTTTGAAGTCAACGCTTTGGGAATGCGAACAATTTAGCTCTTTCTTTTATATACATAAAGAAAGATATACAAAAGAAAGAACTAAGTTGGTTCACGTTCCCGAAGTGCCGACTTTAAGAACAATGCCACAAATCATGAGAGCTGGCAACGCTGAGATACCCCAAATCCTCACTAAGCATTAACACCAGAAGGGAGGGATATTGCAGAGGCAGGAAGTGGGACTTGTCCAGCAGCCCAAGGACAAGCAATGGCGGGCAACAGGTTGAGTTGTCATTTGAAGGGCAGGCATTGAAAGTAAATGAGCTCTCTTGTTAATAATGGTAGCTGCAAGGGTTGAACGCTCAGCACTCAGGAGCATGGAGAAACTGCCTTGCCTTCTCATGGAGTCGATCCTTTTTCCAAGTAGTCTTCCTGCAATGCAAGGTCACCTCAAAGGGAAAAGTGAGGGGAGAGAAACAACATTGCCTTCCTTCCAGAGAAGGCACGTTACTTTGGAAGTACAGAGTGATAGCAGAAGAGTTTGCAAAGGGGAGTATAATGGGAAGGGCAGAAGGAAGCCGTAACCGTCCAAAGGTACATAGCAAGCAGAGATGCCCTCTGAAGCCTTGAGAGCTGAGCTTGTTTGCAAAACTCAAACACTGGCCTCCTGTGTTCAGCAAAGTGAACTAAAGAGACGTCCACCTGCCTTACTCTTGCAACTTCACCATCCATAATCAAAGCACAAGAGATCGACTCAACGCTTCTCCTCGTGCTCCTTTATTTGCTTCCAAACTGTGAACAGAGCATGCGAAGGGCAGATTCACCTAAAACAGTCAAACCTAACAAATGCTTGACAGCATCATTCAGGAAAGACAGACTGAAGGAGGAGGAAGATTTGGAGAATGCATCAATGATCCAGGCAGACCAGGTTCTTTGGGTAAACCTGGTATCTTTTCTTAGACCAACTCAAAAAGTTGGACAAATCCTTCCAACTATTTTTGTCCAAGTCTTTGAGTTGATCTAATAAAAGATAACAACTTTACCCAAAGAATCTCTTTGCCTATGTCCTTACACCAGGGGTGGGCAAAAAGCGGCCCGTGGGCCACATGTGGCCGACCAAGCCATTCCATCTAATAATAGAATTCGCCATAAGACGTCGAGTGGGTAAGGTAACTAGTAGGGTGAAAGTGCTAGACTTTAGGAAAGCTGATCTCAATGCACTCAGGCGATTAGTCAAGGAAGCACTGCAGAGTAGGAGTTTTGAAGGGATGGGAGCCCAGGAAGGGTGGCTGTGCCTAAAGGAAACGATCCTTCAGGCACAAAGCAAGACGATCCCCGAGCGAGGCAAAAGAAGGAAAGGGGCCAGGAGGCTTCCATGGCTGACCAGAGAAATCCAGGGCAGCCTAAGGGCCAAAAGGGGAGCACATAAAAAGTGGAAACGGGGTGAGATCACTAAAGATGAATATACCTCCTCTGCTCGTGCTTGTAGGGAGGCAGTTAGGCGGGCCAAAGCTACCATGGAGCTGAGGATGGCAACCCAAGTAAAAGACAACAAGAAATTGTTTTTTTTAGATATATTGGGAGTAAAAGGAAGGCCCAGGGAGGAATAGGACCCCTGCTAAATGGGCAGAAACAATTGGTGACAGACAGGGGGGACAAGGCTGAACTCCTCAACGAGTTCTTTGCCTCAGTGTCCCTAAGTGAGGGGCACGACAAGTCTCTCACTGGGGTTGTAGAGAGGCAGCAGCAAGGCGCCAGACTGCCATACGTAGACCCTGAGGTGGTGCAGAGTCACTTGGAAGAACTGGATGCCTTTAAGTCAGCAGGCCCGGATGGGCTCCATCCCAGGGTGCTGAAGGCACTGGCCGACATCATTGCAGAGCCACTGGCGGGAATATTCGAACGCTCGTGGCGCACGGGCCAAGTCCCAGAGGACTGGAGAAGGGCTAACGTGGTCCCCATTTTCAAAAAGGGGAGGAAGGAGGACCCGGGCAACTATAGGCCAGTCAGTCTCACCTCCATCCTTGGTAAAGTCTTTGAAAAAATTATCAAGGCTCACATTTGTGAGAGCCCAGCAGGGCAAATTATGCTGAGGGGAAACCAGCACGGGTTTGTGGCGGGCAGATCGTGCCTGACCAACCTAGTCTCTTTCTATGACCAGGTTACGAAACGACTGGACACAGGAGGAGGGGTGGATGTCGTATACTTAGACTTCAGGAAGGCCTTCGATATGGTATCCCACCCCATACTGGTGAACAAGTTAAGAGGCTGTGATGTGGATGACTGCACAGTCCGGTGGGTGGCGAATTGGCTGGAGGGTCGCACCCAGAGAGTCATGGTGGATGGGTCGGTTTCGACCTGGAAGGGTGTGGGCAGTGGGGTCCCGCAGGGCTCGGTCCTTGGACCGATACTCTTTAATGTCTTCATCAGCGACTTGGACGAGGGAGTCAAATGTACTCTGTCCAAGTCTGCAGATGACACAAAGCTATGGGGAGAAGTGGACACGCCGGAGGGCAGGGAACAGCTGCAGGCAGACCTGGACAGGTTGGACAAGTGGGCAGAAAACAACAGGATGCAGTTCAACAAGGAGAAATGCAAAGTGCTGCACCTAGGGAGGAAAAATGTCCAGCACACCTACAGCCTAGGGAATGACCTGCTGGGGGGCACGGAAGTGGAAAGGGATCTTGGAGTCCTAGTGGACTCCAAGATGAACATGAGCCGGCAGTGTGACGAAGCCATCAGAAAAGCCAATGGCACTTTATCGTGCATCAGCAGATGCATGACAAATAGGTCCAAGGAGGTGATACTTCCCCTCTATCGGGCGCTGGTCAGACCGCAGTTGGAGTACTGCGTGCAATTCTGGGCGCCACACTTCAAGAACGATGCGGATAACCTGGAGAGGGTCCAGAGAAGGGCAACTCATATGGTCAAGGGCCTGCAGACCAAGCCCTACGAGGAGAGACTAGAGAAACTGGACCTTTTCAGCCTCCGCAAGAGAAGGTTGAGAGGCGACCTTGTGGCTGCCTACAAGTTCATCACGGGGGCACAGAAGGGAATTGGTGAGTATTTATTCACCAAGGCGCCCCCGGGGGTTACAAGAAATAATGGCCACACGCTAGCAGAGAGCAGATTTAGATTGGACATTAGGAAGAACTTCTTCACAGTTCGAGTGGCCAAGGTCTGGAACGGGCTCCCAAGGGAGGTGGTGCTCTCCCCTACCCTGGGGGTCTTCAAGAGGAGGTTAGATGAGTATCTAGCTGGGGTCATCTAGACCCAGCACTCTTTCCTGCTTATGCAGGGGGTTGGACTCGATGATCTATTGAGGTCCCTTCCGACCCTAACATCTATGAATCTATGAATCTGGCCCACGGGGCCTCTAAGAAATTCAGAAAATTAATATTTATCTGCCCCTGGTGGTCTATCATGCAGCCCTCAATGGCTTGCCAAAACTCAGTAAGCGGCCCTCTGCTTGAAATAATAATAAGGCCCACCCCTGCCTTAGACCAACACAACTACAACCTACACCCCAATGACCCAGGTGCTCCCATGACACTGAAAGACAAGAATTTTAGTGGGGCGGGGGGGGAAGAAACCAGAACAAGGAAATGCCTTTTTTCACCCAATTAAAGCAATATTTTGGTCTAATAAAAGATAGCACCTCTTTTATGAGTCCTGATTGCTTTTTTCACCCAAGGTATGAGAAGGTCATAGGAGTCATTGACACAAGATCATTCAGGTCCAGACTGTAACAAGACTGACCACAGAACTGAATGTTTACATGGCTATCAAGACCACTCGGGGGTAGCATCATTAAAAACAAGAAGCGATGTTCAACTACAAGCTTCAGCATTTGTGGCAGTCTAACGGAGGTCAGGAGGAGACCAAACATATGGGTGTAGACAGATTTTCTCAAGCCTTACTGCATACTTCGCACACATTCCCTTGCCGCATTTGGTCCTGGCCACTGCCAGAGAAGGGACGCTGGGCTAGATCTTTGGTCTGCCGCCCTTTTACAATTCCTATATTTCTAAATCCCTGCTTCCAGAGAGAGTAAGAGATGATTACACCACAACAGCCAAATACCCAGTCTTGCTGCTGAGGAAAAGAGCTTTGCCCATCCACACCACATGGGTCAACCCTAGAAGTGAGAAGGCTTTAGGGGAGCCCCAAAACACCTTCAAGACCTGGAGTTGCAGGTCATTCTCAACAGGACTGGCTTGAGGTGCCCTTCATGGTGCCCTCACCACCTCATTTCCAGGGCTGAGCCCTCTGGCACGGAAGGCAAAGGATGCAGCAGGTCTCTGCAGCGGAGAGGCCGAGCACTCTGGATATCCCTTGAGTGATATCCTGATTTCCACTAATGAAAATGGCCAAACTTACTCTAGTAAGAGTGCCCTTGCTCTGTACAAACAGGACTACTGGCTGCCTATTTTATGGCCATTTGAAGAATGCATCCAAATAGTGCATGCTTTGCTGGGCTAAAGAAAAGCATGGACAGAAGTTTCCGGGGACAGGTTTGTTGAGAAACTTAAAAGGAATAATAAAAAGAGGGTGGATTCGATTTACTGACCCAGCCAAGACTGGTAATAACTCTATAAACATGCACAGCTATAAAAACATAGGTATTTCAATAATGTCCGGTCTAAATCCTACCCACAGTGGTAAAATACATACAATTAGGGATTGGCCTGCGGACCAGATCCAGGCTGTGGAGCTTTTGGATCTGGCCCACCGAGCCATGGCTTTGGCAGCATGGTGCTGTCCTGGTACCATACCGCAGTGAGTATCCTGAGGCTCTGGAAGAGAGGGCTTTGCCCATGCCACACTGCAGCCAGATGGCACAGGCTCTGGTGGAAGAGGATTTTGCTATATTATGCTGCAGCCGAAAGACAAGGAGAAGTGGCGGCAGCGGCTGTGTCCTAATGCCCATGCACCTCTGACCCAAACTAGTTGTTCTGGCCCCACCATCGGAAAAAAGTTGCTGAATGGTATTAAATAGGCATCACACAAGAATGCTGCACGTCAAGAAAAAACAGGGGGAATAAAGGAACCATTGTCATTATATCATTGCCTCAAATGCAGCCTCATAAAGCAGATGATGTTACATCTTCTTCTGACGACATATGTTTCACTTGTACGTGATATCTGGAAATCCCATTATCCTTACATTAACAGTGAGTGCACGTGTGCTCATGAAAATCTTATTTATAGCCATAGTTAAGGCCAACCATAGCACAGCAGGCATTTGGCTGAATTCCCTCATGCTCATTTGCCAAGGTGTCTTAACCCTATACTGGAGCATTTCCTACAACTCCAGTCCTGAGCCCCTCATGATCTGTACCTTCATCCAATGTGTCTACATCCTGGCTTGAAATATAACACGTCTCCCCTCGCTCCCACACAGTACCAGTTCCAATGCGGGGTCCGCACCTGGCAATCCACTGCAGTCTTGATCTGTAACCTTCCATATGCATCACCCAAAACCCAGACTTTTAAATGACAAGAGAAAAATGAAAACAACCCTAGTTTAAAGACCATACATCCGTAGAGATGACTAGGAGTGCTGGTGTGATGAGACTGAATTTTTGTTTGAAAGAGTTGCTTTGACTAGGCACATGCAACACAAGGCAAAGCAGGTACGGCCTCTAGTCCAACAACACTACACATTTCCTGTACGCTGGGGAAAATCAAGGTGGCAGTCAATGAATGGTGGACTGAGGACTTCATCAAGTCCCTACTAAGGTGACAATGCTATACAGAACAGTCATCATTGCTGTCCCCTGGTTTCATAGCTGTTTGGGTTGGAAGGGACCTCAGTAGATCAGGTCCGACCCCCTAAGAGCACCGGTGCCTTAGCACAAATAATATTCACAAGAGCTTTGACCTTAAGAAATTCACTTTCCCCCTAATTCTGTTTTGCGTGGGCACCTCTCTTTCAAATACAAATGCATGTTTCCTAATTCCCTAAAATCAGTCGTACGCCAAGCTGTTTTTGCAGGCTTGAAGTGGGCCAAATCTCAACGTTTTTACTCAATGTCTTCTCAGAGCTTACTCTGGCAAAATGCCCACTGAACTGAACAGGTGAGAAATGAATAGCCGTCGAGAGTGAGGATGTGAAGGTTTCATCCTAGGTTGGCACCTTGGCATATTTCAGACGGAAGCAATTTACAAAAAAAATTAACCAAGGAACTCTGCAGAGATCTATTTACAGCCAAGTACAGAAGAGAAGGTCGGGGAAAGGATAAAAAACATGTTTTTTATTGTTCCCCCTTCCCCCCTCCAATATTCCTACGCTAGCTGCTTAGTCATTTGCTATGCCCAGGAAAGACGCAAACATTTTGAAAGTGCAATAAAACTGAAAGCATAAACATATATATTTAAACGCTCTTTATTTTTCTTTCTACAGCAAGTCTCTAAAGTTGATTGAAAAAGCAATTACCGTATGCAGGTTTCTATGCAACTTCCATTTTCATTTTCTTTCATAAAAGCATGTTTCATGAAAATAAACCAGGAAGGATGCTACGTTTTAGCAGGCTTTTATGAGGACGCCAAGAGAAAGCAGATGTTGGTATTTATCTAAATGGGAAATAGGATCGATCACAAAGGTTCAAAAGGGCTGAGATGGCGTCACGGCTGCTCTAATTATTGTTATTATAAAGACAACTGGAAATGTACCGAGACGTTTAAAAAGTTGTGGCAATAAGTAAAACAAAAAATGAGTCGGTGATGATGGGGCACGGACTGGAATAAGGTGGTGATGGGTATCCGTGTTAACGATAATAGCGAAAACGAGTCTAGGGCGATACAAAAATGGCCTCACCTCGGCAGTCCTGATTTTGGTGCAGAAGACAGCTGGTAAGGGGGCTTGAGGAGTCGGAACCGCATTTTGGAGGGGTCAAGTTCCCGCTGACGGCTGAGGACCTGTCTGTGACCTACTAGATGCCCTCCACCCCGACCGGGCTCGGCATTCTCCGTTCCTTCAAAAGGAAATGAACACCCCTCATCTCACAGGATGACACTCAGTATCTCGAGATGTCTTTGGGTCTCTACTAGCCCTTCTTGCTGCCCAGGTCTCTGTGAAGCATGTTCATCTGTCCCTCACTATCACACCTATTTGCCTACGTGCACACTTCTCTACAAGTCACAAGTTAAGGATAATGCCATCAAAATCCTGGAATCTACCCACGTCCGGCACTGTCACGCACCACCCGTGCTTTCCTACCCTGCCTCTTATTGCTGTGTCCTGTTAAACCATATGGAAATGTCAGTATATTAACCCAGGCACAATTCAATCCTCTCTTTCAGCAATTCACATAACCCAGAGGCAGAGGCAGCCCCTTGCCTCAGATGTGAAAAAACAAATAGGATATTCCTGACTTGAGCTTGCATGAGAAATTGAACCATTAATCAATTCAAGTAAACACCTGATTACTGCTCCTTGATTTTATTGAAATAAAATAGGGGTTGGTTTTTTTTTTGACTGCTGACTTTCCAAGGAGTTCATTTGTTTCTCCGGAGTTCAAGGCTCTGCCTGCTGTACAGAGCCATGAAAAGGGCAGGGAGAAGAGCTCAAGACATCTCGTTTCAGACAGTGCTTTGCACTTCTCATGAGAGCAGCTCAAAAAGATTTGCAAAAAGGCTTTCTTACTAGGATAACAGGGAACTGAGTATTATATTATTTTGCAAAAGGATGAGCTGATGGAAAAGCTTTCCAGCCTATGCATAATTCCCTCTGTCCCTATTTATCCATCCTTGTCTACTTCCATGTTGCTTCCTCCTGTCCCTTCTCACCTGACAAGGATGTCAGCCTCAGACACGATGTTCACCCATTTCTAGCATAGCCAGTCTCACATTTGCTTCCATCCCACCCCTTATGACTAGTACATCCTTTCTGAGCTGCTCCACAAGGTCACCGTCTACCCTGTATTCAACTCCCCTTCAAAAATCCTCTGCTACCAAATAAAACCAAGACTGGGGGGCAAATGAGAAGCAGTCTATGCAGCCAATTATTTTTAAATTACCTTGATTTATCAACATTATCAGCAAATCCTGGCCACTTGTCAGCTTTTATCTAGGTAAAGGATCACAGGAAAGTAGGGCTACAAGGGACCTCATGAGGTCATCTAGTCCATCCCGTGCTCAAGGCAGGATCATCCTTGATTAAATCATCCCAACCAAGCATCTATCTAACCTGCTCTTGCAAAAGTCCACGGATAGAGATTTCACAGCTTTTCCAGCCCGTTTCAATGCTTGACCTTGCTCATAGTCAGAAAGTTCGTCCGAATTTCCAACCTAAACTTCCCCTGCGATCACCTTGAAAAGCAGCACCTCCAAGGTCCACTTCATTATTAAACAGCAGAGCAGAAGAACAAGCACAGAGTAACGCAGAAAATCAGACGCAGAAGAAAAAAAAAATCAAATGCACAAAGCCCGTGTTTCCCTCCCACTGCAGCTGGTTCAGGGCAAGATGATCCCCTGTCATTATTTCATTATAGCAATTTCAACCCTTGCTCCTGCTAACTTATTAAAAAAAAAAAAACACACTGCAAATCATTTTCCTCATCAGAGACACAACAAACTCCCTCATTACCCAAATGTGGATCAGTGCCAAATGACACGGTGAGAAAATTTGTTAAAAAAAAAAAGCAACACCCTTGCAAAACATACATAAATGAAAGCTCAAACACTGGGGGAAGAAAAGTAGATGGCTGACTAGTACACGTGGCTCTGGAAACCTTCATGTGAACCCCTCGCTGCGGAGTGGGTGTTGAAGGTAGGGGTGAGACCCCGGCCCTCAGCTTCAATGCCAAGCTGCCGATATTTGAAGAGGAGGTTACCACGCTGGGATAAATCCCTCATCCGGTGATAAATCCATTGTACTTATGCAAAGGAGTCATAGGAGCCTAGTGAATCTCTTCATTTGTCTTTCCGGTTTAAGCAAACCGAAAATCTCTTCATCACCAAATCTACGATAAATTTCTTCTCACCAAATCTACCGGGATAAAAAGACGTCAACGTGTCTTTTTACACGCGACTGACCTAGCGAAACGGTGCCGTTTGGTGCCGTTTTGTGATGTGCATCTAAGCAACGCGTACCGTGTACAAGCGCCCCGAGTGACCAAGCCCACTTGACAGAGTCATTCAGCTGGATCCTCACCGCCGCCGGGTTTCAGGGATCATCTTGTATCCCGTCTGATTTACCTGCAATGGTATTTGAAGCATCCAAGGTAGAAAGGTCTGGAGATGGGGAAGAGCATAAGTCCATGAAAAGATGTAGCAAACTAGCCCATCTAATGCCTGCTTCTGTGGGGGTTCCCTGCCATCACGGGTCTGAGTCAGCTCTACGGTCCCCCCATTTTGATAACACATCACTTATTTAATCTTCAAGCATAAGGAGTCAGGGTGTTACTCTAGCCTTAGATATAGCAAGGGGTTTGTACCATCTTAGCTCCATGAAGGCAATTTCTCTTCACCATCCATGAAAAAAAAAAAAAAAAAAAAAAAGTCAGGCTCAGACCGGAGCTCAGAAACATAAATGCAAAGGTCCTGACAAATGATTTTGTCTCCTCAAGGCTCGGTTATTTAAATTCAGGGCCTCTTACTCCAGTTATATCTAGAATCAACCTGGATCCATGATGCAGCAGCTTGTGTCTTTTCAGACGCATGCATCCTTCTCCAGGTATGTTAACTCCTATTTTAAACTCTTTACATTAGCTCCTTGCCAAATCCCATTTTGATTTCAACGTTCGTCTGCTCTCCTTGATGGCTCTGCTGGGCTCGTCTTTGCTTCTCTGTTGCGTTCCTAATTACGAATACCCCGGTTAGCAGAATAATTTATTTCCCCCCCGTTCTTGATTCAACAGCAGCTGGCATATTTGGCCATTATCTGTCCCGACCACAGTATTTATTATCTACTGTTCAGTTTGTGTCACTGGTTTGAGGCCAGGGTAAGGAACTGTAACCATGAGTTTAAGAAGATGTTGGTAATCTATTGCAATTTAAAGACTCCAGGGGCATCACAAGACGAAGTAGTACTGCCAGGGTTTTTAAAATAATTAAAGATCCTTCAGATATTGGTCAAATTAAAGGGCATAAAAATGCCGTGCTGGGCCAGCCCACCGGTCCGTTGCACCCAGCGTCCTGTCACTCGCAGGTAACACAGCAACTGGCCAGTTAGCGCCTAAACACGATACGGGATTTTTTCCTTTCTATCTGTCATCATTGCCCATTCCCGATGATCGCATTTCATAATGCCACCTTGTCATATCTTCACGCTCTCTTTCAAACACACTTTGCGCTCTCTGGTTTATAACCGCTGCAAAGCATGGATGCTCTTCCTGCAGTCAGCATGACAGCCCCGGTTCTAATGGGAAAGAGTGGATGGAAATTCAAGGTGCAATACATGCTGCAGTCAAAGTTTCCCACCCCCTCCAGCAGCTAATGACACACAAGTCACTGCAAGATGGAGACGCCATTTAATGCCTGTAAGCGTCCAATGCAGCTCTCTCACAGGTAATATGGTCTACAGGTTTAGCAGGCAATTAGGAAGACAAACAGCAGTGTAAGGACACAGCTGGGCACCCGAAACCCAGGGGCAGCACTGACTTGGGTTGCCGCACAATTGCGACTGTGATTGTGCAGCTGCTGGCAGCAGCTGCTTTTATTTTTGCCCTTCCCCACCCACCCCGGAGGTCAGGGCCCAGGGCAGTGGCCTCATTTGCTCCACCCTAGTTACACTACTGAAAAGAGGCATCTATTCCCAACTTCACCAGCTACTTTCTGTATGATTGGGACGATCCCTTTCTGCCCGACCGTGACCTGGAGTCCTCCACCTCTGAAAAAGGAGCAATACTGAGACCCACAGGTGGAAAGTACTATGGAAGTAGGACAAGTTATTACTCATCTCAGAACAGCGGAGCTGAAAGGGATCTCAGCAAGTCATCTAGCCTTACCTGCTGCACAAGGCAGGGTCATCCCTGACTACATCCTTCCAGTCAAGTGTCTGTCCAGCCTACTGAACCAACTACTGAATACCACCCCGCCAAAATCCTGACATCTAAGGAATGATCACCAGCAGCCGAAGATAATTTCAGGGCCTGGAGCAATATGCATAGGAAGAGAGGCAGTTTCTCTAAAAAAAAAAAAAATTGCAGTTAGACCCCAAACCTGTATGGCTTTCTTTCAAGACCAACATCTTGAATTGTGCCCAGAAGGGAATAAGGAGACACTGCCGCCTTCAGAGCCCTGGTATAATATGCTCTCTCGGGGCTAACAGCTCTAGCCGCTTCAGTCTCTTCCATGCTGGAGCTCCCAATTTGTGTGTTGTTGCACCGTAATACTTCACCACGCAGGAAACAAAGACATAAAGAACCAAGGCATCCTCCGCACGGAAGCAATAACTTGCAAACTTGAAGGCAAACAGAGATGAAAAAAAAAAGAGGCACTTCTATCTACCACAGCCGCTAGAAATAGCCAGGAATTTAAAAGTGAGCGTAAGAGCAGGATCCTTGAGACTAGACGGCAGTCGTGTTCCCGAGGAAGCGCATCACCCCTGCTTAGCGTGGGCTGCTGGACTTTTCCAGGGGCAGCAGCTATTGGAAACATTTGGGGGTACAGCACTTTGCTTTCCCTTGATACAGGGCATCCAAAGAGTGTAAAAACATACTGTAAAAACTGAAGCAGCACATTGGGCTAGTTTGGGGCCCATTCCTGTTCTTGAATAGAGCTCCCATACGCAGGGGGAGATGTTCAAAGGCAAGCAGAGCAGTTACCTCATCAAATCCCATCGGTTTTTGCTGAAAAACGGCTTCCCCACGAAACTCAAAGCATTACGACTCACTCGCTGAAACAGAACGCGGGGTAAAAATCTATTCCAAATCTGATCTTCCTTTCATTGTATGGGGCGCAAGCGGTCATTCAGGCTGGTGGTACTCATATAAACAGGAAACGCATGCAACTGCATGCGATACCCTTGTCCTGCCCTTTAAGCTCAAAAGGACACTCTCAAGCCATTATTTGGAGTTAATGGGATAGATCTCATCATATTTGCACTAGAGGAAATCCAGTGCAATTCTACTGGCTTCAAGGTCGACTGAAATCGCAGTCTTCAAGAATTCAGTGCCCTTTAATTCACTCCTCTCGAAGCCTTTTTCAGCAGTTACACCTGGGATCTTGTGAAGGGAAGCAGAAAACAAAGTTCAGGACACCGATCTTGCATGGCTGTAGTTATGGTGATATTACTTAGAAATCTCAGGAGTGCAAGAATCACACACGACCAGACTAGAAGGGGCCTTTCCGAATCTCTCTCTCCTGAATGATACAGGAGAGGGAACTTTGCCTGGCAGTTCCTACACCGGGCTCGCAATGACTTGGATCTAACCACTGCACAATACGACGCCCATGCATTGCACGATGTAACCCCAGCTATACAACGCTGTTCATCCCATGCACAGCGAAGTTCACATCCAGGAAAATCACAGCACATTAGCAGATAGATCATTTGCAAAAATTACCATGCTGACAGGCTTGTGTGCGCACGTGAGAGAGAGAATCAATAATTTTTTAAGTGAAGGGGTCTATTTGCAGATTAGCAACAAGAGGGGAAACTTAATTTACTGCCTTCTTGAAATGCTTTCGGATGTAATCTAGAATGTTATTAACCTTTAAACTGCTCCCAAAGTTTATACACTTTCACAAGAACCTTTGTATTCTCCGATGAGGAAAAGAAATCCATAGTGCAGGAATGAATACTCTGATCACAGCGCTCCTGTGTCTATTCTTCTGCCTTTAATTCTATGGTTGACAAATCCAACCCCTTGAAAACTGCAGCAATCTCTGCCCTCTCTCTATTGAATGCTTCTTGTCAGGAAGGGGCGGCTCCCCAGCGTAAAATAGCTTCTTTACGTTTTCCATTTAACAATAGATTAATCTCCCTTTTGTTCTCTACGAGAGTTAGGTGTCACATTTCGAAACGTGCTTTTAAAGCAGGTATAATTAAGCCTCTAAGAAGAGGGATGGCACAGAAATTAGTGGCTAAATAGTAACAGGCACTTTACAACTTGCAAGAGCTAACACAGAACGTTCTTCCCCTGCTGCACATCTGCAATTATATTCCGCGGTAAATTATGTCATTACCAAAAATGAAATTTTCTTTAAAGAAAAGGAAATGAGCACGCAGCAGAAGGATTAGCCCTTTGAGCATTTGAACATTTCAAAAGGAGGCTGGATTAATGACGACAATTCAGTAAAGTAGCCATCAATTATTTAAAACACTGGCATTTCGCCTGGCACTTCTGATTGAGACAACATTTCAACAACTACAAAATGACAGGATGTTTCTTTCTGAGTGAAACGGACTGAGCCTTCAAACGCAGCACAAAGAATGACAGGTAATGTGAATGCAACCTTCCAGAAGGGCATCTGTGAAAAAGTTTCTTCTCTGGGGGTTGTTTACAAAAGGGTTTTGCGCTGCGCTGCTCTAGCGGGTTGTAACGCAGCTTTTTATTTTCCCTGTTGCAAAACTTTCCCCCCCCCAAAAAACTAGTGTCCATAATGAAACAAAGATATAAACAGCTCACAAAGGGTTAACTCAAACCTACCGTCCTTCCTCGGACCTGGAGAGGGCTGTCCGGGCTCTGTGCTGCCTCCTCCGCAACGCAGCCTTCCCTCTCTCTCTCCTTGCTCCCTTCCCTGGGAACTTTTAACTTCCTCTGGCCTGACGATCATCTCTGTCACCTGGCCCTGTGCCCCTGAGCAGGCAGGCGACTACTCATTAACCCCCCGCAGCTGGGCTCCTGCCCCAAGCCATGTACCCCGTTACAACTGCAATCTAACCTGGATTTCAAGTCAGGCAGACGGCAAGGCAGAGTGGCACCTCGGAGCGATGTACAAGCGTTCATATGGCATGGATGCACATTGCATTTAGAAGTTTAACTGAGGTTTAAAACCTGAAACAGACAGACGTGCGTGCCCGTGTCAATCTGCCTGGAATGGGTCAAAGTGTACCTGGAAAAATCAGGTACTGCTTTGAACCAATTCAGTGTTATAAGTGGACATCAAGGTGTTCTGTGACACAGATCTGGTCAGTCCTGCGCGCATCCCACACTGCACTGCTCCTTCCCCGCCCCCACACTGCTGCAATTAGCCACTCTTATATGCAGCCAGAGCTCTACTTTCCACCTTTTTTCCCCTCCCCTTTTGTTGGCACTTTTTATCCAAGTCAGGCAAGAACACCGAAGACTTTGGTCATTTGCCGGCTACAGGAGTTCACTGAACTCGTGTTTAGGCAGAAAAGTGACGATGCCCCCCGCCAGAGGTCACCCGCCCACTGGACCTCTCAAAGCACGGGTGCAAGCAGGTCTTCCCAACTCACCCATTGCAAAGCATGCTGGGGTGGGCGCTCACTCCCACCCCCTGGTGTCAGATCCACAGCACTCCAACTCAGCTGTCACCCGGTTCCAAATTGGTGACATTTTGGAACTGTTAAATCTGGCAAAATAGGCTGTTGCATATGAGACCTTATGCCTCTCTGAACCAGTTAGGTTCACACCTTACCCTCTCCATTCTACCTAAATTGCATTTGGGATTCACAAAGTAATTCTGGAAACAGGTGAGGCAAAGGCAACGGAGCATTTTCTGCATTGCCACAATCAAGAACGTTAACCTCGGGCTAATAAGCACAGAGAAAAATCCCCTTCCTCAAATGCAAGCATCAGTTTAACTTTTCTGGAGAAGGGGAAAGAAAAGCATTCGAGGCCTATTGCTCAGAGAAGCACGTGCACCTTGGTCAAGTGCTGTTTATCAGAATCTGCCTTTGCAGCTATTTGCAAGCGAATGCTAAGGACATTCTGGACACTGCAGATATGGTCATCGATCATAGGAGCAGCCACAGCTAAGTCAAAACATCAGATTAAAATTGAAAAGTATCTAGAAAAAAGGGAGCTGGAAGGATGGATGGATGGGGGATTTCATTCTCATGGCCCTAACTAAATTCCCAAGATGTACTTTTCAAAAGATTAGTGCTGGCACCAGTGACCCCTTAACGAGAAGGCATGGTCTTCTTCCATGGCCTGTCCCCTTTGCCTTGATGGGCAAGGCCTTAGTGTCTTTAACACGGTTACAAATGAGAAATGTACAGCTTGATCTTTAAATATATATGAGCGCGACCAAGCCAAATGGCTTCTGCTGCCGACAAAGATAACAGGGGCCATTTCTGACATGGAGCATGCAGCTCTGCAGAGGCGGCAAAATGAAGATTTATGAGCTCAATATTTATCCCATGAAGGCAGCCTGTCTGTGCTGCTTGGCTAATTAAAATAATCAATCAAGGCCGGCATCTGAAGCTGGGGCAGATGAAGAGTTGGGGATAAACCAAATGTCAAGAGCAACTCCTGGAAAAGTCAGAGTGCAAGAGAAGATTAAAAAGAAGATTTAAGAAGTCGGGGTGCATTTACATGACTAGGGATTGCTCAGTGGTTTCCTGCAGAAAGAAAATAAAAAACACGTGCTGAGCCGGTGGCGAGGATGAACATTATAATTGCGGCTGCAGCACAGTCCTCTCTAAAGGGTCAGTCCTAGAGGATACTCCATGCTCTTCCAGTCTCGCTGAAGTCGGTCAGAACTGATGGTGCTCAGTGTCTTGAAGGACTATTCAGTACCTGGAGGACTGAGGCTTGTTGGCCTCCCCTGGCAGTTCTTGTGCATGCTAAACTCCCTCCAACTCCGTTACGGGGCTGTGATCTCCATATGGGATTCCTCCGATTGGCCTTGAAGGGCACCTCAACAGAACAAGAAAAAGATGCATGGGCAAGTCCTACTCAAGCCATCGATGCATTGCTATGCATCAAGTTGCAGCAGGAGGGGTTTAGGTTTGATATTAGGAAAAACTCTCTACCTAGGAGGGTGCTGAAGCACTGGCACAGGCTACCCAGAGAGGTGGTGGACTCTCCATCCTTGGAGGTTTTGAAGACCCGGCTGGACAAAGCCCTGGCTGGGATGATGCAGTTGGGGCTGGTCCTGCTTTGAGCAGGGGGTTGGACTAGATGTGACCTCCCGAGGTCCCTTCAACCCTCATTTTCTATGAGTCTATGATCAACTGCACTTTTGCAGGAGAGTGCCTTCAGAGAGTTATAACCGGGGAAGTGGCAGCACTAGCTGATAAACCTGCTCTGCTTCTAATGAAACCATGCTCCTAACCTTGCGGGCTGAAAGAGAAGGTGACAACTTTTGCTCCTTCTTGCTTTTGCACAGCTATCCCCAATGGGTGAGAAGTGAAGGGGAGGGCATTTGTCCTTCTGCTCCGGTTATCAGTCTCCAGTTATCAGACGAATTATGAGAAACACGACAGAGGGCCTCAAAATTTGCCCCGACAGAGCAGCCCGGCCTTTGTGCTCCTTCCAGCTCCGGGATAACCTCCAGGCTTAGCATTTTGCTGCTCCTTAACAACAGCTGATCCAAGTGGTTCCCAGCCTCGAATGCAGTCCTTTCCCTCCCTTTTTGACAGACCGCTGTTCTTCCTATGCAGCCCTGAAAGCTGGAGATGCCTTTGATAGTGAGTAAAGTCAAATACGCTTCCAAAAAAGGCAGCTCTTGGAAGATCAGATTGACAGGGCGCTAATGCAGTTCAGTCCCTGTCAGCAGACGTGTCATAAACCATTACCTCTCCCTGCTTCTTCACCAAAGAATCCTCCAGCTGAGAGATCAAAGCAGACAGCAGCCAATCAAGACCCACAAAAAACTCCCTAAAAATGCAACGCTTCACCCTGTTCCTACCACAGTTTGCAGCACCCAAAACCTGGGGAAACTGTTCTTTTCCAACTGGGAGCAAAAAGTGACACGTTAGGTTTAAAACAACGGTAAAGCTCCGAGTCCAAAAAAAGGCTGGGAGTCTGGATGGTCCAGGAATCACGAGAGGGGCGAGGCTTTTTGCAAGCGAGGTCTTTTTATTGGACCAACTGCACTGTACTCACAAAGTGGTCTACCGTAACTGTGCGGTTGGTCCAATAAAAGATTGCACCCACAGAAACCCTAGCTTTTTAATTAGAAACATAATTCAGCCCATGAATTCAACATAAAGTGGCACTTAGAAACAGTGACATAACTGGGGGGGGGCAACTGCCCTGGGCACCAACTTAGTGGGAGAAAGGACAACCGAAAAAAAAGCAGATGTGGCCGGCAGCTGCGTGTTCACAATTGCAAACTGGAAGTTGCCCATTCCCTTTTACCCTGGGCATCTAGCAGCATCCCTCCACTGCTGCGTAGAAACAATACTGGTTGGCGCGCTGCAAATAAACCGTAAGAGAGAGGTCTGAAGAGTTAGCAGTAGCACCTATGAAAAGAGGATTATACAAAGGACATTGCATTTTCACATCGTCGCCTGCTAAGTAGGGAAAACGATACCAACCTGCCTTGAAAAGCACTTTGAGATCTAGAGATGAAAACATTACCACGATCACGGTCGCCATGCATGCTACCACCACCACCTAGCTCTTGCGTAGTTAGCAACTAATGTAATGACTTAAATCAGAGATGAGACACCACGGCACACTTTACCTGGGGCTTCATTTGAAGACTGTTTGCAAACTAGAGCTAATGCCGCCTATGGCTGTGTGGCTATGAGCTACTTCAGCCCCAGCGTATGCTTTATGTGGCTGTTGCAAGGGCTGAACGGGTTGCAAGTCGCAATATCTATAATTAAAATGAAGGTGCGAATTAGATTAAGCCACAGTTCATTTCCAGGCTGTCAGAATGGGTAAGCAAATGTGAAGTGGATTTGTACAAACAGGCTGGTGATAATGATGGTCTCTCGGTTATGGGTTCAAATCCTGGGTTGGCACCAGCCAAAAAGTTGTTACCGTCCAACAGATATTTGGTGGCTCAAATAAAGGAAGTCCTTGGTCAAAGATTCAGAAAGTCCAGGCAGAGAATGGCTGTTAGATGCCTAGGGATGAATCTCATGGATAAAAGCCTAGACTACTAAAGGCCCATCACCAACGGTGCCTTTTCCAGCAGTCTCCCAAAGGGGCTGCCTTTCAGATCAAGCATAAGGCACGCTCGTGGGACTGTCTGAAGAAGGTAACACTACTGTTATTTAAAATGTGCCTATCCTGAGGAAAAAGACAATAATTCGCTCACGCTGCTTATGTCTGTGTGTCCAACTCGCAAAGACAAACACAATCCCCTGCGTATACTTTACTGAACATGTGAGAGAGTGATTTTGAAAAGAGACTGAACTGCTGTAACATCTGTCTTCACCTCTCAACTTGTAGGCCCTGTTAGGATATGCTCACGTGCCGCAGCTCAATTCAGAGCTTCGCAGACTTGCAGTGGGATCAGTTGGGTGTGTCGTAAAACCTTCCAGAGAGGAGGAACATCGCACTAAGGGAGCAAGCAGCATCTAAAGAAATACTCGAGTGAACAGGGAGTTTTGGACTTCCACTGAGAAAGTGTGGGAGTCTGCGATTCACATGGGAATTGGGGGTCTCTCTGTCACTCTGCCACTGATTCAGCATTTGACCTGCAACACACTTCAACCTCTCAGTGGGTGCGTCAACATGTTCATTAATGTGCCATAATTAAGATGCATTAAGTTTAGTACCTGTAATTATAGGTACTAAACTGAATGAGCCATAATCGGCACTGCGGCGCGTGCTTTTTTGTGATGCTAACGCGCAGCCACTAATTCTACAGCGTATCAGCGTGGGTTTTGTCTGCTGCGCTCACTCCGTGATAGAGTTGGTCTACTGCGCTCGTCGCGTCTCGTGTAGACGTGCCCGGCATCTCCGTAAAATGAATGCCGCCCGCCCCAAAGGCATAAACGTCTGTAAAACATGGCAATGCTTTGGAGCCATGGCCTGGTTGCCAAATAGCGTTCGCATGGATACATTAGAACAGGTGCTTCCTCCAAGGTTCGCCCTCGAGAGCAAGAAATGCCATTGATCAGCCTTGATTGTAGTCTAATAGATTTTGATTACTGCTTCAAGCAGACCTTAAAAGAAGCCTAATTTGTTTACCCTAATAATAATGAAATCCACTTGGTACCAAAGAGTGCAACAGTCACCCCACCACCGGTTGCCATTTGAATGCCACTCACTGTGACCGTTCTTCTTATTAACATGCAGTAATTTGACAGGATGAAAACAATATGCCGCCGCCACTGATAATGTTTCCTCGGGAAATCCACAAGTGATCCCCAGCAGTGACTTCGCTTAGCATGCGGGATAATCAGTCCAGGCAATAGGGTAATTATCTCAAGCAAATCATTATACTGCAAACAGCTGTGCACTCACAAGTCGGAATGAGACTTTAACTAGATTTTCAGCAATCAGCGCTTTGTTAGAAAACTTTTACGCCGCACGCTGAATGACACGACTGTGATAAATGCAAGCGTGCCTTAAAGGAAAATTCCACTCGGGTATGAGCTGTCCAGCCCCAGGTTTGGAGAGATCAAACCGGTAAGAAACCCTTTTTACTGGGCATGAAGCCATGAAATATGTTTGAAACTGCATTCCTGAGACGGCTGCCGGTAGCAGCTACCTTGCTGAAAAGATCTATCACATCTGACACCGACAGCATGGGAACAGGATATAAGAAGTTGTCAAGCTGTTTGCAGCCTGATTTAATACTGGTTTAAACAATCGCAGCATAAACTTTAATGCTGAATAATTTTGAAACAAATGACTTCATTTTTCATGACTTCTCAGCGCTAAAAGGAGCGTGATTTACAATGTTTTACATTTCAGGAGAGAATAATGGCTAAAAAAAAAATAAAACCTACGTATGAGGCCATATCCACAGTTAAATGCAATGTTTATAACGGGCTGCTACAATCTTTAACTTTGCCATTGCCAAATTACAGCATCTGTTTGCAAGGGACGGGATAAGTTAGAACGGCAGAAAACCTTTCATCTATTGAAAGAGGCCTTCGATTCACGTATGCCGAGCTTAGCAGCTCTCCGAGGAGGCGGCTATTCGAAGATGAACTCTGCAAAGCCGGGGTAAGGGTTCTGGCTCCTGCTGTCTACCACAAAGCTACCATCAGGACCAGTCCCTTTGCTGGCGGTCTCAAACACAGTCCAAAGGAGTTTTAGGCAAGGGCGGTTATACCATCCCCTCAATGCACAGGTGAAATATTTTGGCTCGGCATAAGCAACAATGGCAGAGTGGGGCAAGGTTACTTTGCACGGCAGCTGCTTATCTGCGCTCTTTCAGTTGTAAAGGAAAGATTTCAGCCATCCAGACTGTCAATCCAGCAATGACTATACATTACATTTAAAAAAAAAAGAAAAGAAAAATCAATAGATTATTTAAGGGGCCTATTTGGGTTGCTCGGTTCAAAGAGGCAGAAATACTTATCCTCTCTCCCTCAAGTTATCCTCATATAAAATGACAGCAAACTGTCAGACTAGAGGAGCAAGTGAATGCTGCGAGGAAAAATAATTTCTGTTCAAAACGACTCCTATCCATCATGCGGAGCAAATTATAGGGAACAATTAAGAAATCCCAACCCCATGCATCTATGCCCCCAAACGGACCTTAAAGGCAAAGGCGCTGATGCAGTTTAACAAATTCACAGCCTATAGAAGAGGCAACCCACCACCTCTTTTTCCCCCAAAATACTATTTTGCTAAACATCTAACATAAATTTGCAAGGTTAATAGCTTCAGTGACCCAGATCCAAAATCGACACACCGATATATCTAAGAAGCATTATCAGCACCCAATAAGGTCATCTGCCTGAGCAAAATGACTTGGGAGTCTTATCGGTTTTAATTCCCAAAGGAAAAACAAGAAAGGTTCAAGAAAGACCCAGGACAACAATAGGTCGACTTTTCTGTATATCCAGCGAACTCAAGCTGCCAATCCTGAACCAGACCCATTCTACCTTAGACTGCATCTTTTTATTACGGTTTCAATATTCTTTTTTCTGCCCGGGAAGCCAGCACAGCAGCCTTGAAATGTGATTTTCCACCCTGTATTGAAAGGCTTCTCAAAGGATTTCTGCCTGTAGCTAACTGGCCTTATTTCTTCTTTTATTAGGAGCCGCTGAGAGAGTGCTAGCACTGCAGACAGCCACAGGAGGACTCGGTATTGTGCAAAACCTTCGCCAGTGTTGAGGGCAACTCATCCCAGCTCCACCAATGCATTCTCATTCTGATCCATAAAATTCCCATTTCAGTCACTGGACTCGATGGCATTCAAGGTCCCCTCCAAGCCTTTGGTTGCATGACCCATTTGTATAGGCGCCATGTGAAGGCTCATAAAGAATAAGGCCTAATGCTAGAGCAGCTCACTGGCAAGGAGGCAGAGATGCCTTCGTTACAGGTCTGGCCATGTGAAAAATGGTTTGAGAACAGGGGGCAAGGAGAGGAGCTGGCAAAGAGTCGAGCCACTTGGATGGGACCCTGGTACGCTGCTACTTCTGCTGCAGAGATAGGTTTATAACGACTGAAACGGGCTGGCAAGCCATGCATTTGTTACCTGCAAGAGAGGCCGCTGTACTCCCAGCATCTTCATGGTGTCCGCATTGGCCAGTATCTTCAGCGGGTCTGAGGCCTTAGTGACGCCCTCTATTTCTTTGTTGATCTCTGCCAGGACTTGGTTAAGGAAGATGTTCTTGATGTACATGGTGAGGAACTCCCGGAGGGGGCACTGCTTGCTCGGGCTAAGCTCCATGGCATGTTCGATCTCCTGAATGAATCTGAAAGAGAAATAAAAGGGAAATCCTGCTTAGTGTTGCATTATTCCGAACTGGTCCTTCCAGAGCATCATTCGTGAGTCCGTTTCATAAAATCCGGCAGCTACAAGAGCAATGTTAGTCAGGTGGGAGAAAAACCCACAGGCAGCAAAAAGAGCGCAGACATTTATTGTGTAGTGGTAGTATACCGGCTGGGGTAGGCAGCACATTAGCAAAGAGGAAAATGGTTAAGATTCAGAGGACAGCGTCAGTGGGACAGCAAGGGTACTAGATGCAGCCAGCACTCCTGCCCTCCTAATTATGCCAGCAACTGCACTCAATATGAGACCGCTGAAAGGGGCCTGATCTGTAGAAAGAACTGAGGATCCACCAAATCTTGAGCTGCCCAGAGGCAGAGCCAGGATTTGGCAAACAGGGGTGAGTGTGTCCCCTGCTCCCAGCTTCCTCCCACCACCCACCCAGACCGGTGTGGGCAGAGCAAGCTGTGGGAACTTTTTAAAGTTCCCAAAGCAGGTAAGCACCCCACCTTCCCTCCAGGTAAGCACCCCACCTTCCCTCCAGGCTCAGAGGCACGTTCCCTCCCTTCCCTGTCTGTCCCCTCCTCCCCCTCCTGGCAGGTTGCCGCTTTCCCTGCTGTCCTGGGGATGGAGAAAGCTTAAAAACCATTCCTGCGCTCTCCAGCCAGGCTGCATGGGGGCTGGACTCAGCTGGGACAGCCACAGAGGCAGCAGCAATGCAGAGGGGGTCCTGAAACCCCCCAGAAGCAGGTGCGGGGGTGGGGGGGTCACTGCTGCTGTCAATCCCAGAGTTGGGTCTAGCCCTCGGACAGCTCAGCTGGAGCAGGCAGGAGCAGCTCTGAAGGTCCCCCACCCCTGAGACGGGGAGGAAAGCAGGTGCAGCAGGCAGGGAAGGGGGAACACCTCCACTCAAGAACAGCCAAGTTTTGCCTGAGAAAAGATGGACTAAAAACTTAATAAGGACGCTGGAACAGCTCTCGTAGGGAGCAGCTCTACAGGCTGGGAAATTTGATGCTGTAAGTGTTCTTCCCCGTCTACATTATTTATGACTTCATAAAAAATAAATGGACCTGATGGAAAACACAAAAAGCTATATTAACAGAACATTAAGGATGCAAAATGAAGCTGCCGAAAGTTAGGGAAAGTCAGCAGTCGGCAACCTTAATCTAACCCCCCATGCAGATGCATGGTAGTGCTGTCTATAACTACACGATCGCCTGGGCTATTCCCCCGCCCCGGGAGCCCCAGCCTCGTCCAGTGAACAGGATGGGCAGCGCTCTGAAATCAGGGCTGGGCAGTCAGCAACGGCGTTGGAGCCGTTAGACCCGACACAGACTTGTGTCGCTCAAGGTAGTGGAGTAACGCACACCAGTGGAAGCCTCTTCTCCTCCCTATGTGGATCAGCACTAGATGGGATGGGAGACTTTCGGTAGCAGGTTTCTGCCAGTGTTTGCCGACAGCAGGCGACCAGCGAGACTTCGGGTGCAGACAAACATAACTGTATTGATATCAAGGGATAAATTGAGCTAGGCTGTGTTGAATTAACTGTTCGGTCTGCATCGTTCTGTAGGGATTCGAGCGTAGCAAAACGAATTCGACTTTAACCCTCCTACATTTGCAGTCAATGTTGGGGTGATTTAGCCAACCACACAGACAGAGCAACCGCATCACAGCTGCAAATTCCTTGGCAGCAGCTCCCCCTCCCTTTTAAAGGAGTTAAAAAGGGGGTTTTATCCACGTCCTTTGGGTGCTTGTGGTCCTCTCCAGGCTCTGGTGGGGGGGTGGACATGAATGGAGACTTTTCTGCCCACTCCTACCCCCACCAAAGAGTGATCTCTTCTGCATGGTTCTCCTCAACCTTTGCCTTCCACTTCTTTCTCTTCCCCTGCCCTGGCACTGTCCTAATCCCATTCTCCTCCCCAGCCTATCCCCGTCTTCACTTCTGAGGCTTTTCATAGTTTCATAGTTGGTAGGGTTGGAAGGGACCTGAGCATATCATCAAGTCCAACCCCGCTTTGGACCCCAGGATCCTTGCCCAGTAAGTCCCAGTCTCACCCCTTTGAACTCCACTGGCCAAGACAACCAGCCGCCTCCGCCTCCCAGTCTTCTTGCCACTTCTGATCCACTTCTTCCCAAACCTAGGCATCAACCAACCTCTACCTCTGTCCACATACTCTGTGCTCAACGGCTCCCAGACTCGCTCTCTTTCTCCAGGCTCCTCGTATGCCCTCTGCTTTGGACTCAGGCAGCGGAGCAGGGCCCAGGATGCGAACAAGTGAGGCCCAAAACAACGTGGAACGACCAAAAGCTCCAACATCATCAAAAGTCCTGCTCAGCTCCAGGCTGCAGACACAACCACCCAGAGTTAGCTCCTTAAAACCAAGGCTGTACTGAGCATGCGAGAACTATGACTTGTGCAAGGCTTTAAACTGGGCCAAATTTAGGCAACTCTCCAGAAGAGGAAAAATCAGACACAGCAGCCCTCTCCACTGCCGCAATCCAAGTCCTTGATATGCAAGCATGAGGAACTTGAGCTTTTCAAGCCAAAAGGTCACCAGAATTTGTTTTCCCCATTGTGGGAACAACGATGAGTTTCCCCCTAGATGCAATCTTGAAGTGGAAATATGTGGACTAACATTTTCCAAAATAACTCAGCCTGAGGCAGACACCTGGCATGGAAAAATTCAGTCCAGACAGTTCAAGCTCTGCAAAGTCACAAGCAACTGAAAACAGGGTCTTATAATGGGAAATGTTGAAAAACCTTAACAAGCAGTACTAAAACCAGCCCTGCTGCTCTCTCGCTCTCTCTCACGCACGCTCTGCTATTTATTTCAATGCCATATACTTATCCCAGTGGTTCTCAATCTTTTTAGACTCTAGGCACCCCTCAGAAAATGCCAGCTCTTAGCTTTCTGTTATTATTTTTTTTGACTATGGGAAAATAATAAGAATAATTCTTCTGTTGCAAAAAACTCAGAAAGACCTCAGCAGGGCAGAAAGCTTTGGATGCGATGGGTCCTGGTTGAAATCTCTGGGTTTCTGTCTTGTGAAGCATGTACAGGCGTCTGCCCAGCCCTAGCCGCGGCATCCTGTTTGAGAATCGCCGACCTATCTGACCTTCTGGCATTTCTCTGATCTCTTCAAGAAGCACAAGTCAATACGTCAAAACCGGTGCTAGAAGACAACGCTCCAAAAAACTTCCTGCTCTCAACTCTTTCCCAAAGGCTCAGACATCTCGCAGAACAGTAGGAAGCAGATTGGTCTAGCTGCACGGGCTAGGTATCATTTATTATATCTGTATCAGCGCAGGCAGAGTAAATGATACGGAGTGGGCCAGAAACCCCATGACAGAAAGCAAAAGTGTTTTAAAAACCTGAATTGTTGAAAACTTAATGCGGGCAGAGCAAGGTGGCGCCATACAGACCAAGGCATAAGCCTTCACAGGCAACGGTCTAATTTGTCAAATGCTGTTAATGTACTTGCATAGCAGGGCTACTAGATAGAAAATAATTAATTTATACCTTTCTGAACAAGGTGCCTGCCGTGCCTTCTGCCTGATTTCAAACTACCTACTGGAATAAGAGACAGTATGGGATACCTGCATGCACAACAGTACACCTAGCCCTCTACAATCCGGTCCATGGCCATAAATCCAAACCAGCAAATAAATAAATAAGAAATCACGGCTCAGCGACATACTTTCAACAAGTACTGTTTTCCTTTTTTATTCTCCAAAGAGTGAAATTGGAGATACGGTTTGCTGTAAGACAGAGCCATAAAGGAGGGATGAAGCCTTGGAGGAACGGCTTTGATTCATATTCCGTTTGCTTGGATGATTCTACTAGAAAAAGAGCCATTCAGATGCAATTTGCAGGGGATTCAGAAACTGTATCAACAACCTCATTTAAAATCATCTCTCACGAGCACATGAAAACGGAAGAAAAACCCATAAAGGTTAATGCCCTGTGGGGTGTACTCTCCCAGTGTGGGAGAGTAAGTCACGTGGGCACATCCAGGATAGAAAAATTCCCCTAACACTCAGTAATTACCCTTATTTAACATAACCACCGTCGTCTTCCTCTTGTAAAATGTTAAGACGCTTTCTCTGAATCAAAAGGCAAAGCAAAGCACAGGATCAGATTCTGGATGCCGGGTCACTGCGTGCACCCCATGCTAACAGTCCAAAATCCCACTGACACTAAATGGCCATTATACAAATATACACTTTTGTAAAACATCTGCTTAGGATGAAATTCCTGGAGAGAGAAAAGAAAGAATGGAAATCTGCATCTCATATCTAATTCAGAACCTGCACTTGCAGAGTGATATACAAATTTAACTTGTTTTATCCTTCTATGAAAGCATTTGAGGTGATTTGTGACTACAATTAAGCGTTCCCTCTAGACAGAAAAGCACTTTAGGTAAAATGAAGCACCTCTTTGCAAATGACAGTCGTTTGTATTAAAAAAAATGCACATCATTTCAGGAAAATTTAAGTCACTCTAACTCCCAACTTTATGGCCTGTGATGGTTGCCTTACCTAGGCTATAAGAGTAGTATTAGGGGGGAAACCCCCCCCACAAAAAACCTCAGGGATTGATTAAAAAACCTACTATTATCCTTCCCATGCTCAGGTTTGTTCTTTTTCGTTACTGCAATTAAAAAAATAAAATAAACAAAGCATTTACATTCCACTGATTTCATGAACCCCAGTTAATGAAACCTACCTCGATTTACCGGATGAACATGCAAACATCCCCACAATAAATGACCGAGTGGGATTTTCCAAAACTCCAGTTCTTTAGTAGCACAAGTCCTCCTGAAAGTCAACGGGACTCACGCTCCTAAATCACACAACTGCTTTTTAAACATCCTCCCAATTTTGCTAATTAATGTCTACTCTCAGCTGAGTTACTCAAAAATTAGTTCCTGTTTATATAATGTTAGGCTATTTAGCATTAATATGATTAATAATATCATTTAGACTAGTTCTCACAGTAGCGTCGGTGCTTTTCATACGCACAAGCAGGCAGGTGCTGCCCTTTTTAAGATCATCATCATAAAAACCTATGAAATCCATAGATGAAGGATAGACCAGAGGTTCCTGACCACCAACCTGTGGCCCAGTACCAGACCGTGACGGGTTGGCTGCCGGGTCGTGGCACAAGCCTGCCTCTTGGATCCCCATCTATCCGCCCGGCCGAGCGGCTTCTACCACCAGCAGTCACATGCGGGGTTAAAGCTGGGCGGCGGGGCAGCCCCAGGTGGGAGGAAGTCAGCTCCGTGTGCTCAGCCCAGCCCCCGTGCCAATTTGCAGCATAAAAAAGGTTGGGAACTACTGGGATAGACTATTCTCCGAGGCCACAGGGACACGGTGAAGACTAATGACTTCAAACTGCGGCAGAGGAAACTTAGGTCCGAGATGAGAAACACTTCCTCGCTTGGGGAGTGGTTAAGCATTGGAACAAGCTACCTAGAGGAAGGTATTTCCATCCCTGGAAATTTTCCAGGGGAATTTTCCTGCAATCTCCACCCCTGGAAATTTTCCAGAGCAGGCTGGACTATCCCTTGGCTGGGAAGTTTTAATCAGGGATAATCCTGCCTTGAGCAGCGGGCTTGATTGGATGACCTCATGAAGCCCCTTATAAGTCTACTTTCCTATGACTCTATAATAGAAAGAGGAAAATAAATGAGTAGTAAAACCAGTCAACTCATTTAACTATCATGGCAGACAAAGGGCATCTCTAAAAGTTATCACTTTGCTAGCTATTTTCCTAAATCATTTTTTCATTAAGGACTGATTAGCAAAAGGAACATCCTAAATTGTGGGAGGTGAAACAGGTCTGAACAGGAGCCGACGGAAGATGCGTATTATTTCGAATAGGACAACTACACACTGCAGGGAATGAGGCGGCAGGCAGGCCAGTGGACGGTCTGTGTTTCATCCCTAAAATGCCTGTACCTCCACTGCAGCCGCACAGCTCAACACATCCTAGGAAATACAGGGAAGCAGTTTCATTAAAGAAAAACCCACAGGAATAGAAACGGCAGAGACACGTTGGGTGATGCAGCTGGATCTCCTTTGCAGATGCTAAATTGTTCCCTCCACCACATTGCTAAATACCCTGCCTTGTCTTCGTTTCAAAATGCAAGGAGGCTAAAGCTTCTGCAACTTCCCTGGAGAGAATAATCCAGAGGTCGAGTGATCTCACGATCAAGACGGGTTTCATGATACTCAGCCTGAACGTCCTTCTCTTTATCACATCTTGGGGCATCCGTGTGGAACCACAAGCAATTTTTCTTTTCTCGATGCACCCTTCAAATACGTAGCAAAACCTGATTAAATTAACATTTTGGGGACCTTGAGCCAGCTAGCAAAATGCAGGCAAAACCTTGACATTGGGAAATAATGGCTCCGTAACAATTACCAACCCCAAAACTTCTTTCATTTGCATTGAAAGATAGCAAAAAAAAAAAAAGACAAAACAGCCAAGGCTCTAGCCCCCTAATTCACATTAGCAATATCATTTACAACACAGAAGCATTACAGTTATTTAGCAGGAGCCCAGGTAGACAGCTATGCATCTGTAACACTTCTGTCTGCCCCTTCCTTGTCTGGGAAGCCTACCCTGAAGTCCCTCCAATTATAGGCTAATTCGAGCCAGGGTAAGAGGAAGGAGTTGGGAAGATGGGTTTCAGGGCCATCACTTTTTTATTTCTAGTGGGATTAGCTTACATGCCCCTGCTTCCTGCAGCTCCTACAGACTGGCACAGGAACAGGTGACTGAGTAATAACATCCCATCGAACCAGTTCTGGGTAGCACTTAAATGCTCAGCTTATAAAGAAGCCACTGGCCTGCCCTATCTCGTCTTTGAAAACAGTTGAGACCCCTCTCATCCACTCCATTTTCCCTTCCATCTTCTTGCACCTTTCTGCTTCACCAATGTGAAAACGTACTGATTCTTGTGGGGTACTAAGGGGGACCGATTATCGTTTATAGCAAGGGTGTCAAACTCAGCTTATGTCCTGGGCTGGATCTGGACTGCAGGGCTCTTCATGGGCCATAACCAAGCCTGGTGTAGCTGGTGTAAGGGGTGCTGGGATCGGTGGGGGGCCAGCAAGGGAAACTGATGGCTAGAAAATGATAGTGAGAGATTTGCTTTTGGGAAGTAGCATTAGCTCGTAGGTAGAGTAATATGCATTAGATTTAGAGCAATGGTCCAGGGGAGGGGCAAGGCTTAATTGGTTTCTAAAAGCCTGTTTGTGGCAAAGGTGGGGTTTTTTTAAGACCCTTTGGGTGCGTCTATATGAGATGCTTACAGCACATTAACCTAATAATGCTGCACAGTAGCGTGTCATGGCAAAAACCATGCTAATAGCCTACTGCGTAGTCTTATTAGGCTAATGCACAGTAAGGGTCACTAAAAAATCCATGCGCCAGCACTACTGTGCAGTAACTCTAGTTATTGCACACTCAGTACCTCTTATTAGAGGTACTAAACTAAATGTGCAGTAACTAAGGTGCATTAATGAACGTGTAGACGCGCCAACCATGTCTGACGCCAGCAAACAGGGTGGGAAACTGAAGACATGCAAGGCACCGTTCCCTGGAAAACCACAGCAAAGATAGGCTTGCTGCAGTCGAACCAGGTCGCGCAAAGCCCCTGGGATTCCCGGTCTTGGTGGACAGACCAAATTAGGAGGAGTCGAGGCATGCCCAAATGAAGACACTGGTCAATAACCAGATTAAGGTGTGTGCATGTGATGGGTTGGTTGAAACAAAGGAATAAGCTAACAGAACAAACCTTGGACAGTATTGTGACCACAGGGAAACTAGTCAATGGCACCTGGAAAGGAAGAGTCGTCAGGAGAAAAAGAATAGAAAAGGAGGGATTTCAGAGCAGCAAATGTCCCCGAGAGGGGAACCCGAGGCCACCATGGAACGAGGACATGCCACCAGCCCATTGCAGGGGAGGTCTTGGCCCTCAGCCTCCGAGGCTGCTGACATCTGACATTCAAGGAAGAAGCTCGCGTACTGCCAAGTGCATCTTCCCTCTGTGAACCAGTAGATAAGTAAAATGGAGGGCGGGTTGTTATTTTGTTTGCCTTGCCTGCATTACTCTAATCTGCTATCACTGCGTATCAATACAATTTGCCTATTATCGAATTTACGAAGTTGTGGTCGGTCTGAAGATTTGAGTCCACCCAAAACAAAGCATTTGGGTCATAAATCCAGTGCCAACAGAAACAAGATCAACCAGCAGTGGGGTAAGCACGGCTGTGTTGGCACAGCCCTTGCGTGGCCTCTTGCCACTGCTGGCCGTGCCCAAGGGGGCCCTGACCCCAGGGGGAACGATGGATCTGACCGCTGGGCCAGATGTTTGATGCCCTTGATTCATGGTATAACAGGGGCAATTAAAATGAAAGATCCAGCACAGCAGGGCCATCAGAGAGCGTTTGTTATCGAAAGCCTGTCAACTGCGTAGGTACCAGAATGATGGAAGGCGCAATATTGTCACAGAAAAACTAGACGCTGGGGAATTATTTTGGTTACAACATTATCATTTACCACTGAACTGATGTTGCTTTGAGGAATGTGTGGATGATAAATATCTAGCCCATATGGAAGATAAACCACCTGTCTGCCTGGAAAGAGTCTCTCAAGAGAATAGCTGGGCTATATGCTTGGAATAGTGTCCAAGCAAGTCTTCCACAAAACACGAGAGATGGAAACCTAAGGACCTGCCTAGGTGACGGAGCTCAAGATTAAAACAAAAAAATGTGTAACCTGGAGTAACGCAACAACGATGTGGCTGTGCTGGTCTTTACTTGGGAACGTCAGCAGCTTTCCGTCAGATAAATATTTCGGATTCCTCCAGTATCTGAAACAGCTCCCATACTCGCTATAGGAAAGAGCCCATTCCCTTGCTGATATAAGTTACCAAAAAAGAGTGACAAGTCATATCAGATACCTCTGAATCCTAAGACACTTGTCACAAAAGTATTGAAGGGATAATTTAATGCAAGCTACCTGTAATATCAGGTGGTAAAGAAGCCTACCTTCAAATTTTGCTCATATTGCAAATGCAAAATTATTCTGGGTAACTAGTCTGCTCAGGACTGGCATATGCGTTTGCCATCTCAGACTATGAAGCTCCTGGTCAAGTCACAAAATGTTTTTCCCACGCCTGCCCACAGTGTCAATTAGGGCAGAATCAAAGTCCAGTGAAACATCACAGGGCCAAATGGTACAGGCTCTATCAGGAAGGTAATCACACTTTATTGCCACAATGCTTCTTTCTGTCCTTAAAAAAAAAAAAATAATAATAATAATAATTAAAAAAAATATCTATGAAGCCTGAAGTCCCTAGGCCAGAGAAACTGTCCCATGAGCAGCCTGGATGAGCAAATTGTCCCCAGAGCTGCACGTAGGAGGAAATATGGTTGTCTTGCAATTACGGCTTTGGTTTCCATTGCTGGTCCTATCACTCGCTCTTCATGCATAACCTGGGTAATTAGTTTCTCTCTGCACACTGATGCCCCATCTGTTAAAGAAGAGTAATATTGCCTCTTTTCCATATGGGAGGTGAGAGGGGGGGAAATAAATGTGTTAATGTCTTCCATACTACGGCTATCTGGATACTAAGGAGGTAGTAAAGTGAATACACAGAACAGAAGATGGGGTTTACAAATAATTATGAACTGTTTTAAATACAAAATATTTAGTAACTCGCTAATAAGCCCGGCTGAACACAAGCGTCTTAATTGCTTCAAGAACCTCGATCACGGAGTTCAAAGTTGGTTAGCAGTTCAAGTAGGACGAGGAGCCAGCACATTTTAGACCCAACATGGAGAGGTGTGAGCATCTACTGCCTTAGCTAAAGAATTTGTACCAGGGTGCAAAGATTGTAGCCGATTCAAAAGCACTGGATGCAAACTTGCCAGGAGATGGGGACAGACAGCCACGCTATGTATCTACAGGTCAAAACCTTAGTGGATTTTTGGATGGGGATAGAGATAGTGATCATTCGACCTTTAACGCGCTTTCCTTAGGTCTCTGTTGCAAAATGTCATGCTGAACAGATCAGGTTGGCTACTCTTTAACTCATGGTCTGTTATGATTTCAACAGCCCTGCATGCATGAGCAGCATTTTAACCCCTGCTCCAAAGAGTTTTCTGATGGAAGAGTGTCATTCAACTCCTAAGGAAGGAAATACACGCTTTTCCTGTCGATGGGAAAGGCACAGGAGGGGGAAAATGAGCAAAGGATTCAAAATTCCCTCCTCGTTACTCGGAAAGCTCATTTTGACAATAATATCGAATCCCAACACTCTCCTTGATTTAACCTGAAAGGTTCATCTCCCCACCCTTCACCCAGACCACTTCCATGTGCCTTAACAAGAAGTGAGAAATGTTCTCTCCTGGAGAGGAAAGACCCCCTAAAAAAATAAGGCAGAGTTTTTCCGCCGCCCAAGCCAGTTTCCAGTTGACTTGCTCTGGATCGCAGCAGTCTCCTAGCACAGGAAATCTTCATTAAGCATCAGCCCAGGCATGAGTGAAAGCATCTTTCTGCTCTGATTCAACTGAGTAGCAGTGTGGGTGCATTGCTATAAAGTCTCTCCTTGCTTTTTATTTTAATCACGGAGAGGTAGATCTCATTACAGAAGTAATGATTTCCTCGATGAAGCCTGCACGGTGTAACTAAGGTATGGCCACCATTAGCAAGATCTAGCCTGAGAAAAAGTTTTTGGAGAGGCTGTCACTCACATCACACGTTATGTATCCTCTAATATCTTGCAAGGGCGTAATCACAATTCAGGAAGCTGCTGCCTCTCTGTGATGCTTGGGAGCTGCCAGAACCCAACTAATATTCTTCTAAGGTGGCAAATCTCAGCAAGGAAGAGCCTGCATGTGTCTGACCCTCCCTAAGGAAGTCAGCTTTGTTTCAAAAGCAACGCGACAGCCGAACTCAAAGCCGTCAGTGTGAAATCAATGCTACGAAATGGATATCAACATCACAGTCGCGGGCAAAGCGCTGGAGAGTATATTGCGGAGAACGCCAGCAGGAGAACGATCCAGGAACGGAAGTTTGGGAGGAACTCCAGGGCCGGGCGGGCAGATTCTGACCCCAATTAAAACCACATCAAGATCCCAGTTGTACAGAATTAAATTTCCACTTGCACTGAGATATCGGAGAGCAGAAAAAGACCCTGCGAGTTTACAGCAGCCCAACTCTAACTTTATTTCCACCCCCACACACTTTTTTTTTTTTAAATCATCTCCAGAGGCATCATTGCGAAGCTGTGATCGCTCCATCTTGTGGATGAAACAAAGCAATGATTGCCTGAGAAACATTCATCCCCACTGAATCAAGCAGCGGATGTGTCAACACTAAACTGTTTAGCTACAGATCTGTAAGCTGACTTTTCCCCAGTTAATAGCAGTTCCCTTCTGGACTGGCGCGCTTGCCTCTGGGTCCTGCCACGGAGAGACAAGCTCCTCGTATGGGAGCTCTCTGGGCCATCCCAGGAGAGATGCCATAGTCTCAGGACTAGGTACTTACGGATCGGGTCCAGAATCACTTCTTAATGTAAGGCGGGGGTTTTAGAAGATACCTCTGAATCCTAAAACAGCTGTCACAAAAGTATTGAAGGGATAATTTAATGCAAGCTAGCTGTAATAACCTGCCTGAGGGGCGCCTTGAAGGACCAAGTATTTGGGGGAAGGTGACAGGTTAGCACCTGCCACTGAATTTTGGGGTATGCGGTCCCAGCGAGGACATGTTTTTGCGGCAGGGGCAAGATGAGAAACAGCAACATTCATCCTTGCAGCCCCCCGAGATGACAGTGCCACTTACCCTCCACCCCCTAATGCTTATATAACACCACCGCTGCTTCCCCCGTCACCAGGATAGTCCAACATCTTCATTAGCGATTGGGACGATGGGAACGAGTGCACACTTAGCAAATTGGCAAACACCACCAAGTTGGGTGGACTTGCAGATACTCTGGATAGGAAGGCTAGAGAAACGGTCCGTAATCAATCAGATGAAATGCAACAAGGAGAAGTGTGAAGTCCTGCACTTGGGATGGAAGAATTGCATGTACAAATACAGACTGGGGAATGACTGGCAAGGCTTCAATACTGCAGAGGAGGACCTGGAGGGTGCAGCAGACCATAAGCCGAACATGAATCCGTGTGCTTTTGTTGCAAAGAGAAAAAAGAAAAGCCAACAGCATTCTGGATTGTATTGACAGGAGGGTCCCTTGCAAATTGAGGGCAGTGATTCTTCCCTTCTATTCAGCACCGGGGAGGCCTCACCGGGAGTCCTGTATCCTGTTTTGGGCCTCCTGTTTCAAGAAGGATGTGCATCGCTTGGAAGGAATCTGGCCCAGAGCACCAAGAATAATCAGGAGACATGGAAGAAAGGCTGAAAGAACTGGGGTTGTTCAATCTTGAAAAGAGAAGACCGAGTGGAGATTTGACAACAGTCTGCAAATACCTGACGAGCGATTAGAGAGAGGATGGAGATGGGCTTTTCTCTGTGGCCAGGACTAGACGCAAGGGCCTCAAGCTTCAGCAGGGGAAATTTAGGAAGAGCTTTCTGACTATGTGGGTGGTCAAGCATTGGACCAGGCTGCCTAGAGAAACTGGCATCTCCATCCTTAGAAGTTTTCAAGACCAGGTCGGACAGACACTTAAGGGCTGGTTTAAATGAGGGTTGCCCCTGCCTCGAGCAGAGGGCAGGATTAGATAACCTCGTGAGGTCCCTTCCAGCCTGGCTTTCCTATGATCCTATGACATGGTTTTCATTCGCGCTCTCAATCATTTTTAGCACCAGGAGAAGGACACCGAGCATTTGGATTATTCACGAGAACTAAACGCTCTTAACTGTCGACAAAACACAAGCCAGGGACATCAGCAACTCCTAGCATCGCTCTCAACCTCACCCTGAAGATCGGCCCAGCCGAGTGCATTTCAAGACCTCTGCGCTGGAAGGCAATTCTGAGTGCCGAATGCCTATCGAGGAAGGCGGCTTCCCTCTCCCCATTTCGCCAAAAGCAGCCCAGAAATCAGCACCTTTTGCTTCACAGAGACGCTGCAGGGGCTGGGGCTTTTGAGGCATGTATTCGTTCAGCATGTAGAATAAATATCATCAGATCAATCTGCATGCACTGCACGCAGGCCCTCTCCCCCGACCGCTGCACCATGAGGGGCTTCAGTACATTTAGCGCAGCAAGAGACAGGAAACCAATGGCCCATGCTGCTCTCCCAACACGAGCATTCCTCTTGACTTAGTGTTTCATCGCTCTAAGGCAGATAAATGAACTTTTGCCTGGCTTATCATGTATGTGTGCAAGAGTTTTTGAGGTGGGGGGGCAGCAGGAGAAGTGGGGAAGGGATGGGAAGAGCAAAGGGACTTCTAGACCAGGCCTTGTCTGCCTCATGGGATGCCCAGATCCTCTGGCACATTGAGTAAGAGATGGTAGGTTTTCTCCGGTGTACTTAGCCATCGTCTCTTTTGCAACCCCCATTATGCAGCATGCTGTCCATCTGTTACTCTCCACCCGGCCATGACTACATTTCAATGCATGTGCATGTGTACGTATACCTACCTTGCGGACTATGCTACAGACAATGTCATTACATGACATTTGTGCAACGGTCCCCTTCCTGCATCGTTTCTATCCTGTATTCTAGGAATACCTACCTGCAAGGTTTGGGGGGGGAAGACACTGCATCAGCCTAAAACACTTCTGCATGGTGACTTTTTGAGGCTCAAGTGTCATTTCTATTATAAACTCACCCTCCAGAATACAAACTATGCTATGGATAATGTCATCACATTACATTTGTTCCCCATATACACCTTAATTCCCTAAGTGCAATGGTCCCCTTCCTGGCTTCTCATGTGAAAAAAGCTGAAGCTTCCCAGGACTATTAGATAGCTCACATTTCGCTGTGTTAAATGTACTGAAGCCAGAATTTTTTCCTTACACAGTAAGGCATCGTCAGGGAGGCCTGTGCGCAATGCAAGTGGATTGTAGGCATCTGGAAACCTGTGACCATATCCTACAGCCAGCATCAACTGACTGGAAGCCCTTGAAGAAGTCTCCTTATTCTTCCTCAGTTTCCCTACCAAGGAAATGGGATTTGTGCTATTTATCTCTCTTGCCAGAGGAGCATCCAACATCATTAATGTCAGCAAAAGTGCTGCAAGACACTCAGATGTCCCTGTGGACATGCACTACATTATTATCATTATTATTGTAGTTACTCAGATCAAAGTAAGAGAGAGTTTTCTGAAACAGGCATTGCTTCTCCGATTTTGGTTTCACTATGTGCTTGGTTAGCGGGGAGGGCGAAGAGCTGCATTGTCGAGCTAGATGCCAACAACATGCAGACTGCTGCAGTTTGTTGCCAGCGAACGCAGGCCAAGCAATGCGTTTCGTTTTTACCCTTTAGCCGTGAGGTTCTGTAATGTTTTCAATTGTCACAAGGCTGAAAGGCATTTTGGTTTTATGCACTTTGAGATTACAGTCAACCGAAATAACGCACGGTACGAGCAAACGCTGGACACGTTTCCCCTGGCAGCCTCCCACGCCCCACTCCCCGAGCCTTTACTTTCTTCTCCCAATAAATTCCTCAAAGCCCTGACCTACAGCACCCCCCAGCTATTCCAGTCCCAGCCTGCCCTTGAGCAAAGCCTGCCAGTCGCGTTCAAACAGCCCTACATTGTGCGGCGGCTCCGTGATGCAGATGATAATCCAGAGAGACCGCTGAACTAAATTACCCACTGCTGATCCAGCTGCAATTTAAACTCCGGGCCACAGAAGCAAAAGATGAATGTACCAGCTATGTCCAATCAATCAGTGGAGACATCTGCAGTATATTTGCTTAGAAAGACAAAGGGCAGACGTGCAGGCTGGGCACAGTCTCGTGGTCAGCACGACATCCCAAGTCCTGCCTCGGTTCCCGGTCCCACTGCTGATGTGGGGCAGTGCCTCAGCCTCCCTTTTGGTAAAGCAGGGCATTACTGAATCACTAACACATGGACGAGATGGTTTAGACAGGAATGATCTTGCCTTGAGTAAGGGGTGCCAGCATAGATCAGGGGCATCAATACTCGCCCGTGGCTCCAGGCCAAATCCAGACTCCTCATGGGCCTGACCCAGCTGCAAAGAGCTGCCTCGATCTGATTCAGACGTGGTGGCAGCAGCCACGAGGGCTAATGCAACTGTCGTGTGTGGACCAAATTTCGGTGACCTCCAAACTCATGACTCTTCTGCGAGCCCCGAAGCCAAGCAAAGTGGCCCTGCAGGCTGCATCTGGCCCGCGGGCTGCAGTCAACACTCCTAAGCTAAACGAGTTAGCGAGGGCCAGTCCATCTCTATTTCTCTACAAAAGTCCCCAGCACTGAACAAGGAAAAAATATACCCAAAACATTGGCACGTGCACAACGCTGCTCCCAAGAGACCCCAATTTAACCGAGCCTCTACTAATACCTACCAATCTTTACACTGGGTTGTTAACTCAACTGTGCATGGAAAGTACTTTGAGGTCTCCTGTCAAGAAAGACACTAGGTCTGGAGAACTTATTACCATTTTAGAGGAACCAATTAGAAATATTTGTACTGCGTTATGTTTGCCTCCACTCCAGCTTTTTATATTACTAAATCTTCGCTCCTCCCTTGAGCGCCTTCTTGAATTAGGTGTGATGCTGGCCATCTTGGAAATGCGGTATAGGACCAATGCCTCACCCTACCTGCAGAACAGAGCTTTTTCCAAAAAAAAATAAAAAAAAATAAAAAATTAACTTGCTATTATTAGTATTATTTTTAAATCTGGTCCGGTGGTGCGTTCTTGCATGTTCATATCCTGCAGCTCTCAATCTGGCCCCCTGTAAAAAAGTAACATATGCTGACTATAAATCTTTAAAATGGCTCTATTAATAGAGTGGCTGTGGTGACAGTTTTATAAATGGGCACCATCTTTATGCAAACTGTGTTTTATTAGATTGCATTATAATGATTTGGAATAAGGATGCAAAGATGGATTCAGAGCGAGCGGCTGGGACGGCGGCACGGCTCTGGTCAGCCGGGGGTTTTAAAGCTCATGAATTCTGCGGGGCAGACGGCGCACGCTCGCAACGCCGGACGCTATCAGATCAGCTTTGCTACATCCTCTGCTCCTCTGCCTGCTTTTTCCAATCAGATAACAACAGTCTAATAACTGGCTTTGTGTCTGTCAATCCAAATGCTTCGTATTTGGTATGTGCTGACACTCCATTACACAAGCGGACAGATGGCACGATCTTTCATTATCATCCAACTGACTGATTAGCCTCCAGTGCGCAGAACGGGGGTGAAGCCGATCAATTAAATCAGGTGTTACTCTGAACACTCGCTAGGGCAAAAAAAAAAAAGGCGCCTACAAAGGAAAACAACCTGCGGCTCCTTTGGTGGCTGCGTCCGAGTACTAGACGTGGACTTCAGGAGATGACCTGCTCATCCATCCCTGAAGCAAAGCAGGAGAGGCGTCTCGCTACGACTGGACAGGCACGAGGTCAAGCCTTGCTCCAGAAGTGTAATGAAAGCTGTCCCTTCCCCTCCCACTTCATCCTAGGTGTAACTGGACACTTGGTCATTCAGGGTAGGGAGACCCCCCTGCCTGCTCCATCCAGCGCCCCTGGCACTGGGTGCAGGACAGGCGGGCCAGGGTGCTCGGGCAGTGGGACTGGGTCCAGCAGAGGAAGCAGAGACACTGGCGGCAGCAGCTGGACAATCTCTTGGCGGGCTGGATCTGGCCCACAGGCCGTATTTTGCCCACCCCTGCACTAGTAGCCTGCCTGACTTGTCCAAAGTCACACAGGAAAATCTGGCAGAGAAGGAGCCCCCAAATCCCCCAGCTATTGCTCTAACTTCCCCAACACCTGCATGGTAGATAGCTCCTGAAGCACATGGCAGAGGGAGGAGGAAGGGCCATGTTTGACCCGCATAAGCCGGGAGGAAAAAACGTGGGTTTAACGTGCTGCAAGAACAGATGGGCCTGGTAGGCTTCAAGTGTGGCGCTGGTAGCTCGGAGAGCTTTCCACAAAAGAGCAAATGAAAGGAAACCCATCAAAAAGACAGGCAAAAAGACAGCAAAATCCCCAGGCATGAAATTCCGACAGAGAAACCCCAAAGGAAAGTCCCAGCTTGTTCCAATATATCACAAAGTAGAAGCTGATTATGACCAAATGTACTTTATAATGCCCATTTTAGAGATGGGGAAGCTGAGGCATGCATCAGCCCCCACGGCCTGCTTTCCAGAGGTGCTAAGCCCCCAGCAGAAATCAAGGAGACATGTCAGCATGCAGAAGGTGTTTCAAAAGAGTCAGGTCACCAGTGAGCGTACAGGACCAGAGACGCTCAGTGGCAAAGCTGGGCACAGCCCTGGAAGTGGCTGGCTGAGGATCAGGCATTTCAGCAATCGAAGGGACAGCCTGAGAGAGAGCCACAGAGTTCATGCTGGAGTGACTCGGGCTCCTCGTGCTTCCCTCGTCGCTGAAGATAACTCCCGGGGTAGTTTAAAAGGAATCTGGAAATGCGATGCCATGTCATTATGAATAATAATTCCCAGAGGGCACCAGGCTCAAACTCATGGTTGCTGAGAACAGAGGGGTCATTGCACTAAAAGGAAAGCAGCATTAGTGTGCTGAGCCAGTATAAGCAGGCAACTTTACAGCTCTTTAATGAGGATTATGATTTTATGGCCCTGGTCTGAGGAGAAAACATGGTCATTAACTGCAGCACCATCTTTTCTAAATGATCCCATTCCTTACTGATTAAGGAGCATCTGTATTCTGCAGCATGCCCAGCTTTGCCTATTCTACCCACTTATGGAGCATGGAAGCAATAAGCCTAAGGCCCCACCAAAATTAGGAATATTAAATCGGTTAATAGGGAGCCTGTGTACTTTCCTTTGGAGGTTTATCGTCATCTATCAGCCAATTGCAATGAAAATCTCGGCTGCTCTGACAACTGAAATTAGCAGTAGGGAAAGGTGTCAGTTTGACAGCTCTTAAAAGTGCATTTCTTTTTATTGCACCAAAAAAAAGGTGAAGCGCATATCAAATGCTTAAACTTCTCCAACATGAGTCAATCCTGCCACAGGGGAGCCTTAACCAAGAGGAAAAATGGGAGGTCAGCTACCTTGGCTAATTTAGATCTTGGTGTCCAACAGTACAGGGGTTCAACAGTCAGGAGGGGTAACGATTTGCCCCTGACGGCAACAGCAGACCGTTAGGACCAGGACAGAGGTTGCAGCTAAATACCATGTTGGACATGAAAGGTGATGGATTTCAGTCTCTGCTGACAATCCAAGGACTTTTTGAAGAACGGGGACAGGACAATGGTGAAAGCCAATATTTCCCAAACAGCAGCAAAATTCACAGTCACGGAGGAGCACATAAGAATTTGGGTACAAACAAGGCAGAATAAAGAGTATCCCCTTGATGCCAACAATCTTTCCGACGTCTCCACTCACATACAATCACGGAAACACAGAGCTGCGAGGGACCTTCGGGGGGACTATCTTGTTCAAGCCCCTGCTCAAGGCAGGGCCATCCCTGCCCAAAGCAGCCCAGACAAATGGTGGTGGAAACTGCATTTAAAGGCTTCCAACCTGCACTTTCAACAGCCTCTCCAAGAAATCTGTGCCCGTGCTTAACCGCCTTGAGAGTTGGAAAGCTGTTTGCTTAAATCTTCCATGTTTAAATTCAAGACACTGCTTCTTTGGTCCTTACGACAAAACCCCAGGGGCGTCAGGCTGCTCCCAGAGATGCACCCTGGATTTGTGTCATTTTACTGGTCCCCACTGTGCTGAATGGGTATGTCCGGATTATTAATTTGCCCAGAAATCACGGTCTACCCCAGGCACCTTGGTAAAGGAATAGAAAAACAAAAGGGTTTATTTACCAGGTGGGGCAAGTGGTATAAAACAGAAAATGCTTTGACAACAGAGTCTGGCACAATGCTGCTTTCTTAACTCATTCGAGGACCGGTCTACCATAACCTCCAGGCCCTTTTTTTTTGCAGTTATGCAAACTAGCCAGATGTCTCCTATCTGGGATTTCATTGTTCTGCCTTACCGTGTGGCATTTTGCACCTGTCCTTACCGAACTCCAAGTTTAAATCAGTATAATTTTGAATCCTAACCCCGCTAACCTCGCCTGGCTCGGTGTCACCTGCGAATTTACTACATGTATGCTCAATACCATCCTCCAAATCTTTGAGATATTAATGATATTGGGCAGTGCCAAATCCCTGAGAAACTCCACTGAGAGCTGCAGTGTGACACTGAGCCACTGATCACCAGGGATCCTGGTTTTCTCCGATTAAAAAAAAAAAAAAATCCCCAATTTTCAAATAAAAAAAAAAATGGAAAATCCACATTTTCCCATGATTAAAATGAAACACTGTTAAGATATAAATACCAATATACAGGTATTTCATTTTAATCAAGGAAAAATGTAGATTTTGGGTTACTTTTTTAAATCCGAAAATTGGGGATTTTTTTTTAATTAGAGAAAACCAGGATCCCTGCTGATGACTACTTGTTGAGCAACTAGTTATGTACCAACTTTATACCAGTCTGATCTAGATTGCATTTCTTTAGCTTCTTTATGAGAACGCTGCCAAAGACCATGTCAACGGCCCTGGTAAAATTAACTTGTATCGCACGTGCTGCTCCCCGCAAATGTTAAGTCTTGTCACAGAAAGAAATCAGGTTGATTAAGCATGATTTCCTTTTGACAGCCCCTGCTGACTGTTACTTATCATCCGGTTATCCTCTATGTGGTTACACACTGATTGTCTGATGGCACGCTCAAAAATTTTTGGTATCAACGTTAGACTCGCTGGTCTGTAATTTCCTAGATCTTCTGTTTCCTTTAAAAGAGATGGACACTATCAGTGTTTCCCCTCTTCCAATCTTTTGGGACCTCGCCTGACCTTTATGAGCTCTAAAGAAAATAGGTAATGCCTCTTGCAATTGCTTCATCCAATTCCTTGAGTACAGTACGATGAACCTCATTCATCAGGCCGAGCTGATTTGAAAGCATCCAGCTTACCTAGCTCATTTCTAACTTGTTCTTTCCCTGCTCCAGGCTGAGTATCTACCCCTGTCCTTACAGTTACTGTGCTTACCATTTGAGAATTGCTGCTGCTTTTTTTTTTTTTCTTTTTTTTTTGCAGAGACCAATGTAAAAAAAAAACAGCCCAAGACACACACACACACAATCTCTTGTCTTCTAATGTCAAGAGCCAACGTTTTGCTCTGGGTTTGTACAGTGCCTAGCACCATCAGATTCCATCCAGCACATCCCTATCTACAATAAAGATGTATTTTTGCTAGCATTATTATTTTGTGTTATTATTAATTCAATTTAGTATTAATAAAATATTGACACATACTACAGGAGGGTAATCTGACAAAACTAATATGGAAGTCAAATTCTGCCCATGGCTGAGTAACCTCAGCTCCGATCTGCACTGCACCAGCAACACACTGATGGGCTCAGCATCTCACTGGATCTGGCCCTAAATGTATGCTGCTTTGCTGGGAACTGCTGAGCTCTTTTCATGTTTTTAAGACCCAGGTAGACCAAGCCTTGGCTGGGATGATGTAGTTGGGGCTGGTCCTGCTTGGAGCAGGGGGTTGGACTAGATGTGACCTCCTGAGGTCCCTTCTACTCTCATTGTCTATTATTCTGATTCTTTCATAGGGTTAGACACTTGAAGAAAGGAAGGATAGTCAAATCCTAGTTAAAGAAAACATACTTTATGCTCAAGGTCTGTGTTGAAAAGCAAGCCAGACAGTTCAGCCATGTGCAGCTTCAAACTAATCGGATTCATTATTAGCTTGGCAAAGAAACTCAGCTCAATAGGAACAACCAATATTGCTCTGTAAGGAAAAAAAAAATGATCAAAGGCAACCAGCTGTTCTGGGCTCCAGCTGTTGAAAAACAGGCACCTCTTTTTGCAGAACTGAACACATGGAAAAAGAAATGTAGTGAACTTTATCCTGTTGCCAGGAAGGGCACTGACAAAACCATTAGGTCTCAGAACGGCTGCTTCTATGACTCGGAAACATTGAAACTTAGCCTGGCGAGTTCATCTTATAACCAGAAAGAAGAGCTTTCAAAAAGAAATTAAGATCACCATCCTGAAAAACAAATCTGTAGGCAGTACCAAGTCACCTGGAATTGCACTGCCATCTACCCAGGTCAGCATCCGACCCCGGTAAAAGCTAGGAATGGATGGTTGAGAGGAAAGAGGATCCCCATCTTCACAGCCCTACCCGAATGAGCAATGCTGCTGACAACACCGTGCCGTGGATGAGTTACACCGTGGAGGAGTACCTCACTAAGGATCTTGCAGTTCTTCTAACAAGGAGGTTTTCCCCCTCTGCTTTCCTGCCCATTGCAAACTTCAGGCATTAGTCCTTTTGTCTAAATGCCCCTGGCATCTTAGTCTCATACAATATTGTGTTCCTGCTTCCTGCCTTTAACCGATCGTGTTGGCTTGTCGCAGTAGAGATCAGTGGTAGTTGCTTTGGAGTGGAGGTTGGGGTGATCCTGGAAGGGTATAAAACACGTTACAATGGTAAAGCTGATAAGGCTGTTTCAGGACATACGGTGCAAATGAAATGAAGTTGATGGTGTTGCCCTAGGGAAATTCCTTTCTGACCCTAGCACATGTTCAGTTTACGTTCTTAGGTATGAGGTTTTATTACCCATATAATTACTTGAGTTTGCGTGGGTAATGCACAGTGCATTAAAGCAGCAGTTGGCTTTATAAACAGTCTGCAAGACGACACCGTCAGCAGAATCTCACGAGCTGATCCTGGGACGATCGACTTCTGGATGTGCCGCACGATGCATTGAGATGCTGGAGAGCCAAGGCACGGCCTGCACATATGCCCCGGTGTAAGAGAACGTAATGCAGCCGAGTCCACTGGGAATGCTTTATTCTGAACGCAGAAGTTTACGGGCTGGATCACTGCCAATGGTGCGGGGCAGTATAAATTGCATTTCTCCATTTGGCAGTGAAGCCCCTTGCGGCACAGCGAGTGAGGGGGAGTCTCTTTCTAGGTGAGAAAGCAAATTTCCAAAACCATCTGCCTTTATGGGTTTCACTGGGGGGGGCAGGAGGGGTAGACAGCTGTATCTGTGCTCATGGCATAACCAGACTAACTGCGCGGTGGTACTGCACAATGGGTTTCCCAACCACTGTGGCTGCCACCCATCCGCAGTCAGCGTCACGCTGGCGGCTGCCTGGCCGTGGCTACTTTGCGGGGTCCCCTCTGCCCGACTGCCCGTTGCAAAGGGGCCACACGATATGTTCCAGAGCCCGACTTCTTCCCAGTGTCTATACGAGGCTTTGCAAACGTAAATCACTACACAAGTGCTACACATATTAGTATGGTCTGTAAAGCATCCCGATACATATTTCACATTTCTATACAGCACAATAAAACCCAGACCAAGTTCAACGTGTGTCAAGGGAGGCAGCTTTCGTAGAAGAAAATGGATGGAGATAAAATACTCCGAGGATAGTGGAGCTGTCATTCACAAGAAATCCTAGGGACATATTAATAGGTTTTCTTGCTATAAAATACTGTCTTTGTGACCATACGTATTATAAATTTTTGCTCAGCTTGTTCACGTTCTCTTTTGAAAATTCCCCACCATTATGGCAGGTAGATTTTTCTCTCCTTCAATTATGGCAGGTAGATGTCTCTCAATTCTACTCCCATTTCAGGCGAACAATGCATATTCTCTAACAGGCTCGCTTACGAGAGCACTAGTACTCTAGGTTTGCTTTGTGCTCTTTGCTTACCATTTTCTTTCCCTGTATTTAAAAAAAAAAAATACATACTGCTATGCAAAACTGAGCCGTTTCATCAAAAGGGAAGCTTGTCCAATGGTTAAAGCACAAGGTTAGGCGTCGAAAGAAAAGGAGATCCAACTCTTGGCTCCGACACAGGGTCTTCCCACGGTCAGAGCATTTCACCTCTCTGGTCTTCAAGTTTCCTCATCTATAAATTGGGGATGTGTAGTACTAGCCTCACAGAGGAACCGGAAAGCTGTATTTAATTTTGTCCATAAAGGCCCATGTTGTCAAAAGTACATAGTGGACTCTGGTGACCCGATGGGCGACACCTTAAAGGACTTCTAGCTTCCAAAAATGACTGCCCACCCTCTGGAAAGAGACCGTCGGGAGTGAAGGGGTGCAAAATAAGACTCTCCAATAACCCCAAGCACCCCAGCTCACCATTCAAATTTGCAAATGTAGGTCAAAGAGCCCCGAGATAGCAAGATGAAGGCACTAGGTAAAAGGCAGGAAGTTGTCACTCTCATGGTGGCCAAAAGCCTCGTCTCTGCACAAAAATGTCCACGTATTCACCAACCTGGTGAAACGAGCCCGATTATAATCGGAGACTCCTCTCTATCCCAGCATGGCCGGAAAGAGGGAAGCTTTCCCTGCACTACTGTGCCTAAATGCCTTCATCGTGACCCGGTAAAACGGAGGGAACGCTTCTCTGCCCAAGACGGTAAAATCTTCAGGCCTATTCGGTCTCTGGCCTCTCTGCTGAAGCTGCCAGCAGTCAAGTCGTTCCAAACTCACGGGTGCTTTGGCCCGAGTACTGGCTGCACTGTTCGAACGTTGCACTGATTAGACTATTTTACATACCCAGGGGAGAAGGTGCATCTTATTCCTAGTACTTTTTGTTTCTGCACCAGCAGTGGTAACTAGGTATATGTAGCCTCCCAGGTGCAGCTCATCACCCTCAAGAGGATGTGGTGGGACTGCTCTCCTTGCAACCTAGCAATGGCACTAAATTTAGCACTACTAAAAAGCTAATTATTTGCCCATGCAGCAGGCAGTGTCATCATCAGGACTATAACGTGGCATGGGTGAAGGGGGAACACGTCCCGGGCACCACCTAGGAGGAGTGGGTGCCATGCCTCAGTCTCCCATCCCCACTCTGCCTGTACTTCTCAACTGCACATTTGCAGGGGCCTGGGCAATGAGTGTCACAGAGTGCAAGGCATTCTGGGAACTGTAGTTTTCCAGAGAGGAAGTAGAGTTCACTGCTAGTGGGGGGCATGGAGCAGGGGGTGGAACTGACCCCATGTTTTGCCACTGAAATCAGTCATTTTTTTTGTCCTCCCAACATGGGATTTGGTGGCAAAAGAGCGACTGTCCCCTCAGCAGCAAAATCCAGTGCTACTCTAGAGAACTACCGTTCCCAGAATGCCTTGCACTCCACAATGCAGGGAGTCTGCACCTGCTGCTGCTCTGTGTGCTGCCTCATGGGAAGGGGGAGAGGTCTGTCCTAGGCATCTTATTTGCACACTGTCCCTTGGGTCATAACAGCTGATCTCTTCCAGGACATGTACAACCTCCGCTGGCACTGTGCAACCCTGCGGACAGCAGGTACTCTGCTCCAACTCCTCCACAGTAACCAGCTTTTAAGAGGCAGTCACTTGTGCAAGGTCAAGTATTGAACCCTAGGGAGGATGCTGGGGGACCTCATGCTGGAAAAGCGGTTGCTGGAGTAGAACCACTAGCAATACTGGTGTGTTACCACCGCAGGAAAAAGTATCACTCTATGTTTATAGGTGAGCACCGTCATCAAGACTTAAGTAAACTTGAAGAAAAATGTCCTCAAGTACCGTCCCTGCAATACCACTTAGAGATGGGTGCCTTGAAGCTGGTTATGAGTATTGCTTCAGAGTCTATTCGACGCTGCCATGAAATATTGATTGCATCGGGCCTTTGGGGCTTTACAGTATTACATTTCCTTATGAATAAAGAATATTTCATCAGAGGAAAGGCCCCCAAGATGCCTTTTTGCTTTGACATGAGTTAATCAGTCCAGCAAATGGTCTACAAGGACGAGCAAAGCATCATGGGGGGCGACCTCACACAGCTCCTTTACAGTCTATGGTGTTCGATAAACGAGCAGCCCAAAGTGAAATCCATTCAGGCCGGGTCCTGCCCTAGTCCTTTGCTTATGAAGATCTGGAGGAGGATTCCTGAGTCAAACTGTGGATGATTTTACTGTTAAGTCTCTGTAGACCTATCGTCTTATCGCTCACTCTTCATTTTCGAAGCCTCTGCTCAGGCTCAGAAGAGAGAGACAACGAGGATGGCAGGGTCTGGCTCTGGCTAGAAATGAGGTCCAAAACCAGGGAGGAATTGTAATGCCTGCAAAATTCATGACTCACCTTGCTTTCAAGGGCAAAAACAGGAATATGCCACTCCAAGTGTCTGCATCTGCCAAAGTCCCTGGGGATTTTGTAAATCTCAAGCTTATGTCTCCAACATTAAAAAAAAAAAACTAAAAACCCCAAAAAACAAAAAAAAAAAAACCCCCAATCCTTTCTAGTCTTTAAAAAACTTAAGTTAGAATGGTTAGCAAGAAACACATTACCTAGAGACACCTGGCTTGCTACCTTCATTTTTATCCTCCTAGAGCCACTGCTGCTATCATCATTATTGATTCAAAACCAGGCACATGCTTCATCACAGTGCTACAGCCATACGGTGCTACCCACCAAGTACAATAACAAGACTCTCATCAGAGCCCAATGAGAGGAGGGAATTCAAATGTGAATCCACATTTTAGAAACACTGTCTTTTCTCTCCAACTGTCCTATCAAATCATTTGGGGCTGGATTCGATCTCCCGAGGTCCCTTCCAGCCGTAATGTCTATGAAATCTAATATCTATGAAAACATGAGATTGGCTCCAAAACCTTGAGTTTTTTAAGTAAATGCTGCATTTTGCGTTCTATTCATTTGCTTGCTAGTTCCTGAGCGAGCAAGTAAATAGGTTCATTTGAATCGTATTTTCTAGAGATTTTCTCCTCAACCACAGGGACCCCAAAGATATCGTTTTTAAAAGGAAGAGCAAATTCTTTGATAACTACTTTTCTTCAGGAGACGGGGCTTTAACTTAAAGATATATTGCAAGATTCGCCATTCAGAAAGATGGCACTAACCAGCGCCACTGTGACCCTTCAGTACCAAGAGAACAAAGCTCCAGCCTTTAGTCTTCAAAGATTTCCAGCTTTGAACAACCGGCAGTAGTTGGAGACAATTTCCTCTTCATCACTGCCTGTTTCCCAGGCCCAGAGTTTTGTTCCAAGACTGTGCTGGGGTGTAGCATTCTTCATCATTCTTGAAAAGCTGGTGCAACCTCTGAAAACAGCTATGAAGATCAACTGACCTTTGCTGTTCCTAGTTGTTTTCATGACCAAGGGACCCTTCATTTGACCAACACATCTGTGCAGAGCACGCTGGTCTACTTCTGGACGTAAAACAGACGCCACATCTGGTAAATCTTTACTAAGCAAAACGTGAGATAGAAATACTTTTTGATTCCTTAACCTCTCTTTCCCACAATCATGGATTACCACCATGGCTCTGGTGTATAAACACGTCATCTGCTATACTCGCTCCTCCACGGACCACTTCATCTACATGACTACAGGACCACCATTTCTATTCTCCGGTAGGCTGGTGTCATCACAAAACCTGGATGGTGGTGGCATCATTTAATGAATCAGAAAGGAGGAGACTGGTTATGAGAGAGAAATGACTCAGGAACTGGCAGTGATGAAGAAAGAAAAGGATATGATGAAGTATTGCAGAACACAGTAGCTATATATTTGGCAAAACGTGTGCTGCTCAATCTAGCATGGATGTCCTGATGCTAAACGCGTTGCAGTAGGACATCTATGGAGCCGCTGATGTAATAGCCAGAAGAACAGAGGGTAGGCTGTAAAGTAGTGTACTGGGTTGATATAAATTATGGAATATTTCCAAATGTGTAACAGGCTTTTCTTAAAACACAGTTATGCTCAGAAAACGCCTCAGTGTTAAAATGGCATCACTCTTACTTAAGAAATCTCCCTTACAATTATATATACTTTCTTGACTTATGAAAATGAGCTTTAATCCATTTTATTGCAGCAAGCCCAGCACACCTAAGGGCGAGCACACTGGATATGAGTGCGTCTTATGCTGTTCAACCAACTTAGCCAGCTCTGACTGCGGAAACTTGAGGACTGGCGATAAAAAGAGGAGGCAGAATTCAAGTTTAGTTGGTTCCTGACAAGAGACAATTTTGAGGCACCGGCAGTTGGAAAATTCACTTTCCGACATGCAAATTGAGCTAATTTGATCGGAAGCCATCGAGTGGGATAATTTGACTCTGCACCCCACGATGTCATTTTTACAGAATAAATTTTCCACGTATTTTGCGTTTTAAGGAGACTGTCAAGTTTTCAGTCTCCTTTGAAAGCACAAGTTCTCCTTAGTTATATTACTGAAGCCAGCAAAGATTACGAAAGATGACAGAAATGTAAAACTGGTCGACTAATCACTGTTTCTAGTGTATTCTCTTAGCTTGTGCAATGATAATAAAATTAACAGGTTTCACTTAGCAATAGAAATATAACTACTTCTGTGCAGTTGTACAATGCATCAGCAATTATTTCCTTGGAATCACTGGAAGTATCCGATAGGGCTTAACAATTAACATACATGCATACGCAACATCAACAGACAAATGGGGGTGTGTGCATGCAAAAGCGCTGTTGTTCCTATGTCTATAATGGGAACATTCCTGTTTATAATCCTTTTAAACTAATTTGGGGTCAATTTGACCTCACAAGATTCCCTTAAGAGCTTGATCCAGAACAAACTCCCCAGCCTGATCATCTTCCTACAATAAGCCATGCTCAAGTGGGTTTAAAACTTCATTCATGGAGGCACTCTATATTTGGGCCTCTCTAACACTCAGCGGCACTTGCATCTCTTTCATGGCATGTTTTAGCCTTCTGATTTTTTACAGAAGATGCATTGAAGATTTGGTAATGCCATTTAATTATAGCTGTAGGGAAGGAGTCTGAAAGCGTTATTCTGGCCAGTCCGTTGGAGGGCACAAGCTATGCCACATTACTCAGACCACGGGAACAGGATGGCGCGTGGAACCAAGATTCGAGTACCCCAAGTCTTCCCCATTTTCTCTAAAAGCTTCATATGCGGTATTAATACACCCTTAATGACCCAACTAGGACCTGCCCCTTCTCAACTCCTATTGCTGTATGTCTGGATATAGAAGCAGCACTATACAGACACAGCGATATGTGTTGAATCACCGTCCTATATACAAAATAAAGTGAGATTTGGCCAATTCCTTATGAAAGTTGCATCTCAATCAGCGTTGGGGGTGGTTATACAGAAATTCTGCCTCAATAGCTACAGACCGGCCTGTTTTAAAAGCAAAGAGTCCGACCCTGGAGATCACGATACTAGAGATCTTAAGCACCAGGAGAAGTACGAAAAGGCAAAAGTGGAAAGGAAGGGTGTGAGAGAAACAGGAAAGGAAGCAATCAGAAAGGAGCAGAAGAACGACACCCTTAGATTCGACGTGCCGACCGCTGATTAGCAGAGAAGGAGCTTGGGGAAAAGGGAAGAGAAGCCTTGTGAATCATTCTTTGAAAACAAGCGGCACTTTGTGCCTCCTGCAAGCAACCACCAGCTTTCGTGATAAATGTTAAGACCTTACAACCTGTCACACATGTTCCTTGAATTCATTAAAGGCCAGGAACACAGGATAATAATACTGAAAGGAGGAAGAGACTTATCAAGGCTATCCATCCTACAGTGAGAGCGGGTTATAGTTCTCCAGGATAGCAGGTTATAGTCCCTCCATTAAACTAATGGAGAGATTAAACTGACATGACACTGGACCTTCGGGGAACAGGCCAAAGAGATGGAATATAGCATAGGATGTCATCCTGAAAGAAAAGAGAACCAGCGTTGGCTGAAATGGATCCTTATCGCAAGTCCCTCAGCCCTAGAAAAGACATCCTGCTAACGTTATATTCACCAAAGCATTGTAAATTGGAGCCATGTGAAGTCACAGGGGGTGGGCCGGGGACTGTCCCGGGTGGAAATCATTGAGAACAAGAACTTCCACTGAAAAGTGAGTCTGTAATGCAGGATGATCTTCAATCTACCCAGACATCTCTATAGTCCTCCTTACCTAGTCTCTGGTGGATACTCTGCGAGAACCAGATCATGCACTTGAGCCTTTTTATCTATGCGTATTATGTGGCTCCCATCTTCATAGAGCATATGCAGCCAAGGGTAGCAGCCACAAGTCAAGAGTGCCCCCAAAGCTGGGGGGAGAATTGCCTACAGGGTGCATTTATAGCAGTTAGAGATGCCTGTAACGACATGCAGGTTTCTTGTACAATTTTCAAACGTCCCAGTCCCAGAACACCCAAAGAGGATGGAGCTAAACTGTTCTCAGTGGTGGCAGATGACACAACAAGGAGCAACGGTGCCGAGTTGCAGCACAGGAATTTGGTATTAGGAAAAAAACCTCTCACAAGGAAGATAGGAAAGCACTCAAACAGGTTACCCAGAAAGGTGGTGGGATCTCCTTCCTTGGAGGTTTTTAAGACCCAGGTAGACCGAGCCTTGGCTGGGATGATGTAGTTGGGGCTGGTCCTGCTTTGAGCAGGGGGATGGACTAGATGTGACCTCCTGAGGTCCCTTCCAGCCTTCGTTTTCTAAGAGACTATAATCTGTTTATGATCAAGCCATCAATCCTGCAAAAATGGCCATACTTGCAGTGATCTTTGCTGGTAGGAAGAACAGAGGCATCATTTAAAATATCGGTGCCCTGCACAGCATGGGTTGCAGGACAGGGAAGGGGCAAAGAAAGGCTGCTATGGTGGTAGCTGTGGCAAGGGCTGCTCTTGCCCCAGCACGTGCTCCCAGAACATGGGCTACTGCGGAAGTGGCAACAGCATGGGCTCACTGGGGGCTGCCATTTTGGTGTCCCCTTTGAATTGGTGCCAGCGGCTGGTGGCCTGCTGCCTACCACCTGGTATGCTACTGAGCAGGAAGCGCAGAAGTTACATTAAAAAAAAAAATCACCAATATTTTAAATGCTTCCACATCCCTTAGAAAGCAAAAAAAAAAAAAAAAATCAGCATGAGTTTAGTTCGGTTTGTGAGTTTGCGGGCACAAAAACTTTTTTTGCAATGTTTTACCCATTTTATTTCACCCTTAATTTCAGAATCATAATACAGCAGAGATGGAGCAGATGCTGAGCCCTAGAGAGGATGCATTAAACATGTACTGACACTTGATCTTAGCCTGAAAATCTTGTTCTTCATCCCTATTAAACTTCAGGCTGAAGGTAGAAAAGTGGATGGAGTTCTTGGAAAGTTAATTTAAAATAATAGTAATAACGTCCCTCCCACGCTAGCCCTTTTACTGCCCTTTGCTTTCACCTTCTCTTCCTTCAGTGACCTTAAAGATCTGATCCCAAGAAAAAATTACGTTAATGAGAAAAAAAAAAGGTGATTAAGGACCTACAAGAAAAGCACTCTTGCAAAAACATGTTCAGCTTCACTCCATTATTCTACCCCTTTGAGAACAAAAATAATTACGTGCTCTATTCTTCCTGGCTGATGAGTGCTGTGGCATTAGGAGAGCTGCAAATTCCTTTTCATCACTTGGCCGCATTTCAGATCTGATTTGAAAGGCTATTTTATAAAGGAGGAAACAAAATCTGTGCAGCACATGCCTGCTGGTCCAGTCCTCCCAGCCAGCTGTGCTGCAGACCCGAGATCCATTCCTAAAGCTCTGGTTTCCTTTCCAAGCTAGCAGTGGCACAGACGGTGTGAACTCAAGCCCCTGACCTGCAAAACTCACAGCTGTCCTGGGGCAAAGTTTTCAAAAGTCGAGCCCCAGAACGAGCAATCACATTGTCGACCCTCCCCTCACCAGCAGGACCCGAGCGGAAGCAGCACTTGGCTAGGGATGCCACCAAAGGAGAAAAAGCCTGTACAGCCGCATTGCTACACTTAGCCTTCTGGTGACGACGTGTGCATTACCGGCACCAGCTCTGCTTTCTTGCAACATAAAACAATTGCAGTGCCCAAGAGGATGCTAGCTCTGCTGCTGCATGTTGCCTCTCATCCTCACTACCATCTCAGATCTCGCAGGAAGCAGCAAACAATGCAAACAGCCATCCACTGGATGAAGCAGGACCATCCAAGGTGCTCGATGCACGTCCATCAAAAATGGCGGGCAGGCCCACCGCATCATGATCCACTAGTCACCGCCATAAGTCCAGCTATGTTTTGGAGCAACTATGGAAACATAACTAGATAGTGAGGATAATCAGACATCTTGGTACTTTAGACCTCTCCTTCCTCTACATTACTGAAAACACCATGATGGCGCTCTGATGACATGCAACAAAAGAAGGGATTGCAAATGTTGGCAGCAAAAGTTCACGGCAGAAGTACTTTCCAACGCAAGAGTTGCTTGGACTCCCGATCTCTAGTCATGGCTGAAGATGAAACCCCCTCGTTTGGGTTTCGAGTCACGACCACCAGATTTTTTTCAGACGTTGACCCAGAAATTGGCACCACAGCCTGTGAAAATCCATGAATGGCCTTCATAGATATGTCACAAATCCACAATGAAATCACAGCCTGGGAACGACACAAAACTTCCCTCAGCTTCTGCCTCTCTCACCCACAGTCCCAGGCACACAGTGCATCTTTGAATTAAAAATGTGAGGCACTATATGCAACCTATACCTCTCAGCTGGTAAAAGATACAGAGCTCATCTGATGCTAGTTAAGTCAGCCTAGCCCATTTAATACTCAGCCTTTTTTTTTATTTTTAAAACCTATTAAACTATATAGAGTCCCCTGGGGTATAGTTTATAGCTGTATTGGTCTAAGGACATAGGCAGAAAAGGTTCTTTGGATAAAACTAATATCTTTTCAGGTATCAGCCTGATGAAGAGTATTTATACCTGAAAGCCTGCTAAGAAGAATTTTTCCAACTATTTGAGTTGGTCTAATAAAAGATATCAGATTTACCGAAAGAACCTTGTCTGCCTACAGAGTCCCCTGGCATTTATAAATTTACTCATCACTTCTGATCTACAGTCTGGATTAAAGGTGCCCGAGTAAGTTTTTCACATATGCTTGTGCAAGGAGACTGATTTCCTTTTACAAAGTTGATTTCCTAGAAAAATATTAATTTTTTAAAAAATATGTAAAAAATATTTATGCAAACACCTACTCCAGCCACTTCTAAGGAACATCTGGATGCCTATCTTGCTGGGATCCTTTAACCCCAGCTGACTTCCTGCCCCTTGGGCGGGGGGCTGGACCCAATGATCTTCTGAGGTCCCTTCCAGCCCTAATGTCTATGAAATCAACCTACAACATGCAGATGTGAGAAAACGGGATGAACTATCTGTACAGAAGTAACGTACGAGCAGGGAAGAGATCCTAAGAGTGTTTCTGTCTCATTCCAGTTCAGTGGTAGAAAGAGAGAGAGACAGCTGTGGAGGGTCTGCATCTGCACAGCTGAAAAGAGAGCAGAACCACGCTTTGCCATAAATTGAGCTTCAGTCAAACTAAGCTTGCACCTGCTCAAAGAGGTCTGGAGCATTCACGCTGTGATGTCTGCACCCTCAAAAGTGACATAAAAGTCACCATGCCATTGGCACCGGTTCCTTACAAAATGAAGAGGAAGGAATGAAAAAAACACCCAACAAAACTTGTCGTTTCATGCTCAAGCTGTTGCCAGTCCTATTACTCTGCCTGGGGACTTCTGGGAATCCCGGCCTTCCAAATGTGGATCACTTTGGAGTTTTGTAACGCTGTCTAATGCTAGCCACCAGATCTCCAGTGCTTCTCTTAACCAAGGCACAGAAACACGTATTTAATGCACATCATGATCGAGGTTGTGCAGTTAGTTCTATGAAGATCAAAGAATGCAAATGTGTTTTTGGTTCTTAAAAAAGTGTGCAATACCCTGAGAGTACAGAGACCACAGGGACAAGTTCAACATGAGCCTCAAGTCTATGATGCAGAGCTGCCTAGCTGCCAAAGTCCTGGTATTAGCAGGGTACAAGTCTAAAAGGGGAGCTGACTGCTCAGTGCCTCACCAGCATGAAGAGGGCTGGAGTCAAGGCCATGCACTGCAGACGCACATTCACCACCCATGCCTGACACCTCTGTCGCGTGCAACACACTGGTGTCTGCACCAACACGGGAGTTCAACTGCCTCGAGGCCTAGCTAAGCATTTATGCAAGAATCAGCAGCACAAAGCTAATGCAAGCGTATTGATAAGATGCATAATGGATTCCTCGCCGTTTACTGTTCCCATCAATAGACTCGGTAGGTGCATATCTTCATCCTATTCAAGAAACGCTGGATCAGTGGGCTATGAACTTTCCCTTTCTGATTTGAAAAGGGAAGTCAGGCACAGCTGAGAATGAAAAGCTACTCTTTCATACAAGGCATTCATCACCACTTGCAGGGTCCCGCCCAGGCAGTAGATTGTGTTGAAGAGATCTCTCAGGATTCTTACCAATTTGCTAAAATAAAACCCTAAACAGACCGTAAGAAACAGAGTACGAGGAAGGCCAATCATTGCCCCCAAGCAAAGCATTTCTGTCTGCTGCTTTAGTTAAATAATAAGCTGCTTAAAAAAATTAAATAAACCCCATTTTTAAATTTGAGCCACTGGGAAACTAAAGAAGAAAAGGTCAAAGTTGGCAGCAATGAATAAGCCATACACAAAACCCTTCTTTATAAATAGGGGCATTAAAACCTTTATATTTAAGCTTTTGGGCTGTTCAGTGAAAATGGCAACTGGGTAGAAATTTCACGGTCTCTGCAAAGCAAAACCCTGTAGCCCACAAAAACAAAATTATCTTTGTAACGCAACTTTGGAATGGAAATTTAAACTCCAAAGGTAATTTTCCATTGACGGTGCTCACTGATGCATGAATTATACTAACAGGGATGCGTAAATAGGATTTGTTTGATTGCTTCATCATCCCTCCATTATATCAAATCTTCTAAAGCGGTGGGAGATATCATAGGGATGTTTGTAGATTCCTTGTTTGAAGACGCAGTGGGGGCAGGAGCTCATCGTTCCTATTGAGGAACAGGGCCTGACCATGAAATCATAATTAATGCCGTAACAATCTACTTGTAAGTCCCTGAAGCAGCACGTATGGGGATAATTCAGGAGTGAAATATTGTTAGCGTTTTATTTAAATTAAATTTTAAAAGTCTGACATGACAGAGACCATATTACAGGCTAATAAGGGATTAGATGAAGCAATTACCACAAAGGCATTGTTTTTGGGCTGAGATGCAACGAGAGACACGAGTGTGGTTGGGATCACTTGCCTCAGAGCACTGCCTCTGTTTGCAAGGAACGGTTATCCGTCAGCAGGCCTGGCTTGACCAAAGGGACTGCTGCGGTTTGAAACCCAACCTGGTGAGCCCTCCTGGCACAGTCCTATCACGGCTGACAAGCTTTTCAGCTGCCCAGATACAGGCAGAGAGCAGAGACTGGCTCCACCTGAGTGCTGCACAACTCCCAAGGCAGCAACGGAGGTGCAGATGGGCAGTTGCCTGCTTACAGACAAGGGAAATAACTAGTTGTATAATTACATAGGAAAGGGGAGAGATCAGTGTAAGGAAGTCTGAGCCATGGGAATTGGAAGAAAAAAAAAAGGAGGAAGCCACGGAGGGATTTTCTGCACACACCGGTGCATTTAATGTTACTCTCGTTCTTCCTGGAAGGTCACAATCTTAAAGCCACCGCAACAAATACACAATTGTCTCACCCCTCCCAGACTCTCGGGGTACTTAGGAAAAACACTCTGTGAATTGGTTCACGAGATGAAGTTACCACCTGCGTGGTCCTTCTCCCTCCTTGGGATCCAAGAGCCAACTCTCCACCGGGCTTCCACTGGTTCGGAGCCAAGGAGGCTAGGAACTGAATTCTGGTGCTTCAAAAAGATGATGCCAAGAGTTGGGCAACTTGTTGAGTTGCTGCTGTGTTCATCTACCAAACGGATGCTCAGGGCTTACTTACTGGTGGGTGTCAGAGCCATAACCTAACCAGGAAGGTCTTACAGTGCTTCCAGAAGATAGCCAGGCCCAGGCTCTGGCACCTCAAGGGGAAGGGAATACTATACCGGAGAAGTGACTTGTGAGAACAACCTCTCGTATTTCTGAACCCTGGTAACTAGCTCTCTGCACAGTAGTCTAAACAGGGACTTGCCAACACCTCCTACAATTAATATACCTCATTCGCTCTAGACCAAGATTGTGTTGGCCTTTGTCACCGCTTTGTCACACTGACAGCTAATGGTCATTGTAATGGGGTTACCTTCCTGGCCAGGTCTCCACTTCCAGTCTTTCCCTGTCTCTGGGCAATCTGCCCGCTCTGCTCGCCTGCCATGCCTTGATGAAAATAAAGTTCAGCTGTTACTTGAGTGGGAGAACTGCCGTTCGTATGCCCTGATGACTAGGGCTGTAAATGCATGCTCCGACCATCCCCATACATGCCCCATGCCAGGACTCCATGCCCTCACTGTGCCTCTTCCCTCTTCACTATGGCCATCTCTCAGGGCATCTACTCACCTCACCCACTCACGCAGCCTCTCTATCTGTCACCCCACTCTCTCAGGGTCTCCACATGCCCAAGACTTACCCCGCTGCCTGGGCACAGGCCCAGGTCCCTCCTCCAGCCTGGACTCTGCCTCAGGGCTCCTAATGTGCCTGGGCTCCCCCTGCTCTGCTGGAAGACCACTAAGGATGTGGGGCTGGGATTATAAGCTGCCCCGTCCCGCCTTTTACCAGGGAGGTAACTGGCCTAGCATTTCTTGGGGGTTCCCATGCCACTAGAAGCTCTGCCAGGCCACCTGTCCGCGGCAGGGTGCAGTTTCACAGCATGCCCAGGACAACAGGAGTCATTGGCGATGTGTAGGGGGTGCACATGCACCCCCTGAGAGAAGTGCCAGAGGCACTTCCAGGTTGCTGCGGGAATTTCTGGTTGCCCCTGGCACTTCTGTTGGTGGCAGCGATCAGCCGTTGGGGGAACTCCCCCAGTCAGCGATCGGCCACTGGTGCCCCCCCCCAGTTTTAGGAGGTACCAGGCACCCATGACAGGTGCCTCCACCTTCCCATAGCCCCCTTCCTTACCTCCAGGTCACTAAGTAAGAGCTCAGTCAGCTGAAGTTGCTGCCTCCCTTGCTAGCAGCCAACTGCCCTCCTTATATAGCTGGCCTGTGTTTGAAAATGGCCACTGCAATCAGCCCCCTGGCAGCTGCCTGCTCCAGTCCTTAAAGTGGCAGGCACCAATGGTACACTGCCAGAGTCATCCTATGGCTGACCAGTACATACCTCTCTTCTTCAGATGTCTCAAATCTATGCACCCCTACCTTAAAACTGAAGTTCTTATTATTGGTCCCCAAGTACATGGCTTTGCATTTCATACCGTGAAACTTCATTCCATTTCCCGTGCTCGGTTTCACAAGATTATCTACAACTTCCTGTATAATATTTCAGTCCTCTTCCATATTATGAAGATCTCTACCAGCTTAATGTTATCCATAAATTTAGTGCATTGTACCAGTCACCTGGTCCACCGAGCAGCCATCAAGAGGTTAACTGTGTTTGTTTCTGAATGGTACAAATTTTGACTTGGATTATGAAAGCTGAAGAAAACCTTGTCCACATGACTAACCTCCCAGATGTGCTGAGTTGGAATATTTTGAAGATGGTTACTTTAAGGCAAGAAAAAAAAAATTGAGAAAAATCAAAAGGTACTGCTGCAGCATTAGTAGGCTGTACAATATATACTGGTTTAAATAGTAGCATAGGTGGAGTGTTCATTTGAATCTTATCGTCATGCAATTAATGCTGTATCAGCTCCGCTGCGACTTGAAGCAGCAGTGCCACCAGGCATCTCTAACTGCACTAGAGGGTTGAGGCAAGGAATTACGTACACATTACCCAAAGGCAAAAGCTACAGGCTTAAGTAACATGCACTGAAGAAATACCTGGAGATTCCATTTTTCAAATACAGATATTGCATTTAAATGTGGCAAGCTACCCCTGGGTTCTCCTCCCATCTCTGCTACTTACTCATTGTGTTAAAAAGGGCAAGTCACATCATCTCTCCCTATGTCACTGTCATCGTCAGTAAAATAGGGATGATATACAATGTTTCATGGCAAGCTTTTTTTTTTTTAAACGATTACAAAATGTTTTGCAAATGTTTCATTGAAAAGTGCAAAGCATTACAGCTTGATTGACAACCAAATGACAGGAAGGAATCCCAGGGAGCAAACACTGCTACTTGCACTCAGCAAGTGAGAGCTTTCACCTCATCCTCTCTCAGATGAGCAAACCAACTGTCATCCTAGGAGTCACAGTAAATAGCATTTGAAGGCAATAATGAAACCTTCCAGATGCAGCTGAGGATACCGTGTGGTCAGCAGAGATCTCAGTCTCACTGCCAAGGCAATACATCCCACCCACTTGCCCCCACAGAAGTGAAGTGCCAGGGATACCCCGGAGCTTTTTGCATGACGAGACCCGTGTGTCCAGCATGAAGAGCAGCACCTCCCAGCACCCTCGGGGTGTCCAAGCCACCTCATTCCCAGGGTTGCCACATGTGGACAGACTGGGCGGGACTTACTGCCTTGATGGCAATGGGCAAGCTGTGCCACCCCACAGCAGACATACCCTTCGTCTTCAGCTTGACCATGAGACAATCGGGGGGGGGGGGGGGGGGGGGGGAGAAATTACCAAGCGTCAATCCTGAAAACTCATGATGACGTTATACCATTCACTTTTCAGAGCAGACATGCATTGTAAGGTCAACGCATCTAAGGAAAATGAGCAGAAACCCAGGGGCCCCTATTAATAATAATTACACGAGCAACTTGATGAACTATGAAGATCTGGAGGGTCTAGTGCATGTTTGTCTGGCATAAGGGCTCTCGGTGCCTGAGCCAGCTGGGTAGGTACGGCATTGGTTTTGCTTGTGTAAACAGCTAAGAGGGAGAATAAGGTGCCCAGAAATTTGGCTGCACATAGTGCCTCCTGCTCGCCTGGCATAAGCCACTGAAGCACAATGGTCACAGAGGACTGGCATATGTTGTTTTATTAAGATGTGCCCCAAGCTCTTTGGTGCCATATGGATGACTCCTAACTACAGTGTGCTGATGACTATTGTCTCTGTGCTCCGACCACGACAAAAGAATGTCGGCTGCCACCGTCTGCTAAACGAGACCACAAACCTTTCAGAGCGACACTGGTGGTAACGGGCATCCAACAGAAGAGGTGATCTCAGGGTTCAATTACCGGGCAAGAGATCTGGGGATTAAAAGTTCCAACCCAGACCCTAACAAGGATTTACGCTGTGGTGTTAGCAAGTTAGGTCACTTCTCTGTGCCGCATATCTTTGAGTAAAATGTGAACACCATTTAACTAATAACCTCACCGGGGTGTTGGGAGGAGCAAGCACATAAAGAACTATATTAATTACAAGTCTCCTAGATAGAATTACAGAATCTGAAAACCTTGAATATAGTCATTCGCATGTCACACCTGTGAGGCAGGATAGCACTGCTATTTCCATTTTACAGACAGGGAACGCAGGGACACGTGGCCAAGTGATGTGCCCAAGGCCACACAGGAAACCTGTGGCAGAGCAGAGGGGAGCCCCCTCCAAAATCAAGCTGTGTAAGTTCCTCCAACTGGCAGGCAACTGACCACAAAACTCCCAAAGTTCTGGGGAGAGAGACTGAAATCTCTCCAAAACAGGATGAGAGGGAGAGGTTCATTTGAGGGCCCTCCAGTGACAAACAAATCTTTGGCTTGGAGAAGCACGTGGGAGGAGGGACAGCTGCATTTTACCACCATGGAGTGACACAGCCTTCTCCTGTCCTCTTCTGCTGCTGCAGATGACCTAGAGGCTCTCCCTCCAAACCATCCTGTTATCTATAAAGGCATTGTTTCACTTGGAGAAATGATAAGCCTCCCAGAGTTTAACACGCAGTGAAGGAAGACAGACCTGTTCTTAGACATGGGTACTGAGATCACAACCGCTGCCCTCATTCTTCGTGATCGAAATAACCACTTCGGGAGTAGCTTCCTAGCTAATGATTTCTGTCCTCTTGGGAGAAGGGCCACAATCCATAGAAGAAAATCCAGAAGCTGCTAGAAAAATTTTGCATCGAGAGCCCTTAATGGACTGCTTTCTTAACTGCCTTGGAGTTGGATTTCACCTCCAAGTGAGTAAAAGACCAGTCACCAGGCTGGATTTATCTCAGGGAGAATACATCCCAAGCTGTGATGGATGGAGGTAACAAAATAAGAAACAGAATAGGGAAAAACTCACAGGTTCGGATGAATTTAATGCACCAGACCGATGAGCTGAAGGTGCGACAGCCTGCTGAAGACCTGGGATTGGGACTAGCTTGTCTGAGACCCACTACAGCAGTGTCTCGATGGCGCATGGTTCGTCCCAATGGGTGAAATCCTCAGAAATCCTGTTCCTGGCTCTGGAATTGAAGCTCCTAATCTGGTCACGAGATCCAGATGATATTTCTGGATCTGGTCCCAAAAGCTAAGGTTGGTCAGCACTGCACAGGATCAGGCCCTCGTTTTAGTAGAGAGAAGAAAGTCGTTCAGCAGCTTTGCAAAGGGGAAGCGTTAAAGAGGGAAGCGGGGGGCAAGCCACCACCCCAGGGCATCCAGCTGTGCTGAGCAGGTGACAGGAGACTTACAGTGTGGAGCGCAGTGGGAAACGCGAGGAATTGCTGAAAACGATATGCTCCGAGTTATACATATACATACACACACACCTGCACAGGTGGTAACATTTTAGTGCAAGCCGACTTTCTGAAGGTTTGGCTGCCGTGTCCTGTCTCAGTGGAGGGCTGGAAGAGTTTGCTGGGACTAGTCCATTCTTAAATATTACAGCATGACAGACAACTTATCCTCCTGAATGGGAACAAAGCGGGGAGGACTTGCAAGAAGTTCCTAAATACTATGTGGGAAGCATACAGCATGCTGTCTGTCACGCAGAACAGCCCACAATGGAAAGCACGTACAGAAGGGAGAGTTTAAAGGGGTCCACTTCACAGCGGGAGGGGAAAGGCTATATTAACTGTCAAACCAGCTCCTTATATATTCATAGTTAATTCTGGCAACTGATTTCAATTAGGGGAGGAGGAAGGGAGGGGGGGATTTCTCCTGTCCTTCAAGTTACTAGACATGTATTAGGAATGACAGCCTATGATTGCTGCAGACAGCATCTAATTAACTGTCATTATAAAACACATGTCAAAGCCCGGGGCCTATGCTGGATCTGCTGTCTCATTTAGCTCCAGAATATTAAAAGACCCCTTTGAAACAAGCTAGTGAATGAATTTTGTTGTTTTATGAAATTACCTGTTTCCCCTCCCCTCCTCGCCACCATCCTCTCTCCATTTTTGGTGCTCACATTTCAAACAACTGATGGATTTAAAACTACTTTGCTGGCTTCTTGCAAGCCAGCCTTCCAGAGGGAGTGGAGCACAAATTTGACATGAAGGTGGAAGCCATCTGCAAAACTATTAAAAGACTAATGAAACAATTATACCTAAACAACCACGACAATTACTTTCAGGGCTTATTTTCTTAGTACCACATCGCACGGCTAGACCTTTGCTCTTTTTTATTAATTAGAGCAAGGCATAAATTAATCCATCTCTGTCTGTTCAAACTACAGGGGGGTGCAGTGCTGCATCTGGAAGGGAAGTGTTGAGCAGTTGGTTACCGGTGCCCTCGGCCCATGATCACCAGTGGGCAATGCTGGGTGTCCGCAGTCTGAGCTCGGGTGAATGCAAGGTTACACAAGTCACCATTATCAGAGCTTACCCTGTCTTCCCAGACTGCCCCTTGGAGACAACTCCAGATATGTAAAGTTTTAAAGGCTAATATTGCTGTGGGTTGTGTCACTTGAGTCAGATCATAGCATCATAGACAACAAGGGTGGAAGGGACCTCAGGAGGTCACATCTAGTCCATCCCCCTGCTCAAAGCAGGACCAGCCCCAACTACATCATCCCAGCCAAGACTTTGTCTAGCTGGGTCTAAAAAACCTCCAAGGATGGAGAGTCCACAATCTCTTTGGGTAGCCTGTCCTAGTGCTTTACTACCCTCCTATTTAGAAAATTCTTCCTAATATCCAACCTCAACTTCCCTTGCTGCAACTTGAGCCCATTGCTCCTTGTTCTGCCATCTGCCCCCACTGAGAACAGTCCAGCTCCATCCTCTTTGCAACCCCGCTGCAGGGAGTTGAAGGCTGCTATTCAATCCCTCTTCGGTCTCCTCTTCTGTAGACTAAATGAGCCCAGTTCCCTCCATCTTTCCTTATCAGTCATGTCCCCCAACCCCTGAACCATTTTTGTTGCCCTCTGCTGGACTCTCTCCAATGTGTCCTTTCTGTAGTGCGGGGCCCAAAACTGGACACAGGACTCTAGATGTGGCCTCCCCAGTGCTGAATAGAGGGGAAGAATCACTGCCCTCCATCTCCTGGCACCGCTCCTCCCAATGCAGCCCAGGATGCCATTAGCCTTCTTGGCACCAAGGGCACACTGCTGGCTCTCGTTCAGCTTACTGTCCCGTCACCCCCAGACAAAGAGGTTATGGTGGATCAGGTAAGTTTTCTCCCTTTTTTCTCTCCTTTGTAAATCATTTTTTTTAAAGACGCATACTTGTTTTGTCCGTCTACATCCTTACGCTCTATTAGAAGCTGAAAAGGACTCTGGTTTGGATGACCTTCCAGGAAGCGCAGCTCTTTAAATATTCTTGGTAACAAGCCATCCTGCTTGAGGCCTTGCTGTCGTTGATGGGAGACAGAACAACTAGCAGGCAGTACAGCTTTTAATCGGCCTCCTTGGCCCTTCTCCTCTGGGTTGTAACGTCTCACTACACCTCCACTAGCATTAAAACAAAAGACTTGTATACGGTTACCTTGATAATTTAGTGCGTTTAATTCTTCCACCTCATCTGCCACGTAGAAAGAGACTTTTGTCACTTAATTAGTGAAACTCTATTTGTTCTTAAAGTATTTTCATCCTGCCGTTAACTCCAAATATCCAGGGCAAACCCTGCTCAGTACAAGTGAAGATATTGTGCATGTAATCCTAGCTACATCAAAAGTGGATCCAAGTTTCACCACTGGCTTCACACGAGGCTAGCATTTCACGTTGAGGGTGTAGTTCTTCTCCCTTTTACACCGTGCAACACCACCGATGTCAATGGCCGTGCCCCCGACTTGCCTCACTGCGAGGAAAGAATCGAGTTCATCACATGCTTCGTTGTTTCACTGAGCGTCAAGGGAAGCCGCTTCTTACGGCCCGACCAGCTATCTTGCATTAACATTAGTATCAATTCGTGTAGTTCTTCCAATTATTTTTTCCTCCTGCTGGTTCTTCGCTTACAACATATAGTAGTGGACCTATGTGCATAACCACCTGGAGGAGTAAGTTGCTTTTTTTACATTGCTAATTTTCTGGTACAATGAAGGTGACCGTTTTTAACACAAAGGACAACAGACGTGTGACCAAGTTTGATGCCGAAGCAGGAACGTCCAACTTTTCCAAGTATTTATACTCAAGCCATTAAAACACTTTGCTGAGCAGTGCTGGAATTATTATTTGCAATACCATACTGCCTAGGAGCCTCAACCATAGACCAGGACCCAACTAAATGAAGCAGGGGTGTTCAGAGCGGATGGACATGTTGCATACACAGGTTTTAAGCCTCTGCCTTTGGGTAGATTTTGAGGCGTCCTCATTCTTAGGACTTCATCATCTCTAAGTCTCAAAGAAGAGATACTGCTTCTGAGTGAAGATGGTATTGAAAAGCTATTAAATTATCTGTGTGGCTACATTTCAGTGAATTCAATGGCAGTGGCATTAAATGTCTTGCCAAAGTCGTTAATATTCTACGCGTTTTCTGTAAGCGACAACGTTTTCACTCAATGGCACATTTGATCTTGAAAAACCCAAAGAAGCCCATTTCCCACCCCTCTTGGGATAAGAACAAATCCCTTCTATCTTGCTATTTAATCTCCTGACAATGTTTTTATTTGGCTTTAGAAGAATGACCTGTTCCATCTGTTTCCATTGCATCAGTCCATTCACTCCCGTTTCCTACGACTTTCTTGAGGCACGCTGCCTCGAATGAATTCATGTTGCTGTCTGACAATCCCTAAATAGTAGACATTAAACACTTGCTTGAAGTATTGATCAGCAGCTCACACGATACGTATGGTTAGTGTGAGAAATAACTACCTAACAAACTCAATGCTGGAAGTATTAATGACTGAACTTGCTATCTTCATATATAATCTCACCGTTTGCAGTCTTAGCACCATTCAGAAATTACTGGATTTTAAAACGAGCCGAGTATCATTCAATGGTTCACCGCTCCATCTCCTCTCCTCTGTACAACGACCTCCAGTGAAAGTTTATTTGCTACGAAAATTGCATGAAGGTAAGGGAGTGCCATGTCCTCTACTCTTCAAAACATTTTTTATAGCTTTCTCATAGTATCCTTATAGGTGCATTCAAATGCTGATAGGCTGATCTCTGCCTTTCAAGTTTATAAAATAGTTATAAATTCACAGATTGAAATTACAGTCTAATGGCTGTGCTAGGGAAAAAAAAATGAAAAAAAAGACGATAAAATACATTTTATAGTACTGTACTATAAAGAGAAAAGAAGAGAAGAGAAAAGAAGGGAGGAAAATCTGATAAAACCCTCAAAGCTCACTGGGTTGCCTTTTACCAGTGGAGGGGTATTTATGAAGAAATATATTTTTCTGTAATTATGCTTTGTAGCAACACTTAAAACAAAAATACTTTCCCTTCCTCATCTGGAAAAAGGCTTCAGAGTATGAGGAATCGCATTATTGTCCAATTTGTAATCTATGAACAGCAAAAAAAAAGAAAAACCAGCTTTGAGCTGGAGTTGCAAGTGGAATATTTTTTTCCCCCCCTCTGCTAATCACCAATTTAAAACAAGCCTATGTTAAGTTCCAGTTAGTTTAAATTGAATTTCGGTTCACATTAAAAAAACCCAACCTACCATTTGACAAAAAATGGAGCAACTATTCTTTTGGAAAACACACAAAATCAGTAATTTAATTTAACTAGGAAGCGTGCCGCTTTTCAGAAAAGAATTACACTGTTGATTGTGTTAAGCAAATAATAATTAACGCAAGTACATACAGTTCTAATTAGCAAGGAATTTAATTAAACAAATATGCCAACGTAACAAGATGCATAACAAAGTAATTGTACGATGTCTTGCCAACGTGTTCTTTGCTACTTCAAAGTTTTTACACAGTGATTATAAAGCAATTCAGAGAGACTTAAGAACAGGAGATCTAAAAACTGAGGCCCATGTAACCCAACTGCAATGAATAGACGCCAAACAAACCTAAAACGTAGTACGGGTGTTGTGAATGCCTCGTTTTTATTGCCATTCAAGAACAAGTGAGTAAAAGCAGTAAATTGCTGGGTGCCTTCATACATCTGCATCAACACGCAGGTGTAAAGGAATATATATGAAAGGTAAAGGAGGTTTAGTGATACCCCCAAAAATTGGAGCAACTGGATAGCTGGGAGACATGTTGGGTGACTCTAGGGCCCAAAGTCCCCTTCTTCAGGTCCTGAACTATTCTTTCACAAAGCACATGAAAGTTCCCAAGTAAGGACACTCTACGTCCAAAACCTTGTCCAACATCTCTCCCAACTATATAGTTGGTCCAATAAAAGATGATCACCAAAAAACCCTTGCGTATCCTACATTTCCTGAATCGTCACAACTTCAAAAAACGCTCTAACCCTGCTGTAAAGAAACAGGACATTCAGGATCTGGAAGATCCTTTTTAAGAGCGCTACCCTTTTGGGTGCTGCAAGGAAACACTCCTGCTTTCATAAGAAGTGAAAAAAAAAATAATAATAATGAAGGCCTCTTACATTTTTTCTTGCTAAGTTAGTTTTAAAACTGAAAAATGATTAAAAAAATAAAACACTGCTAAGTTTGAAAGAAACACGGCTGGGATCAGGATGCTGAGGACAACTTCAAGAGCACGCCGTTACGGGCACCGTGGCTGTAAAACACATTGATGATTACATCTCTAGTGAGCTCCAAAACCATTATCATCTGACTGTCCATCTCCATAATCTATAGGCTTGTCCTTCACACACCGGTACAAAGCAGAAGTGGTCTCATTTGCAGAGAAGGAGACACACAATTATTTTAAAAACAGCATCCAAAATGTTAAATCTAGGCTTGCTTGTTAAAACGTTGAGTCCTGAGTCCTTGACTCGAAGCCCAAGGAGCTATTTCAGTGGTTTCAGCAAGCGCGAGCTGGAAGAGCTGCTCCACTCTCGAATTGGCTGAAGAGGGACCGGGATTTTCGATATAGCGGCTATTGCCGTTGTGAAGATCAGGATCTGTTTGAAACTGGCCCGCAAACTCAGCAACAGAGCTCTTGAGCCAGGGAAGCTGGTTTCACCAAGATCAGCCTCCTTGATAGAGCTGCCGTTGCTTTGTTGAAGATCCTGTTCTTGACCAAACTGCATTTCCGAATAGTTTTCAAAGCTCTCACACATCACAAATACCCCTGGACCAGCAAACTCCGTTCCTCCCAACACCACGCCTGCCCCCAATTTCAGACGTCAGGAACACAGCTTCTGGACACATCAGGGGAGGCGTGTAATATTTCTCTCTGGATGGTTCTGGCCGGATTTTGCCAACTGCGTCAAAAAAGGAAGTTATTTTCATCAAGTCACCTTCTCAACTGGCTGTAGCATGCAAGGTCTCGGCTCCAACAAACAGCACCGTTCCTTTTTTTCCTCCACAAGATGATGACATAACCCCAGGCCCTGAACCTCCTTGGTCAACACCTTTGTCTTTCTAGAGTTTGCAAGAAGAAAGATTTTCTTGGTAATATCTTTGACTAGGCCAGCTGCATAGTTGGGAGAGATGTTAGACAAGCTTTGGGGCACAAATTGCTGTTCCTCAGCCTTTGGAAGAAAGCAGGCATAAAACAGACTGCAGACGCGAGGAAGGTCATTTGTGCCCTACAGCTTGTCCAACATCTCTCACAACTCTATAGTTTGTCTAATAAAATAAACTGTGCTCCTTATGCATTTCCTGGACCATCACAGCTGCAACAGTTTAGCTGGAAGATTTTTAGAATAAAGGAGCTTGAAAAAAAACTCCCGAGACTAGGGATGCGATTTGCTTAAAGGCCAACGCTTCATAGAGTAGAACTTGGAAGCTAACATTTACTTGAAAATCCTCAGAAAAAAGTCAAGCTTAATTCAGAAATGATGCGCTGGATCTGAGGGATATACAGTCTTTTTCATCTATATATATAAGTGAAGGGTATGTATGCACATATGCACGCACGCTCGTTCGTTTGTGCCTCAAGAATGGCCGGTCCTATTTACTCGAAACCTGCCAAAATCACTGAACATCACCCAATGAAAATTATAGGCGGGTTATTTTTTGCTTGACCCTTTTTGGGGTTTCCAGTGACTATTTAAGGGAACGATGCTCTTCCTACGGACAGTTATATGTGGCTTGCTCCAGAGTTGGTAGTCTAAGAGAGCTGTACGTAGTGGCGGCAACAGGAAACACCGCGAACATTGCTTACAAAGAAGATATACAATAAAGATCATCCATTTGGATGTCATTTGAAATGACGCTCCATTGTAAATATTAAAACGTTAAATATGTTGTACTACGGTCTTTAAAAATAAACAATACTTTTGACTGCGATACGTTGTACTACCTCCACTGAAAATAAACGAGCACTGCAATTAGAAAAATAATGACCCGGGTGAAGAACAGGTCCTGTCGCTAGTACATTATGAAGATGACTCCCAACTTTAGGTGCAAATCTGAATCTGCTTCTTGCTGCCATTACGTTTGTTGCTGTTGTGCATACTGCTATAGCTTGGCTTTGCAGGTTTGCATTCGCTAAATAATAAATACTCAATTCCCTATATGGAAAAACAGAAGAAAGAGAGAATACACACTGACTTTGCATTTGGAAGAGATGCCTTTCAAATATGCTGTGGAGGAGACTTGGTCACAACTGAAGCAGACCTAACAAACGGAAACAGCACCCTGTAATCTTTATGAGTCTGTTTGAGAAGCTGTAGCTGAAATGGTGTTATGCAGCCTAATTAAATCAATTCATCTGTGTAACTTTTGCAATGGTTGGACTTTTTCCAGAAATGCTCCTTGGGGCATCTTTTGTTCGCTTGCTGTGTCTTCCTGAATTTCAGAGGTAAACAGCAACAAAAAAAATGCTAATTTCTTTCACAACCCTCTAGAATCAGTGAAGGTCAAAGCCCCAAAGGATTTATTGTCAATGCTAAATTCTCTGCTCATCAGTTCATTTTGAGCCTAAGGCTAAGCACCAATATTCTTCAGTCCGCTCCCTATTATTTTTTATTTGTATTACGGTAGTGCCTAGAGGCTTTTGAATACAGAGTTTTGTTTGGGGTTTTTTTGTTCTTGCCACTAACGGGAAAGATTGAGTTTTATGGCTTTACTCTGGCATAAAACAGCATGAATCAGGGCTCTAGAAAACCTACTAGTATTTTGGCACCATTGATGCTCTGCTGGTGGAGTTTCGCCACAACAGGATGTTTTCCATTACCGTATGTCAAAACGTAAGGATTTGCTTGTCAAAGATACCAACATCTGCAGCAGCAACGTGGCTGTTACTTACTTCTCCAAGTGTTTTTCATGTTTTGATTGGCACATTTATATATGTCAGCTTCTCTTTTTGTGATTAAAAGGACCAGAAAAGTCTGTAGGCAATTTGAACAAGCCCCGCAGACTCAAAGACCTACTATATGTGAATACAAAGATACCGCGTTACAACATACACAAGCAATGGATCATTAGATAGGCGCATCATGTCATCAGAGCATTGCCTTGACTGAATACATCCTAAAGCTGCGATACCCAGAAATACACATTTTGCTTTGTTTTTATCCTAACTGTGGGAGACACTTAATGGCTGGCAGGTAGTAAAGGAGTCTATGCCTCGAAGAACTTCTAAAGGGTTTTTTTTTTGGTGGTACCTTTTATGGGACTAACTGTATAGTTGGGAGAAATTTTAGACAAACTTTTGGGCACAAGAAAATGCTGTGGATAGATGGGGGGGGGGGGGGGAGGGGGGAGGAAGACACGTACTTTAGTTCAACCAGGCACTACAGCATCTGCATAGATCGCAGGCTTCAGTGGGGCATTTCAGCGCTTTTTTATAGTAGTTGATTCAATCAGCTATTAGATAAAAGCACCCAAAAAGTCCTGCTGAAGTGCCCAATGTATACACGTATTGGGCGAACTGGGTCAAACTAACAGGATGCCTCTTCTGGGCATGTACTGGGGTGCACTGGGCTGAAATTAAAGCACCGTTTTGGGGGGAAGGAGGGGCAGGTTTACAGCTATAAGCAGCCAAAATTTACTTTCTCAGGTCTCAGTAAAAGACGGGCACTTAATTCTTGTACCTCCTGGATCGTCATGGCTACAATACCGCTCCAACCCTACCAAACAGCTTAAACAGTCAAAGGATGGAAGCATTATAATCCCCACTACCAAACGGAGAAATTGGAGCTCAGGCGGTGTCATTTGCCTAAAGGCAAACATGAATTCTGGGGCAGACTTTATCAGTAAACCTTGATCTTAAGTCAAAGCCACAAGACCACCTTGCCTCTGTACTGCTACTGTCCTTACAAACGGATCCTTTCCTTTCATCATGGGTGTCTCATATACCACATCTTCCAGTTCATATATTTAAGATTTTATGTAAGGCAGCAGGGTTCACTTGAAGTCAGGGCAACCACTCTCACAACCTGACCGCGATACATACTCCCAAATGGAAAAGAAAGCTGTTATGGGAAGCTACTGAAGATGAAAACCCTACAGGAGCCCGGCCTAGGAAGCAGTAGGGGACACACAGCTGCTATGTCTTCTAAGCTAGGGACAGAAGTTACACAGAAACTGGTTTAAGCAATCAGAAATGGGTTTACACTTGTAATAAAACAAAAGCTCAGTGCACTTAAACCAGTTTCAAAATGGCTGAAACTGGTTTAAGATAAACCTGGTTGAATGTAGATGATTTGGGTCAAAGCGATTTATGAAACTTCTGTCCCAGACCCCTTCCTGGTTCAAGTTAAATCACCAGTCCCCCAGCATCCCAGCATACTTTGCATCCCTGGGCTGGGCTGTACTGTCTGGTCCAGAGACCAGGGCTAGCCCGGCCTCTCTGCTCCCCAGCTGGAGCAGCGAGGGCTGTTTGACAAGGGGAGGGGGGAGGGAGAGCAAGCCCAGCTGGGGATGCAGCCCACTCTGCAGGGGGGGTAACTGCCCCTCCCAGGCAAACCCCAGCTGGTGGCTAGGGCCAGGGCAGGGGATTAAGCACCCCTTCCTCTGCTCAAACTTACTGCTGGCTGCAACCATGGACTACAAATCCCAGAGGCACTTGGAAGCAGGAATTGGAAGAGATGAGCAACCCTGCAGAGTCCTGTGCTGTAATTCGGGACTGCAAATACCAGAGACTGGGGCAGCAGGAAAAGGAAGTGAACACAGAGCCAGAGAGCCATGCTCCAGCGCCCTCCAGCTTCTGGCCTGAGCCACTGCAGGCATGTGGCTGCATTTCCTGAATCAAAGGTAAATGTCTGTTCATCTCTATTTCAATTTAATCTGTGCAGTTTACTCTAACCTGCAGAGGCTGAATTGATTCAGCCTCAGGCTTTTTTACTGTCTGTACCTAGCCCTAAGGATGCCAGATTCTGCAGAAACAAAAGCTTTTTTTTATTATGCATTCAGTCCTTTTCAAAAGCAAAACCAAGCTTGACAAGGTAAATCCAGGTGCAGCAACCCCATTGCCCCAAACTTGTAGAAAAGTATCCCTAGTTACATCATAGCAGCAAGGATTCATTATAAACTCATTCATCCAGTTTATCCCAATAAGATGTAAGCTTAAAAGCCTAAGTGGGACTATTCTAGTGTTAATATTTCTGAATCCAGGCAATGGAAGAATATGAATTCCATCCAATCTGATGGAACCGGTACACTTGGAAAACACCACCCTTGTATGTTCTTCCTTCCATCCTTCTTCTAGTACAAGCAATTTTTGAAAGAAGGATGAATCAGGACTCAAAGTAGCTTCCCCAACTAGCTCTCCATCAAAACAGGAGCTAGATCTGAGCCAAACAAAAGTTTCCAGAGTAGTTAACATAGCCTTGTGCCATAATTACTTTATTTCTTTAGACCAGGGATTGACAACATCTTGCTGGCACAGACTGAATCTTACAACCCGGCTGTTGCTGTCGGCCAGAGGTTTCTGTAACATACTCCTGCTTACCGCCACAGTGAATTTCAGCACTGTCAAGTTGATCATTGAAAGAGGCAGTTAGCTATGTTAGTCTGAAATAAGGCAGAAGGCAAGGTAGATTTACACTTTATAGACCAGTGGTTTTCAACCTGTGGTTCGTGGACCCCTGGGGGTTCAGAGACGGTGTCTAACAGGCCTGTGAAAAATGACTATGATCAATGACAATTATGTGAATACCCACACTTAAAATTCAAAGGGGTCTGGTACCTCCACTTGAAATTTTTTAGGGGCCCGCAAATGAAAAAAGGTTGAAAACCATTGTTACAGACCAGCTAAATCAGGGATATGTAACTATAGCCGTCACACCATCATGGAAAAAAGAGCCAGACTAAGGAGGACTAAAAAGGTTCAGAGGCTCTGGAGGGACAGCATTTAATAGGGTGAAGCACAAGGTACTGGTTCCTCCAACCTGGGGTTAGGTGAAGTATAATTCTTGAACATCTCTCTTACAGTTTAGGATTTAAATCAAGAGTCCTATGCACCTGCTCATGGTGAGCTCAATGCTTACAAAGCAACATGGATCTGGAAGACTCCATCTCAATACAAAATGAGTCAAAGGAAGCGGCAATGACAAAGAAAATGGATGATGGTGGACAAGCCAGTAGGGCTCCTTCCTGAAGGTGTCAGGCCAGGAATTAATAGATCTCCTACTGAAATCCCATCGTTCAGAACAAACCGCAGTGGATCGGATGGCTGGAGACTAACCTGGGAACCCTGCACTTTTTGATGGAGTTGTGCAGGACGTGCCAGATACCAACAGAAATATGTCTGGCATTGCTGCTTTGCAGCTAACTCTTGACTGAGCAAAAAGAAAACCCCGAACTCTGCTGCGGAGAAAGCATTAGGTGGTTGACAACTCAACTCAGCAGGTATCCCCTGCAAGGGGGCTGACCTCTAAACGTCCTTGCTTTCCAAACCTCGGGGCTTAGTCAGTGCTGGCAAGAGAAGGACCTTGATCCCAAGACAAGCCTCTGCTTCCTTCTGCCCGGGCCTATCTGTTGCAGGCTAGGGTCTGACAGCTGCCCTCGTTGGTACAGAGCATGCTGGATGTCTGGCAGTGGCCCTTTTTGGACCTGGATTGTGATTTCCAATTTGGGGGTGGTTGCTGGAAAAGGTGAACTAAAAACGCTCCTTGCTCCATTTTTGCTTCCACCCCTCTCTTGCTTGGCTCTACGGGAAATACCTTGCCCAGAAATCCTAGGATCGCATTTGCCGTTTCCACAGCTGCCTCGTGTTGGCTGGTTACAGGACTCTGAGCCCCCTAATACACTTCCCTCTTTCTTCTCTTCTGTTGTTTGCAAACAAGAAGCCCCCAAGCTTCATTTTTTAAACTATTTTCCTCCCTCTCTTCCTTCCTTCAAAGCCATTGAAGAAAAATTCTGAGCTGCTTAACCACAGCCATAAAACGCTATTATGTTCAATGACTTATGTTCAGCGTCAAATCCTCTCTCGCCCATAATCTAATTCAAAACCCAGAATTCCACTATCTTTTCATGAAAGCAGCACATACTGGGGGGGGGGGAAAGCTTTGCTTCAGCTATGCTAAGCCAGGATGTTAACACTTGCTTATCCTCTCATTCAGACAAGAAGCAATCTCTAACAGGCAATTTAAGACGGATACATTTTAAGAAAACAGACAAAAAAAGAAGTGCTGGAAATGCCGTCAGCCCTTTCTTTGACGACTTTTAAGTAAACAGGCAATCACAGAATGTGATTAAAGAGATTTAATTTCATGCAAAGTTCAGATCTTTTTTAGCATGACACAGTGGGTACGATCAGAGGAAATCTGAACACAAAGGCTCACAAAGGTTTTAAACAACAGATTAGTAATAATACTTATTAGCACATCACACACATACACACACACAGAGAATTTATCTCTTCAGAAATGTGTCACAGATATCAACTTAGTCTGTTTCTAGAGCATTATCTATAATGATCCCAAGGTCTCTCTCCTGAGTCATAACAGCTGGATCAGAACCCAGCAACGTGCACGTAAAATAAAAGGAGAAGTTTTATATCTTGTCCACGCTAGGCTTTTTCATTCAATATTATCCCACTCTTGCTACCTAGGACTTTTTCTATATTAGCCCTGGAGGTTTAACCCATTAAATCAACACTGATCAGAGTAGGTCTGCTTGTCACTATGCTTAAAACAGGGCTGATGGTGTGCCTCTGCTGTTGCTCCCACAGTCTCTACCAAATTATTAACTATTATTAATATTACTAATTCATACTACTAATAATAATTAATACTACTATTAAAACTACTATTAATAAGAGTTAATAATTAACAACATATTAACTAACTAACTGAGAGGCAATCTAGTAGCTAAATTCAATACTATAAGGATGAATTAAAATAAATACCAGATACACAGTTTTGGGGGTATTAACCTACCAATAATCAAGCTAATCAAGAACTAGTTGGGCTATAGGCAGTCCCTGACTTACAACGTTTTGAGTTACAACATTTTGCACTTACAACGTTAATAAATTGACACCGTTTCAAGTTTCTGACGTCAGTTTTGACTTTACGACGCTTGATCTGACGCCGCATCACGTCAGCGAAGAAGTTCGCTGCGTCACCCATCTCCCTGGAGAACGTCTGTCCAAACTTACTTGGACACTTCCTTTAAGAAAGTGGACAAGACCCCAGAAAAACCTACAGACAAGACTCCCGAGAAGACTCCAGCCAAGAGCTATTCAAAAAGCCCACCAAAGTCACCTCAAAAAGTCCTTCCAAATAATACAATTGCTATTTACAACATAAATACATTAATGTAGCTATATTACTCATCTATAATTAAGTACAAAATTCTGGGTTATTTTTGGTGAAAATAGGGTATCGGGCCTTGGTTCAGGAACCAATCCCCCATTTATAACATTGTTTCCTGTGGGAAGTGGTCCTTGCTCCTACCTTGGGTAAATTCAAGAAGAAGTTGGACAAACACCTGTCTGGGGTCATGTGATCCCAGCGTGTGCTCCTGCCATTGGGGGGGGGAGTCAGACTAGCTGATCTGTTCAGGTCCCTTCTGACCCCAAACTACTAAGAAACTATGAAAATTGACTCCGAGTTGCAACGTTTCGACTTAAGGCACTGTTTTCAGGGACCAATTGTGTCGTAAGTCCGAGGACGGCCTGTACTTCTAAGGCTATTAATAACGAACAGGAAATCTTGCCTAAGAAATTTGGCCAGGGTATGTAGTACAATCTGGTCACAACCACAGTTATTTCTTAAGCCTACAGAGAGACTAGTATGAGCAAATAAACCCTGCATGAAAGGGAAATGAAGTGTACAATGATCTGAAACTGAATCCAGACACTTTCCCCTCCAAAACTTCATCTGTAACACTTGTGTACATCAAATGTCTCAAAACTTCCCATGTTCAGAAGTACAGATCAATCCACCTGTAGGAGTTACATGGCTCTCCATTACAATAAGGATTGTGAAATGCTCAGATATGACCACATTTTTGTGTATATACCAATGTACTGGTTACTACCAGTGGTTAGACTGAAGATGGTTATTATCTCCATGTTATAGAAAGGAAGGGAAAGCAGAGACAGGCTGACTTGTTTGTTCAACATCATGAAATTAAGTTCATGGAAAAGTAGGGAAATGGACCCAAAAGTCCACTCTAAGGCAGGTACCCAGCACCACTGGCCATCCTCCCTCCTCTTATTCTTTTGGTCGAGACTATGAGAGCAGCAGCAGAGACAGGCCACCAGTACTGTTTTAATCGTGGTGACAGGAAGACCTGCTCTGATCAGGATTAACTTCGTGGTTAAAACTCCCAGGGCCAATCTACACAAAAGATCCCTACATAGCAAGGGTGGGAAAACGGTGAGCAAAAAAGCCGAGAGTAGACAAGATACTAAACTTCTGCTGTCATGTTACATACACATTGCTGCTTTCTGAACCAGCTGTTATGACTCAGGAGAGAGAATCAGTATAGACAGTTCTCCAGAAACATCAGCACAATGTGCAATAGCAACCCAAAAATGCAATAATGTCGGGCGCCATTAATGGAATTGAAAAAATAGAAAATACCATCGTGCCATTATACCATCGATTTCATAGACATCAGGGGGGAAGGGGCCTCGCGAGATCATTGGGTCCAGCCCTCTGTCCACAGGGCAGGAAATCAGCTGGGGGCAGATCACCCCAGCAAGATAAGCCATGATGTACTCGCATCTTGTATACTGTCCGTGGCTCTGGTCACCAGATCTCTAAAAGGAGTTTGAGAAGACAAGCAAGATGATCAGGGGTATGGAGGAGCTGTCACACCAGGAGAGACTAAAAAGGCTAGGAACTCTTCAGTTCGGAAAGGAGAAGGCTGAGGGGAAGAGATGAGAGAGGTCTATGAAGGGTCTGGACAAAGTTTAAGGAACTGTTATGCACCAAAGCTCCTGACAGGTGTTCAGGTAAAGGTGCAATGAGGAATCCCAACAACTGCATTTCCTGCCCTGCCACACAGGCACAGCAGGAGATAAGATTGTGGGATCCCACATCAGATCCCACTTCACCATATTGCCGGCACCGGGGGAGCCCGATCCTGGGCTCCTCCTGCACCAGCAAGTAGCTAGCTTGGCTCCCAGCTGTGGGTGGGCATAGTATGCTCCCCTGGCTGGAAGCCCTGATCAGAAGTGGGGCCTCCAGGCCTCTGGAATACACAGGAGTCTTGAAAGACTCTCATGTGCTCCAGGGGCTAAGCACTGGCCACACATTTAATTAAAGGCATGATAAGAACCAGCCACCAAGTTATTACACATATTTTGTGTACTAAGTGGCTTATTCCTCGTTTTATCATGCCACTAACTGATTGAATACGTGGCCAAGTCACTACTTAAGATGCAGGGAACCAGTTCATTGCATCTTAAACGTAACAGGGGCCCCAGTCCCAGAGTACTAGAACTAGGGGGCATTCACTGGACTCGGCACAAGACCGGTTTAAAACAAACCAGAGAAAGTGCTCTCTTCACACAGCACATAATTCACCCGTGAAACTCATTGCCACAGGAGGTTGTACAAGCAGACAGTATAGCCCAATGCAAAAAAGGGACTAGTCATATTCATGGGTGATAGATCCATTAACAGCGATTAAAGGGAACAAGCTGACACCCTAAATCAATGATGGCAGAGGTCAGGAAGAGTACGACACGGCGCAGTCTAAACATATCCTGATGATACGCTCTCCTAAAGCTACTGCCACTGTCAGAGCCAGAAGACTGGGCTAGATGGGCCTTTGGTCCAACCTAGTATATCAGTCCTTACGTTCTTATGGGATCTAGTCCATGGAGCTTGGGTGACCGTTCTGGAAGGAACAAAGGAAAACGGGACATTTCCTTTACCATCCCACCATGCCAAACTGCGTGCAGAAACGGCAGCCAGGCTAAGACATGGTAGCAGAAAAGCTGCGATCTATTCTAGGCCTCTTGTTTTCTTGGGCTCTTTCACCCTCACTGCACCCAGATACTTAGCTAATTAGAGCTGCATATTTCCAGCATACGTCTTCAGCTGTAATTTGGTGCAGCTGTTTCGTACTGTAACTAGGATCTGAAATGATTTAATTATAACATGTGGGCATCAAGAGCAGCAACGCAATTACAAATAACCACCATAGAAATGCTAATAAATGTCACTTTGTTGGGAAAGAGGAAGACAAGAGACTACTTCATGGGAGCAATTAAAGGGGCTCTTGTGAGCATGAAAATGAACTGGCCTTCAAAACATTTTGATGGTTTCATTTGCAGATGAAACAAAGGTTTCTAAAGGGTCTGCCAAACAATTTGGGGGGGGGGGGGGGTGCCGCATGACAAACTTACAAGAGGACAGGCTCCCATTTGGGGAACTGCAGGCAAATGAGTCCTGAAAGCCTTGGTGGGTGGCAGTCGCGTTCAGTATAATTTCTGCGACTCCCAATACAGATCGAGCCCTCCAACCTAAGTTTTAATAGTTCTCAAAGAGCAGTATAACATTCCTGCTTGTACCTGTGATTCATTGTGGCCGGACTCTCTCCTAAGCCCACTAGTACCTACAGATTTGCCCTCGGTTTAAAAATGACACTAGAAAGAAGCCCTCAAAGTTGAACAAAAACTGCATAAATTAGCCCCCAAGCCCTATGTCTTAAACTTTTATCACTGGTTGTGTACAGATTAGAGGGGGATAACATCGAGCCCTTAACCAATTGTGGGCATTAGCAATTCTAAGTGCCTTTTAAAAAGCAAAAGTATTTATCGTTATTTGTCCAGTTCATATTTTAGATAAGGTAACACGATTCTAATTAAAATGATCTCTGCAATGTTAAATGGATATAATATTCTCCAATATTACGGAAGAACATAATATTCTCCACATAGTATTTCACACTATAATATTCTCCACGCAATATTTCACACTAATTCTATGCTTTATTAAAGAGCTACACAATTTCACCCTTACAGGGAAAGACTTTCAATCCCACGCACCAATACAAACTAGACCGAGTGAAATTCTGCATCTATTTAGCAAAGTAATTTGAGATCCACAAGCACGAAAGGCGGTGTGCGGAAAGATGTGGCAGCATCCAATATATTAAACCAGGCTTATCTTGCTATGCAATTCCTTGAGGTTGCACACACCATTGTATTCCAAGTGGTTTTAAAAAAAGTGAGGCTCCTTTTTTCTCTAAAGCTTATTTATTCGGTAGATTCGCATTGCTGTGGAAAGGTGAGGGAATTTGTCCCTTTCCCTCCGTCATCAGCTCCTGTAAGTTCTGTCTCTCTAGTGCATCATACTTTTGCCAAAAGAAGGGTAAATACAGAATTATAGTGCTTGCACTATTTTTTACTTGCTTTACTATTTTAACATTAATTCCACCTCCTGTAACGTGAATCCACGCGCTGCACAGGTCGCAAGATCATGCCTATAAACAGGGCAAGAACTAAGAGATTTCCCCTTTAAACGTACGATTCTCTGCACAGAGTCATGGACTGGGAGCAGAAGGGTCCATTATTACCATGCAGCCTGACCTCCTGTATACACAAACCATAGCATTTTCCCCAGCAGCTGGATTAAAGCATATCTTTTAGAAAGGTATCTACAACTAATCTCCATTATCTGACAGCTTTTATCTTCCCTGTGGTTCATTCGCTAGAGGATGATGTGATTACACATACTTGAGCCAGTGCACTACACTAAGTTTTATGGTCAATCTGAGAGCTACCTGCTTCTCTGATTTAAGGAGAAGAACTGCGATCTATTTTCAGCGCTAACACAGGGCGAACGGATATCTCGATTTAGAACAAATAGAGCCATTCTCGCTAATGACTAAAAGGAGTCATCCCATTGCATTTTGTCCAATTCTTTGAGTGCAGTTCAAATTCTGCCCCCCCCCCCCCCCCCCCCCGAGTATTGAACCACTTTTCCCATTTCTGTCATTAGTGCTTAGGTCTCTATGCATTGACTGGATCAGTGGGAACAAAGAAGGGCTGGGTCAAAGTGGCAGCAACAGGAAACTGCACTGTGGGAACGCTGAGCCAGTTGGTTGGCTGGCAAAGATCCCGTTATCTCTGAAGGATGCTTGGCAAAGGGCTGAGAATCTGGGAAAGCTACTTTCTGTTACGTCTGCTTGTGAGTTCAACAGGCTACCACGTAATGGCTGGAAATTATGGAGGAAAACCGTTTGGTAACAAAGAAGATGAAAACCAGACTGACCTGTCTTCACATGCATAGGTATATGGAGAGCTGAAAACAGAAACCCCTATGTCAGAGGAAGCTATAGATGACTTCGGCCCGTTTAGGATCTGATAACCTAAATGTTCAAAACCAGCATTAGCAATTTTGAATATAGAGTCTAGTTGACTATTCCCACAATGCTTTTTAGGAGGTCGGATTTCTCTCGCATTGGACCAGAAAGGCCCAGAAGCGAGGGAGCTGAAGTCTCAAAGGAGGAGAAAATGCTCCATCTAGACTGCTACCTCTTACCAGAGAGCACATAACAGCACTTCTTCACTCATTTGGAAGACTAAACTCTTGGCAATCACACTCTTGCTTCCACCAGGTGTTAGCACAGGCAGATACCTCGGACCGGTATTATTTAATATCTTCATCAGCAATTTGGACGAGGGCGTGGAGAGCACCCTCTCCAAGTTCACTGATGATATCAAGTTATGGGGCAAAGTTAGTACACCGGAGGGCAGGGAGCAGATTCAGGCCGACCTGGACAGGTTGGATGAATGGGCAGAGAGAAATAGGATGCAGTTTAATAAAGATAAATGTAAGGGGCTCCACCTGGGAAGGAGGAACCCCCAGCACACCTATAGGTTGGGGAGTGTCCTTCTCAGCAGCTCAGAGGCAGAGAGGGATCTTGGAGTCACAATGGACTCCAAGATGAACATGAGCCGGCAGTGTAACGAGCCCATCAACAAGGCCAATCGCACCGTCTCGTGCATTAGCAGGTGCATGACTAATAGATCAAAGGAGGTGACGCTCCCCCTCTATGCAGCACTGGTCAGGCTGCAGTTGGGAGTAGTGTGTCCAGTTTTGGGCACCGCACTTCAAGAGGGACGCGGGGAATCTGGAGAGGGTCCAGAGGAGGGCCACTCACATGATTAGTGGCCTTCGTGATAGACCCTATGGGGAGAGGTTGAGAGAGCTGAATCTTTTCAGCCTTCACAAGAGATGGCTGAGGGGAGACCTTGTGGCCGCCTATAAATTTATTAGGGGAGGTCAACGGGGAATAGGGGAAGCGCTGTTTACTAGGACACCCCAGGGAGTGACTAGGAATAATGGGTGTAAACTAGTTGAGAGTGGATTTAGGTTAGATATTAGGAAGAAATTTTTCACAGTAAGGGTGGCCAGGATCTGGAATGGGCTTCCAAGAGAGGTGGTGCTATCACCTAGCTTGGAGGTCTTCAAGAAGAGACTAGATAGTCACCTGGCTGGGGTAATCTGACCTCGGTCCTCTTTCCTGCCATGGCAGGGGGTTGGACACGATGATCCATAGTGGCCCCTTCTGACTCTACAATCTATGAATCTATGCGTGTCGTGATACTGAGACCAGGGCCCCATTGTGCTGACCAATGCTGCATGCTCGTTTCTCATGCGCCTCTGCCTGTATCCATCCACTCTCTCTGGTCCTATACTTAGCTTAAGCATTTTTGGAGGCAGGGACTCTACCATCATGGGGCCCTGATCTGGGAAAGAAAGAAAGAAAGAAAAAGAAATGAAGAGATACAGGTCTGTAGGAGTCATGTTGGAAAACACGGATGTCTTGAATCACCCACCACCCTTGAAGATTTTAGTCTATTCACAGTCCGTGCCTTGGCTAGTACCCTAATGGGATAAGGGAGGGCCGGTACCGGGATGCACTGTAGTAATTCAGGAATTGCACCTCCCTTCCCGATTCAAATACACAGCATAACAAGACTGACAATAAGTAGGAAAGCCCAGGTCACTGCCATATGGCAATGCAGCAGGTACAAAGAGCCACAAAGCACTCAGCCAGGATTTGAAAAGCTGCCTCGAATTCTGAGAGTTGACAAAAAGCTTCCGTATATTAAGGAAAAAAAAAAAAATCTTTCGAATTCTCCACAAACAGCTAGGTTTGACAGCTCTTTGGGGGCTTTTGCAGGTCCTGGTGCTTTTACAGCTGTGTCTACCCGCATTCCTCACTAACACTTTTAAATTAATTCCAACACTTCCTATACAAAAGCAGAACTTTTGGAAATGGGGTAAAAAGAGGTGTGATAAATTCAGATATTACAACCCCCCCTACCCCCAGCCCCTGGTTCCTTTCTCTCTCTCTCTTTTAATGGCTATGGGAAAGATCTCTCCCTGATAAGAGCACATTTTGTTCAGGGCCAAAATGGAATTGTGTGGAACCCATTGCTGTCAATCCGGCAGCGTGAATAATACAGAGGAGAGACTGCTACATTTCCATGGCTTTGAAATAATGGAGAGAAAGGATGAAAAGGGCTCTTGCATTCCTTTTGAATTAGTTCAAGTATCGGTCTGTTCATCTCCAGCTCCGTGCTGCTCCTTCAGCGCAGCCTGCTCAGAAAATGAGATTCAGGGAGACGAGACCCTCCGGTGAACCCCAGAGCGACATGTCAATTTTTACGCGCAAGCAAAGGCAGCCTAACATAATGAAACGCGGCTTTTCTACGTGTGAATATAAATATATTGGGTTTAAGGTAGAATGCATTTACCAGGCTCACCAAGTCAGGACGGAAAGGTGCCTTCCTCCTATTGAGGCAAGGAAAGGACAGCATGTGGTCGAGTTACAGCGGATGGAAAAAATGCCTAGGAAGACAGGAGGATCTAAGATTTCATATTATGCAAGATACTCATTCAGGGAGAGCAGTTTAGGTGCAAAGCAGGGTGGTCTGGTGCTGAATCGTGCCATGGCCTTTAAGATCCTTTTGGGGGGGGGACTGGACTCGATGATCTGGGGGCTGGACTGATCTTCCGAGGTCCCTTCAAGCCCTAATGTCTAATGTTTATGGAAAGGAGTTGCAGAATACCAAGTAATGCTAGCACCGTTAGACATGCAAACATGCTGCACAAGGTAACATTATGGATTCCCATTTGAAATCCCCGAGTTTAAAAACACCCTGCCCTGAGTTCTTTACAGGAGGAGAATCACTCTATTAGTTTTCTATAGTCAAAAAAAAAGAGTAAAAACTAAGAGCTGGCATTTTCCAAAGGATGCCTTGAGTCTACTGAAGGGGGCCCTTGAGTCTAAAAAGGTTGCGAACCATTGATCTAACATAAAATAAGTTCTCTTGAAAAATCAGACATTTGATATTTTGGAGTGCCAGGAAACATCGGCGCACTAGAATATTCATGTGTATACGTGTCCACCTGCACGCACACATGCGACACTGCACTGTGACACTTGCTGGTCTTGAGAGATTTGTAAAGCAAATAATTAGAACGGAATGCGTTCCAGGATTTTTAGAAGAAAAAGTAATTAATTTGGTCGGGGACGCTATGACTATGGTTTTCAAAGCCACGGATACTTTAATAGAGGAGCATTACACCTGCAAAGCCCTTGAAATATTCTAACAACTTACACCAACTCCCTAAAATTCCTCCTGCCGTTTTAACTGGACATGCTACTCTTCTTCCTCTCGTTACCAAGTGCGATGCTGTCAATGGCTGCTACACTGGCCACCATGTTAGCTGACCGCTGGAGCAGGGAAGGCTTGGAGCATCTACTGAGAAGGACATCGACCTCGAACAGAAGATGTGGGGTCTCCCACTCTGGTCAGGGTGGTACGGTACTCGTACGGGCAGGGGAAGGAGGCTCCTGCTTTCTAATGGAGTAGCAGGAACGCACATAAAACACTCACTTGCTGGGCACGACAGTTGGATGAGGTTCTTATTTTTATGCTTGCCATTGGCTTCCTTCTCAGACCAGAGCTTCCTGTCTTCAGACCAGGTGCTGTGTGATCAGGAATAGATTAGGATTCAGTTCTTTCCTGTCTCAAGGGATGCACAGTTGTGGGTCTCCCCTTTCCACTACCCTATCAGCTCAGTTGACCCATGCCAAGATGGTGGCAGGTGACTGAGGCTTCCCTCTCTACCCTTACAGACCATCATCTACCTACAAACAAAGAGAAGAGAGACCTCAACATGAGAGGTGGCAATCCACTCACCACATCAGCCCATGGTCCTCCTGTAGGTGGTCCTCATCTTCACCAACCCAAGAAAGAGTAGGACTATTAAGTACTTCATGCCGAGGTGTATCTAGAGTCCCATATTTTTTTAATTTAGCTTTGGACCCCAGAGAACTACTATAATACATTACGTTGCAGCACAAACCCAGGAGTGCATTTTTCCCCCCTACGAGCTCCCAGAATTCAGAAAAAACCCCAAAATTTCCAGGGATCCTCAGGCCAATACCTTTCCCCGATGCACTTTTGGAAGATGGAAGAACTTGACTTCGTGTCAGGGGAACTAATGTGACAGGGTGTGGAAACTGAGGACAAACAGGTAAAGCACAATAGCGCAGCTGTTAGCTGGCACCATCTAAATCAAGCCTATTCTTCCCCTGCCATCCTGTAAAGCCCCCTTTATGTCTGGAAACAAAGCACACTAATTTTACTTCCTGCCTGGTTGGTAGAATTTTGACATGTCCTCAGTCGCACACGATCCACTCCTTCAATCAGGCACCATTTTTCTTGAGATGCAAGAAAAGGAGGAAGCTAAAGTAATTATTGAAAACTCATAAGCAGCAGCTTTAGCTTAATTATCGTTGAGTCTCCTTTTTAATTTTTGTATTGATTGCCTCCTGCAAATACACAAGTATTGACTGAACTTGCAGCATCTCGTGCTGCGGCAATAAAATACAGCAGCCAGGGAAAAACAAGATACAATGAGGTGAGCTAGTATCTGGCTGCACCTTTGGGGGGGTGGAAAAAAAGCCACGCATTTTTATATTCTGCGATCTGCCACAGACTCTGTCTTTGTGCTTAGAAGCAGCAGCGCTGGCAAGGAAGACCGTGGCAGGAACGGTGTTTGCTTTGCTGCTGCCATGAAGGTCTTCCCACAAGGAGGCAATGAGAACAGTGGTGCAACCACCCTGCTTTAAGATCTGGACATATGAGCAATTACCCCAGGGTAAAATGGGAAGAGAACTTACCATGCATCGGCTGATCATCATGATCAGTGCCTGTGCTCACGTTCTTACCCCACAATAAATGGAAGTTAAACGCTGGTAGATTAGTCCTGTGTGAAGAAGGGTTAAACTGCTGTGGTTTTAGCTTCCATTTACCTGGGGTAAGAGTGCAGACACGAAGAGATACCATGGGGCAGCTGACATTTGGCAAAGCTCTGCCCCCTTTTATTCAGCAGCAGACAATTTATACACCCATGCCAATGCTCTTCGACATCAGTGTGTTCAGGCAGCAGGTGTTCAATATTATTAATTTCACACAATTAATAATCCAGAGCTCATTGGAGCCCATTATTTCACTGGTCTTTGGATGAGACCTGTGCTTACCTCTCAGCGGCACAAAAGCAAGAGGTGAAGAAATCAAGTTAAGACCACTGCAATCCCCTACCATTTTGCTACCCAAGTTCATTTTCAAAAAAACCCAATTAACTAATCAAACAAGCTCCCTTAGATAATTCAACAATTTTGGCTCTAACACACCACAGTACCAGTGTTATCAGAGCCATATGTAAAAACATTTATCTGTGCCTTTATTTTTGCCTCAATTACTGTCACCTCCCTGCTGGGTTTGCTGGCACTGCTGATTCCCATTTCAGCCTTAATTCTTTCAAAACAAGCTGTAGCCCACATTATCCTTCTTGCTGGCTCGGACCGTGTCTTACCAGCACCTTTTGAGACTGCATCACTATCTTCCCAGAGACACTCGATCAAGGTTAAGCTTGGTTTGGTCTTCAAAAGGGCTGGTTTGAAGAATCCAGCTGGATTCTGCCTCCCATGTCAGCTTCAGCAAAAATAGCTGCAGTAGGAAGAAATTTAGTGGAGAAAAAATCCCAACTGATTTCATTTCCCCGCTCCCCCTGACTGGCACCTGCATGTTTAACAGGGGCAAGAACTCACATGGGGAAGGTATCCAGGTTGTAGCAGTATTTGTCTAGAGACAAAAGCAATCAAAACTCGTGGAAGAGGTGATATCTTTTATTAGACCCATTCAATATTTGCAAACCAATGATTTTATTTATTAAATAAATTTATTAAATAAATAAAATCATTGGTTTGCAAATATTGAGTGGGTCTAATAAGAGATATCACCTCTTCCATGAGCTTTGAGTCCTTTCACATGGGCAAGGAGTGTTTGCTAAGCTAAGGATCACTGAATAGAGTTCTTCCTCTTAACAGGAATATGGTTGGCTAACATATATACAGGGAGCAGGTCTATCAGGTTAGGAAACACCAATGCACAAAGCTCATTTAACAGAATAATAGAAAAATATGGCTGGCAGGGACCTCAGGACATTATGTAGTCCAGCCCTTCACTCACAGCAAGATCATCCTTGTGAAAACCATCCTAGACAGAAGTCTTGGAGGCAACTCTCGCACACCATTTCACCTATTACTTCACTCCAATCAAGAGATAGTAAATCTGTTTTTAAATGTTTTTGTGTCATTTTAAAACTGGGCGCTCTTCACGCTGAAAAGGAAATATTGTTTCCTGGCAATGCAAGATGGTCGTCATCAACGTGACCAACGCAGCTCCTGAATGCGTAGGGACTCGACTATTAAACTGCTCCAAGTTCACAGGAAATAGGAGAGAGAAAAAAATTAAAGAGTTTTCACATCATCTAAGCTTGCAAGTGTAAAACGAATGCAACCAAGTTAATTCTGGGTTACAAAGTGTTGGGCTAGTTGGTCTGCATGCAAAACTAATGCAACCAAGTTAATTCTACATTGCAAAGTGTTGGGCTAGTTGGTCTGCAAGAGTAAATCTAATGCAACCAAGTTAATTCTCGGTTGCAAAGTGCTGGGCTAAGCAGTGTGCTGCTATTCTTCAAGTACAAACAGAGGTAATGATGCTCTACATTTAATTTTTTTCCTATATTCATGTACACCAGCATTATAAATGAGTCGTTAGTATCCCCAGACATATGAAATTCCTACTTATTGGTTATATGAAATCTCATTTCTTTCTTCCGTCCTTTCTTTTTTCCTTTCTTCCTTTTGGCAATGAAGGGGCAGCTTGTCAGCAACTTGGGATACGGAAACTTCTGATCAGAAGTAGTTAAGGGATGTCGAAGATGCAGCAATCCTATTCCCACAGAACGGAGGCTGAATTTCGGCACTCACTGCTCAGTTGGCTCCCAGAAAGATGCAGAGGACTACAAAGGTTGATGCAGGCCAGGGAAAAGGTATTGGTGGTGCTGAATTAGTGACAGGTAAGGAGCCCATCACTCAAGAGTGACCTCAAGCCAATTAAGGAGAGTGCCCGGCTTGCTTCAAAGGAGACTTCTGTGCTGTCATTCTCAGCCAGGAGAAAGCCAGTGAAATGTCATTAATCAAGGGTAGGGCATGGCAAAAATAAAGATTTATTCTTCAGCGTTCTGACATGCACACACCAAACCTTTTCACCTCTCTGTCCCTTGCAGTCAAACCGAGCCTAAAACAAATCTCTCTACATCGGGGCCAAGCCAGAGGTTGAAGCCACAGCTGCCGAGTGAAGAAAGTCAATGTTTCAACTTCACATAAGCAGAAAGCCCAGCAGGCATCATCATCAAGCATATTTACTTTGAAGATTAAAAAAAAAAAATTCTGCCAGTTCTTGTTAAAGCCTCGTGGAAAATTCAGGCTATAGGATGCCCTCATCTTGCCTAATGAAATAATGATCTCACAAGTTCAAAAGTCATTTCAGCCTTTCCTTTCTTTGGAAGCCTGGAAATGATTTGGGAGGGACAGAGACGTGCGTCAGGATCTGAAGTGCCACCTGAGTGGGGTCATCCCGGTGTCATGGCGCGCTTCTCGGATGGGGTGAAAGTAAAAAAAAAATTTAAATAAAAATGCACCCCTCCCGTGCTCAGATTTGATCGGCCAGGGAGCCAGTCACCAGCGCTTGGTAAATGGTTTGGATAAAAATCTATATATCGAATTGGGCAGAAATGAAAGAAAGTGAGAGCTGTGACAGAACGTCAATGACAGGGTTTGCAAAATAGCCCTTTCATATTTTTATTTTTTGAAAGTTGTTAACTTTGGCAATTTTTGAGATCGGATGAAACTGGATTTCAATACCTCATTCCACTGTCTCAGGGCCACACCGTGAATGAGCACAAAACCATCTCGGTGGAAACAGAAAAATACTATTCCTTTATGAGTCTGCCGCCGCACCCTCAGGGCCTCAATACAGCAAGATGGCATATTATTTGGGGGTCAGATTTCTTTTGTTCTGCTTTAAGATAAGGATCGGCATCTAGAAGATAATAATGCTGGTTCCAGTGCAGCATGCATACAAATGGAGGGCAGCCATCCTTGGACGAGAAGGTGAGATTCAACTCCCCTTTTGTGCTACATTGCTATCTAATAGTTATCTCCTGCTGTGCCCCCCAGCTGCACGAACAAAAGCATGATTATATTATCGGAGGCAAACAAACATTTTGCCCAACTAATGTGGATGGTTACACTTGACACCACTGAATTTAAGCGCGAGGACTTACCAAGTGAAACATGGAAAGCAGGTAGTTAAAAGCGCCTGACTTCCAAATCGCTGGCCTCAGGCAAGCGTCTTTCTGTAAAATGGGGTTAATATCATTTCTCCACTTACTTCATAGGAGCATGAGGATTGACACAAACCCTCCCTGAATCAGACCCCATTCAGCTGATGCAGAGGCACAAGAAGTGCTAAACTAGATGAGACAAGGTCACGAAACACAGCTACTATAGGTGTGCTTCGGCCACGGGTATCAATCATCGTGTATCAACATCCAACCTGACGTCCTAGCGACAAAACTGATGTTCTTGATTATCATTGGCCTCTATCAAACTCGTAATGACCTCATTCGAAGCTCGAGTGGTAATAGCAAGTTACCAGCTGCTACTAACACTCCACGTGCAGGGTTATTAAGTTATTCAAGAAAACCGAGTAGGTCGCAGAAACAGATTCATTTACTCTTTTCAGCACCGGACCCTTCTCAGTCAACTTTGAGGGGTTACAGATGTATTACAGGTTGAACAAAGCATCTGTTTTCCAACTGGACAAGTGTTAATAAAATACCAGCAAAAGATCAATAAGAGGTTTTTAACGGGCTATTCAAGGGTAATTAACAGGTATAATAAGACACTCTCATAGTTTACAGGGCAGTAATTTACACCTAGCAATGGACTGATGATCTAGAAGGTCTCTCCCAGCCCCTAACCACTAGGCAATGATGACTATCCAATAATATTCACAGATACATGAAGGAATGTCAAAGTATTTGCTATAACTTCTAGTTGTAGTTAGTTTTGGTTGGAATGTAGTAGCTCTCGTACAGAAACGGGAAAATCATCTTCCTTGCTATTTTTTTCCCCTGCCAAAACAGCGACCTCCTCTTTCAGATTTTTAAATGCAATTCTAATGTAATCCGGATCTTTATTTCCATTTTTTGCGAAAATATATTAGTGATGATGTCAGTAAAGATCCGGAGATACGGCTTTCAATTTAATTTCTCGTACAATGCACATCTATAGCAAACACAAGGCCTCAAACATTATTTGGGCAGGTCTTATATAACGAGTGGCTAAATCCAGTGGTGATTTCCCCTCTCTCCTTTCCCCCCTTTTAGTGATATTTTGAATCTAGAGATTCAACCTTCTTCTGCAAGACCCCAAATTCAGCAAAGCATCCCGCAGTGCACACAAACACAAGGACAAGTAAGTATAGGCTCCAGTGTCTCAGTACCAGGCTCCAAGTTAACATTCAAGGGCATAAACCTAGGTAGTGTCCCCTGAATTGTTATTTTTAACACAGAATGGCCTGATCAAGTCAAAGCAAGCCTTGCTTTGCTATACTTAAAAACTTTTATGAAGAGGTGTTTACAAAACTAGAGCCTATACACAGGAATTGGTTCCCCCACTACAGAAATGCAGCCACCTTGCAGATGAAATATTGTGGCTGTCTAACAATCCACAATAGCCCCATGTTACAATTTAAATTAGCAAAATGGATGAAAAGTCATACGTTCTGCTGAAAACTTGGGGAAAAATGTAGGGAGATGGGATTTTTTTTCTATTCCAACTGGAATTTGGCCAGGACACCAGTATTTTACACCTTTACTCTCACAAAAGGTCGTAGAGTTTTTGTAAGTCAAAAGTGGGTTTTGACAGCACGTCTAGTCAGAAAGCATCAACCTCCGGCATCCCCTAACACGGGTGGGCAATTATTTGGCCCTGTGGGCCACAGGCAGTTTTGTGGAGGTGTTGTGGGCTGATCAATCAATACCCCTCCCTACCCCACAACAGCCTGGAGCCCGTGCACCCTGCAACGACTCCTCACCACCGCCACCTAAAGCACATCTCTGACCTGCCCCGTATCCGCTCCATACTTGCCCCGGCCAGAGCAGACCAGCTTCAGACCTGCCAGGAGTCATGCACGTAGCCCTGACTCTGGCCCCAGCGCATGCCTACTCTGGACCCTCCCGCCCATGGTGAGCAGCAGCAGCCAAGCAGAAGCTGCCGCTGAGCATGGGAGGGAAGTGGCTGCCTCCCCCTCACCACTGCTGGGCTCTTCTTGCTGTGGCTGCCTGAAGCCTGCACACGGGCTGCCCTGCGGCTCCTCTCCACTGCCACCACTGCTCTGCTATGTGGCCCGGAGGTGGAGCTGCAGGGCAGCCTGGGTGCGTGCTCTGGGCAGCTGCAGCAAGAAGAGCCCAGCAGCAGCGAGGGGAAGCTAGCTGCTTCCCTCCCCACCCCATACCCAGCAGAAGTTTCTGCCCAGCCACCACTGCTCATCATGGGTGGGCAGGTCCAGAGCAGGCATGGGGCTGCCTGGTGTCAGGCCTTGCATGAAAGTCCTGGCTGGCCCACAGCTGATCTGCTCCAGTTGGGACAGATCTGAAGTGGGGTGGGCCAGGGCTCTGTGCCCGGGTCCCCACCAGGCCAGTGGCAGCAGCAGCTGAAGGAGCCCCGCCACGTGACCTACCTAGAAATAGTCCAGCTGTGGAGCTGCCCCAATCCTGCTGCACACCTGGGGGCGGCAGGATGAACGATGAGCTGGATGGCGTCTGGGCCAGATAAAGTCCCTCTGCAAGCTAGATCTGGCCCATGGGCTGAATTTTGCCCACCCCTGCCCTAACACCATGAAAGGGCAATGGTTTCAGGAGGAAGGATGCCACATCCTGATGTACCACACAAGTTCAAGGGTAACAGGTATTTTTCTTGGGAGTCACCAAATCAAGCAGGTTACCCAAGCAAATAATTCCAGTTTGGTTCAAATAACTGATCTCTGTTGTGTGCCAAGAATAAATAACTAGTAATTCCTGGATATCAAATAAATAGTAATTCCTGGATATTTTGGCTGAGACTCCGAATTTGACTAAGCCCATGCAGTGCTATGCACATGGACCCACAAACAGCTCATCTAATCTAGAGAAAACTGATCTTTCTCCATTTATCACTGAGGCCTGCTCACCATCCTGCCAATCTTTCCAGGAGGCTATGTCTACACCTTTTCTTAGCCACAGTTAAAACCTCCAGCATAGATACAATTTATGTTATAGTATTGTGCTTTGAACCTCTTACCCATCTGAAACTCCCCAAATTAGGCCAAAGCAAATTACATAAAAAGTGATTATTTCGACTCCAACCTGATGGGTGGGACCTCCATTCGAGGTCACTCTAAGCCCCGATGTAAGGACCTTAAAAGGTAGCCAGATGATCAGTCTTCTGGCTACTGCTTTTCTGGACAATTTGTCAATCGTTGATGGCAAGTAGATAAAAACCTTGATAAAACGTGATCGGTAACTTGTACTGTTGTCATATTCCCTGTGCGCCCTCTAGGAAAACAGGGTTGATCACGCCAAACATTTGCTTTTATTTTTCGTTCTCTCTAAAGGGGGTAAATTTAGCTTTGCATAATACTGCTCAACAATTCCAAGGAAATAATTAGCGTCAAAGGATAAAATAGTAATGCCTTAACAAGAACGTGACACACCAGATCAATTACTGTCTTTCACCTGAACACGACGTACTTGAAAAACAGCCCGAGAGCATTTGCATCCAAGAGGCCACCCTGGAATCGGCTGTCAGTCAGCACTTTCCATCACCTCCAAAGTATGCATCTTTTAAAAGATTAGCAGCGGAAATAACAAACCCACAAACACTTTATAAAAGATGGATAAGGCTCAAGATGACCAGAAAAAGTTTAAAAGAAAACAACACAAATCCACTGCATAAATTTTACTTGCGACCCCCTAGTGGGTATGTTCTTTTTCAGTCTCTAGGTGAGGCAAAGGGTGGCTTAGCAGTGGACTTAACAATTGTTAATTTTGATTTATGCAGCATTAGCACCAGGAGCCCCAGGTAACAACCTCACTGTGCAAACACCAGAAAAAAGCAAGGCTGCATTCCCCTTTAAAGAGCTTAAATTTTGAAGCCCTTGATAGACATTATACCTAATGCGATTCATCTGTTAAACTGCATCTTAAGCAGCAACTTGGTCACAAACTCAGGGGAATGCACCAGGAACTGGGAGAAGGTCTGGTCACCAGGGCACCCCAAGAAAAGATGAGGTTGAAAGGCCACAAACTCAGGGAAGACCATTTTAGACTGGACATAAGAAAAACCTTCTTTACTGCCCGAGTCCCCGGAGTCTGGAATAGACTCCCCCCAGAAATGGTGCATGCACCTACCCTGGACACCTATAAGATACATCTGGATGCTTATCTTGCTGGGATCATTTGACCCCAGCTGACTTCCTACCTCTTGGGCGGCGGGCTGAACCCGATGATCCTGCGAGGTCCCTCTTCCAGCCCTGATGTCTATGACATCTATAAATTAATGGTGCCACAAAAAGGCAAAACATCTACAAAAGTATCACATAAAAAGGTGTAATATTTTTGTAACTGGTTTCCATCGTGCCTTCAGCTGAGGGTACAGCAGGGTTAGGACCACACCATGGTTTCCAACTAGCCCAAGCGAGGTCCCAGCCGACAATCAGCTGACTGTTGCCAGGATCGGGATGCCACCGGGGCTCAAGCCAGCCACGGTGTGGTACCGATGCAGCTGATAATCAGGTGATCATTGGCAGCGTCAGGACTGCACCAGGGCTAGGACGCCAGTACAGACCCTGCTGGCTGACAATCAGCTGATCGCTGGCAGGATTGGGACCACACCAGGACTTGAACTGGCCCAGGTACGGTCCCAATCCTGCCCACAATCGACTGATCGCTGTGGCCTTGGGGACTGCACAGGGGCCAGTTTGAGCTCCAATGTGGTCCTCCGGCCAGCGGACAATCAGCTCGTTGTCAGGCTTTCAACTTGGTCCCAGGGGTCAGATCCCACTCTGCTTTTAAATTAATGTCAGTCAGCAGCCTAAGTAAGAGAGAGAGAAAAGCAGGCATAGATGGATGGTTACCTAAAGAAACAATTAGACTGTATGGATCAGCATGACAGGCAGTGGCCTCTGCTGACCACAGCTTTCGCTCCAGAGTTTCAGGGTCTGACCTTTGCTTTTCCCCTTGTAAGTACCTTGAACTGCAGTCCGGGATACTTGCATGTCTGTCTACAGAGCTGCTTTGCTTCTGCAATTAAGTACCCGGATACTGAGATGTACTGAACTGTACGTGCCAGGCTTCCCTGGTTGCGAGGTTCCACGTTCTTCCTGACAATGCTGTATATTCTCTCCTTAAATCTGTGGGTTTTTAGGAATCACCAGGAGCATGTGTCTGTTAAATACTGAACCAGGAAGAAGTGACGCAGCTTGTGCTTCCCCTTCCACCCCACTCCCAGTTGAGAAATACTTGGGAAAAAATAAGGGCATGGGCTGGCCCCGGGTTCACAGGTTAAGGAAATGCTTTTGGAATTCTTTTAATGATTTTTGTAAAGATACTGGGAACCAGAGATGGATGCCTTTCTGCTTTAAGAGAGGGTACAAATACCTTTTCAAGCTAACTAGGTAACACAGAAGAACCCAGCAACCCCGATGAGCATGCTAGCTTATTTTCCCTGCCATCTAGTTCATTGTCGAAGCTTACTGGAAGCACTGAACTGAATGCATTACTTACACAGCACATTTCTCGGAACTGTCCAGCATTATATCCACAGAGGACAATCAAGCGCGTAATGGAGGGATTCAGGAGTCAGGACTCCTAGGTTCCCATCCCAGCCCCGCCGGTGGCCAAACCACAACCACTCTGCTTCCGCTTCCCCATTTGTGAAATGACTTGCAAACTGGCAGAGGCATTAAATCATTAAAACAGACCACTTAAGGCCAGTTTTAAAAGGCAAAGTGAACAAATGACAGTGAGTTAAAAGAGGGTGGGGAACGACTGGCAAGCAGCTGCTTTGTGGTAGCTGTCCTTCTGCCTACTTCAGCCCTGCAGTAAGTGGAAGCTAAGCCAGGATGCTTTACCTCTGAATGAAAACGGGCCCGAGTTACTTTCTCCAGCCGCGTAACAAGGGGTGGGTGAGTGGGGCATCAGCTGAGGGTGCCAATATGAAGGGAGTGAGAAAATACCAGCCACCACTATTGCTGGCCCAGCCCGAGGTGCAAATCTTCCTAGCCCACACCTTTAGCTTCCTGTTACCACGGGGCAGGACTGGGTACGCTGGCCGTTGCTGCCTGTGAGCTGCAACGCAGTAAAACTTTGCTCTTAATTAGGCCGTACCCCTGGCACGTTGGGGCGTGCATCATTTAGGCTCTTGTAAAATTTTACCCTTCAGTGCTAGTCGCGCACGCGCCTCCTACACGCCGACAAACATCAGGAAAGTTTTTCTGCTTCTGAGGAAAAAAGGATGTATCACTTCCACCTGCAGAAATACCATAAAGTTGTTACCCGAAGATTTACTAAGCCTTCCCCCCACTTTTGACGGCTTCCCCCCCCCCCCGCCCAGCTGAGAAACGATGCATTTTTAATGCAACATTTTAAGGTCTAATGAAAAAGTTATAAGTATTGACTTTAGCTCCAACTCATTCCCACTTAGAGCTGCTCTGTCGATCAAGAAGAAAAGTGGCGCTTCAGAACAAATTCAGAATCGGAGACGGGGGGGACTGAAAGCAAGCATCAAACCCCATTGAAAGGAAAGAGTTTCAAATGGGCAGCAAGAGAGCTTCAATGGGCAGCAGATACGGGGGGAAAGGAGAGCACCGCCAGTTGGTTGCAAAAGTGCTGCGCTGCCATGCAATAGCACAACCCAAAGGGTTTGACCCGCACGGGAAAACCGAAATAGAAATAGCAACCCAACACGCTTCCCATCATGCTCTGGGATGCGTCTTAGCTGTCATTCATATAACCACAGGAAGTGCCCTGCCTAATTCTCACTATGTTCTCGGTGTCTCTGTTGATATGAGGTTAGGTCCTTGTTGGTAGAGCACAGGGGTGATTTCTGTGACGAGTGTACCAGCTCGTTAAAAAATAAAACAAAAACTGAGAAGTCACAACTCGTTCCAGGGGTGTAGGTTGGAGCCGTGTTGGTCTAAGGACAGAGGCAGATAAGGTTCTTCGGGTAAAACTAATATCTTTTATTAGATCAACTCAAATAGTTGGAAAAAGTCTAGCATTTTCCCAACTCTATGAGTTGGTCTAATAAAAGATATCGGACAACTCGTTCCCATAGAGGCCACAAAGGAGCACTGCCTTACGTAGCAAAGGACCACTCAACGTGCACTGGACAGCTGAATGGCAAACTGGTCGCACATGACGTGCTAAACGCCTTAATAATTCATTAGCGTTAATGCACTTCCTAACATAACATGTGGTTTATAAATAATACTCATAAAGAAAGGGATCCTGCTCTCTAAGGTATAAGAATAAAAGCAATCTGCAAGGAGATGATCAGTGACAGAGGGGAAAGTTAAGAGTGACTCCTGAATAATATATGTAAACCTACAATTCAAACGGGCATGAATTCATTTTCCTTGCTATGACCCACAGAAATAATCCAATCAATGAGACAAAGTTTACTTGGCAAAACCATTATTTAAACAAAGCCGGCCTGGTTTAAAAATGCAACAATTTGGAGCAATTTAGAACAGTGATATTATGTGCCATTTTGCATTGTGATCAGCTGCAAAATTCCACATTGATCTTTAAATAAAATGCTAGAAAAATGTTGATAGTTCATGGATTTTTTTTTTTTTTTTGCCTTTTCCCTTGCCCTCTAAAGTCCCCAAAAGATGTGTTAAATAGTCCAGCAGTTATCTACTCTGCTTACTATAGCAGCTATATTATCAGCAAAGCCAGTCTTTGAAAGGCCTCTCAAAAGACCGGCTGACGATAGGAACACTTAATTACTTAAATCTAAGCTTAACAATACTGCTTTTTTCCCCTTTTGAAATCAGCATCGTTCTTCAAAATACATTTGATTGCTGGTTCCTGACATGAGATGAGACTGGACAAAACAGTAGAGAAACAATGACTTGAGAGGAAGGCTGAACGTGTAGTTAAGGCACAGAAACCGAACTCACATTCGGAGCTTGACTCCGCGTCGGCAGGCCTGTTCACATAATTAAACTTTTGCAGATATTTCCACGCTTTGCTCTATCAGGGTCAGAGCGCTCTGGATCAAGGACCAACCCTTCATCTTGCTGTGCTTAGTTCCCCCATCTGTTAAATGGGGTTACCACTCCCTTCTTCCTCTCACCCCTTGTCTATTTGATCCATTTTAGGCCTGAAGCTTTTTGGCCACAGCCTCTCTCTTGCTGCGCATATGCAGAGTGGAGCCCTAATTTGATTGCAGGTTTTGGGCACTGCTGGAATATCTATAAGAAATAACAATCCAGCAGTGGCTGGGAGATGGGCTAGAGACTCTCATATGACTTTTACACCTCTAACATCCATGGCTCCCCCTTAATCAGAGAAGGCATTAAACTGTTTGCATTTAATAGGTGCTAATGGGCCTCCTCACACTGGGTAAATTGCCTGAACACCAAGGTGACCTGGCAATAAATAGGATGACTTTCTATTACAGCACGACTCCATTAACGGGGCAAACGGACTTGCAAACCACGGGTAAGGCAAAAGGGTTTTTAACTGTTTAATGATTTCCCATGGCGTTTCACGAGCGTCATTTCCACTGGAGACAAAGCAGCTGGATCTCTGTTCGTCTGTCCTGTGGCTTTCACATTGACCAGGGGTGCTGAAAAGACTCCACGTGCCTGGCACTGAGATCTGCAAAGATTGGCTAACCATGCCCCTGTGAAATCCATGCCTTAGTTTTCAGAGTTTAAAACCGAAGTTCTGGGGGTTTTATTACTGTGAATAAGCAGCTTTCTACAAATCCCGCTGGCTTTAAAGTTACAGTGCCTGCTTGTGTCAAGTCTTTCTGGGGACAGTGTTAATTCATGTTTACAGTACCGCTGTATGCAAAGACCCCACTTCTCCAAGTGCCGTTCAACAATCCAGTTCTGGCACCGGACCCGAAAAATGAATCAACCAAAATCTTATCCTTGCCTACACTAGCAACCTCCTCATGATGGCAGGATGCGTGGGCTCTGGGCTGCTGCAGGGCAGTGGCAGACACTGACTGGCTCAGCAGGGTGTGCATAGGGGGCTCCCATGAGCACCCCACCATACCCACAAACCCAACCCCAGAACCACACCCTCTCTCGCATGCAATCCCACATCCCACAAACACCGCACCCCACCACAGCCTCCCTACAAACCCCATACCCTCCCCACATGCATACCTGTGTGCCTCTGGGGGGAGTGCCACTCAATGCTACATGCACATCCCCACACACAAGCATGCACTATCCCTACACACACCCCACACCCACTCTCTCACTTGACACACCCCATAGCCCCCCACAAAACCCATACCCACCTACACATCCCCACAAACACCCCCCCACAAACCGTCCATACCCACCCACCTGCATCCACACATATCCCTACACCCTCCCCCACACCACACACACAGCCCCCCACAAACCCCATGCCCACCCATACCCCCCTGCACCACTCCACACCCCCCACAATATACAAGAGTAAGACTTTATTTTGAGCTATGACGCAATCACCTCTCTATACACGACACAAATGCACACAAATCAGGACAACATATTTTTTTATATAAAAAAATATGATATCGTGGATGTTTGATTTTTAGTATTTAATCTGTTTTGTTTCCTGTTCCAAGATGGCAAACCCCCTTTCCCAAAAGTAGTACTTCCAGGGGTAAAGGAAAGGACTGCCGGTGGAAAAGGTGAGGGGTCAGGACTTTCAGCCCCAAGAGGGCAACCAGGGAACAGGGCACCTGCCAAGGGGCAGGGCTAACCCTGCAGGCCTCGACAGCTCACTGAAACTAGTTACGTGGCCCTCCAGCCAAAATAACTGCCCGCCCCTGTTTTAGGCTGTGCTCACGGGACGATTCAGGGAACAAGGGTTATTCAGTCACATCAGGAAAGCTTTCCCATAAACACATAGCTTTGTGTCTCACCAAGTGTGCAAATCTGCTGCTACAGTCCAGTGGGCAAGAAATTCCTCCAATCCCTCAATTTCCTCCTCTGCTCAGCTCTTTCTGAATGCTGTTACCCTGTGGAGCAGCCACAGAGACTTACTTGCAGGCCTTCTAGTGAAAAGACAAATTACACATGATTAGAAAGCCATTGCAATTGCACCCTCAATTTTGCAAGCAGAAAAGCTCTCGAGTAGGCTGTGATAATGGGCCACATCCTCAGCCAGAGTAAATCAGAGTAACTCCACAGAAGTCACTAGGCAAAATCCTCACCTGATATACCCAAAGCAGGAATAGAAAGTGAAAAAAAATAGGGTACAGAAAAATACCTTATACACTAGCACAAGTGTACCATATTTTCTCACATACAACATGCCCCAGAATAAGATGCACACCTTGTTTTTGACAGACAGAATGAAGAAAGAGAGATATTTCCTTGCAGTAAGTAACCGGGTAGCAGCAGCAAGAAAGCCACATGCTCCTGGTTCTGCTCCCTCTGGCTCCCATGCAGACTTTATTTTATTTTTGCTTTTGCCAGGTAGGCAGTAGAAACTGCTCTTACCATATTTCTCGCATATAACGTGCATTCCAATTGCGACCACCTGTTTCTTGGAAAGAAGAGTGTTGTATATAAGAAAAGACCACATTTTAAAACTGCACGCAGGGAGATAGCTATCTAAAGGGGATTTTTAAATGACAAAATACTGCCTCTCTCAATACAGGAAATAAAGAGATGCCAAAACAAAACTTCTTCTCCCCTTTCCCTATCCTTCCTATTTAAATTACTGCTTTCTAGTTAGCATTCCTGCACTCTGCCGGTACATTCACAGCTTCTGACAAAATTAGCAGGTGCTTACAGAGGCTTACGCCTCTCTATGTTAATTAGTCTATAAAGGCATTTGTACGCATCTTGCATCAGAGCGCCAGGCATGTTTAAAAGCGCCAGGTGCTGTGCCGCCTGCATTTGTACACATGGTGAAATGTGCATCAGCGCTGAGAAAATGGCGGTGGCGTGCCTTTGAACTAGAACACATCGAAGGTGTTTCAGTTCAAAGGAGCACCGCCACCAATTTCTCAGCGCTGATGTGCGTTTCGCCGTTTATACAAATGCGTGTGACACAGCGCCAAGGAGACTCAGCTCACATGTGGAGCAGACTCTCTTAATCGAGTCTGCTCCGATGAGCCGGATCTCTGGTGTGTCAGAGCACACAAAGGCATGTGTATAAAAGCCCTAAGATACCATGTTGCCCTGGTATTCAAATCACTGTTTCAATGGGTAATCTGCTCTCTGTCCTTTTATAGCATCAGATGAAGTGAGCTGTTGCTTGCAAAAGCTCATCATCGCTGATTCAGTTAGTCCGTAGGCTGCAACTGTGCTGTGCCTTCTGCCTGCCTTTTAGTGACAGGTTGAAAGAGTCTTGAAAGAGGCTATGTAATGCTTCCGATGCCATATATCTTGATTCCAGAAAGCTGTTGGGTTACTATGCGGTCCCAAAAGAAAGTCTAAAATAAGAGAAACAGTAATACTTTGGCTCAAGAGCTGATTACGTGGAATCCTTTCCCAGGGAGCAGAGAGCTGCAAGGCCCTGTTCTCAGAAGAGGAGAGCCAAAACATTAAAACCTTCTCATTTATATATGGGGGAAAAAATCCTGAATGGAAAGATATACTGGAAAGGACACAAGGGTTGGAAATAAGGAAAGTTTTAGGGAAAGTCTAATGTGTTTACACTGTGCGCTCCATTGAGACAACAGGGGCAGTAACCAGGCAGATGCTCAATCCTCAGATGGAAGTGGGGGGTAGGTCAGGAAGCCAAAGGCTGGATTATTTGGCAGTGGTTCTTGAGAAACCACTGGCTGATGGCTTTAAGTGCGCCCTTGGGAGCCACTGATTAGAAGCACGCCTAACGCACACCTCTAGAAGCAGCAAATCTATAGCAATAAGGATCTGCAGAGATGCCAGATGTTAAAAGCACTCCATACTTCCTCCTTGGGGAGCTTGGTAGCTCTCTCATGATCAGGAAAGAGAGTTAACCAACACTGGAATGAGTAACTTACATTAAAATGGGAAGTCTTCCTCTGTGACACTGGGCTCTGTATGCTGCTATCTGACTATCATAACAGGTTTAAAAAATTAAAAAAAAAAAAGAAAAAGGGAAAAGTCTGGTGCTTGGTTATATTGTAAAGTGTGTCTATAATAGGCTCCTGTGAGCACAGAGAAGCAGTAAATTGCAAGGTGATGCAGCAGGTGACAGAAGTGCAAAGCAAGGATGCCTCTCCATCATGCAAAAAAAATAAAAAAAGCCAGGCTGCACCTAAACCCATAGCTTCACCATTGACTCTGTGATGGGAAGAATGAGCTTCATGCCTTACTGGTCCTCTACAGCCTCCAGTTGCTCTTAAATTGGATCTCCCTGTAAGACAGGACCTGCAGAACGTGGATAGGGAAGGCATTTTCTGTTTTGATCTGGTTTCTCCCTTTCCTGCTTATTTATCTTTAAAAATAATGAATGTTCCCCGTTTTGTTCCCCTGTGAATTTCCATTCCAGCACGAGATGTTTCTGTCCTCAATTTACTGGATTCACTTTAGCGTTGGGAAACTATTACCTTGGCCACCCTTTTGTCACGGCTGAGAAAGCTCCGCGTGCCAGGCAGGGAAGACGGTTGAAATGATGGCTGAGCACCAGGGGGTCTCCTCGAGCAGAGGCTTGCTTTAGTTGCCTACATTTTTCTCTGAACAGATCCTCTTTGTACCTTTATTTAAACCACCTGTTCCACATCACTGCGTTAACAGGAAGCGTGAGATTCATGTTGGTTAAAAATTCACCCAAACCAGGTGAAGCTTTTAAGGAGAGTAAGCGGGTGTATGGACACTCAAACACCCCACACCTGCTATGTGCACAATGGTTCATAGGAGAGTGCCTCCGCTGCCTCCTGGTGCCTTTTTTATTCCCTTAAATCCCCAAAGCTGAGACAAAAATATACCTGCAACACACCAAAACCTTAACCCATGGTGCTTTCTGATAATGGCTAATCTCACGGCTTCTCCAATCAAACATCCTGTGAAAACCAGCAGCGCAACTGGTCTGCCAATGGGGCTAGCCAGCAGAATCGCTGTCACCCGAAAGGGTCCTGCAGTGCGACACTCGATGAAGAAAGCTGGGAATTCACGTGTAGGTCTGGACCGCAGAAACAGCACCCTTCTCAAACACAAATCCAGGGGAGGACACGAAATAATGGGCACAAACTGATTGAAGATTGCTTCAGTATAGACATAACGAAAAACTTCTCAAAACGTCTTGACGCCCATTTCGCCGGGGTCATCTGATCCCAGCGGTCTTTCATACCCAAACACGGGGCTGGACCTGATGATCCGCAAGGTCCCTTCAGCCCCTAACAACTATGAAATCCTGAAACTTGAAATCTAACCAAAATCTCCGCTCTGAATTCCGTTGGTCTTCACAGCATTCAAAATGAGATTCTGGTCTAAATGATGAATTATCTACATAATGGATGGTAGATTAGGAATCGGCTGTTACTTTTATCAAGCTTTGGCGAGGCACCGCGTCAGCATGCACGTGGTTTTCGTTAAAACCACGCGGGTATTCAATGAAAAAGAATGAGGTTGACCTTGGAGTTATGATCGAACATGCAGTGGCAAGAGGATTACCAAATTCACAGCTAAGATTTGAATTTTTAAAAAAAGTTGCCGCTGGGTTTTATCATTCAAATAGTTCTGTTTCACTTGGACAGCTTTCGGAAATTGAAGTACGTGCAGTATATCCATGACCCACAGATTCACTGTGATATCGACAGGAGTTCATACTTATGGGAAAGACTCAAGGTTAAACATAACACTGAGCAATGCTGCGAGAAGGATCCTTGCATACTACACTTCTGCTTTGACCTGTATAATTTCCAATGTACAATGACACCAAAAGCAACATGACCAGTCATGACAAACGGCGGTGGGATGCAGGAAGTGGACCACTTCCCAATGAGAGCCAGGACCCGGCCGGCTAGGGGTGAAAGTCTGGCATATTAGATAAATTTGGCACCCAGACATGGCAGATTTCAGGAAAGCAGACTCAGCAAATGTCTTTTTCCATTGCTTTACTTTCACAGCGCTTTAAAAAAGTTGGTTTCTGCCATCTAGAAATGATAAATGCTCTGTAATGATCAGAGTAATCAATTAATAACTTGAAATTACACATAATATTGTCATTTTGGTTTCACTGCACTATCTTAACTGTACAATGCAGCTATGAGGAAACACTGCTTCCCTGGAGCACTGGCTGGTCAATTTTGATTTTCAAACAATTAATCACTGTCTCCAGTATTATGTTTCCCCCCAAAGTGCAGAATCTGAGCTTGCACAACTTGCCAAATGGAGCTACTTGCCTAACAAGACAAATGGATTTTATTGACTTAATCAAGAAGAATAATAACTCGATACCTCATTTTTTTCATAGCTTGCAAGTACAGACTCCGAGGGTATTAGGAGAGAAGATGTAAAATACAGTCCATAAATTATGAGACTTTATTAAAGAAACTCCAACAGAAACAGCACTCAGAATGAAATGTCCTACTTCAAGCACGGCTTCTAGTAAGCGGGCAAAATACTGCCCTCTGACAAATGAGGCAAGCGATCCACAAATGATATTTCCGAGGGAAGTTCGTAATTCTTCTCCTTTGACCGGCGGTGCTATTCTGCTACGCTGCACTGGGTGGGATACGAAACAAAAGGTGACTGCTTTCTTTTTGGCTGAAGTGACAGCTTGCTATGTTCTTTTGTCACAAATGTCATCATACACGGCTTTCGTGGTTGACGGTTCCCTTGGGACATCTGCACATGCTACAGTGGTAGTAAGGCCAGTTCCTGGAGGAAGCAGTCGTCAAAGGTAATATCTTTCTCTCCATGGAAAGAAGCAATTGAGTGTTTGCAGACAAAGGTAAAATGCATCACGTTGAAAGGAGCCCAGCAGTCTTCCCTGCCCAAGTGCAGGGGGGCTGGACCCGATGATCTGGTGATGTCCCTTCCAGCTCCTAACATCTATGAACTCAGAAGCCCACGTCAACACAGATACATAAGCCATTTCCCAAAAGAGCTTCTCCAAGTTACGTAGTGAAAGAAAGGCACAAGAAGAGAGAACACCTACTTCCCACCATAGGGATAATACACTTTCCTGTGGGTCAAATGGAGCAAGTTACTACTGGAGATCGGACCAGAGGGAACATCTCATCCAGTGAGATGTGTTGGGAGGGCAGGGAGTGCCTACATGTCTCCAACACGAACGGGCAGGGAGTTGCAAAGAGGAAGGCTCTGCAATCAACACTAGTGAAGCTGTGAGAAGGAGTGGTAAAAGAGGCCAGATCAGAGGGGTGGAGAACAGGGCTACAAGATATAAGACTGGGTAAGTATCTTATATCAAGATATAAGAGCTGGAAAGTATCTCAAAAAACAAGAGAGGGAATTTTAAACTACAAGTGACATCCTTCACATTAGCAATAAAACTATGATTTACAAATACCGAAGCACCTTATTTGCAACAGCCCAGTGCCTGAATTCAAAGCCACCTATTCGTTTCTGATATTAATTTCTATTTTATTGATTCTTGTACGGTTATTACACAGTTGCAAACAACAGGCATAATAAAAGGGAAGAAAATCATTAAGTATTTCTAACATGGTATATGATAGACTAGAAGTGTGCCTCTCAGGGGTCTGTGCTAACAAATGAGAAAGTTCAATTGCAGAGAAACAAAATTATCTTCCTTTTCCAGGGCCGGCACTTCACTCATATTATGTGCTGATAAATCAAAGCAAACTTGACGTTTCAACTGGAAGTGCAAAGATAACCACATAGAAGGGAGCAGCGGTACATTTCTAAGGTAACGTAGACATTGGCGTGCCAATAGGTCAAGTTCTTATAAGCAACTCCTATAGCAAGTAAATGAGATGTAAAAATCCTATGAAGACTGGAAGGTACTGGGAACAAAATACTGAGCTTTGAATTTCTAGGATGCAGGATTGACTCCATGCCAGGCTGATGAGAGTGAAAGAATATATTCAATGACTTCAGTGGATCACTTGGTTAACTTCCCGATAGGCAACTGCCCACATTACATAAAGCACAGCATCAGGTTTACTACTAGCTGGCATCCTTTCTGCTAAAACTGAAATGGGTTTCAAAGACTGGATTCCCTTTATTCTTCAGTAAACACCCTAGTGACATCCTGCTATTCTCCGAGCTGTTACACGGCACTTGGGAGATGACACCTGTTCTGATAGAAATTCAAGCTCCTATACTATGATCAAGGTCAATCAGCCATGATGAAATGTCTGCTTTATTACCTGGAAAAGAATGACCCTGGGCATGACTTCCAACCACTTCTTCCACCCACCCAAGGTGACTTCCAGTCTTCCTGCCTCTCCCTCCAAGAGGAATACCTCACTGGTGGCGAGAGTACGGCAGCAGCTCAATGCCTTCAAAGCTTGCTCCATTCTCCAGGTTCTCTTATAGATCGGAAGGAAACCCAGTTTTCCTTGTTATTACAGGTTGGGAGAAACGGGAAAGCCAATTTCAATGGCACGTCGGGAGAAACAGGATCTTGTGGGTGACCACATTCAAACCTCACCAGCTAGGTGCAAGAACCCAGAGCTCATCTGCATTATGAAGCTGCTGCCACTATCACTGTACTCGCCCAACTATGAAAACAGAAAACTCTTTGGAAAATCCCTCTGCATGCCAGCAGAAGAGGTTACTCTGTAGGCCAGGGCTGTGCAATTGTTTCGGGCAGCGGGCCGCTTACTAATTTTTGGCAAGTCACCGAGAGCCGCATGACAGGCAGCCCAGGGGCAGATGAATATTTATTTTCTAAATTTTTTAGGGGCCCCGCGGGTTGGATAGAATGGCCTGGTGGGCCGCATCTGGCCCGCGGGCCGCATTTTGCCCACCCCTGCTGTAGGCAGTGCTACACAACTTCCCCCAATGAGGCAAGCAGTGGTTTTGCCAGCAGGGCTATCGTGGCGAACAGGCGTGATCGAGCAAACCTCAGATGTTCAATGCAGCCACCCATGTTTTCTTGCGCCCTTTAGAAAATAACTAGATTATTCTATTAAAGAGTGGGAAGGATTTAGATGTGTGGGGCCCAATCTTGGTGGTTTGGGTGCTCAAGGCTAGATATGGGCATGATCCAAGTGGGGCAAGGCCTGATCCAGGTGTGTACAGCAGGAGCCAGGCAGTGCAAAGCCCAATCTGGGTGGGATCTGGCTCGTGAACTGGTCCCACACTACTTATGTGGCACGTGGGGATGAAAGTCTGAGCACCACTGCATGAAACTAAGGCCCCAGGGCTTTAAAATAAACCCTGCAATGCAAAGGGCGAAGGCAGGTTACCTGGATTCAGATTCCATAAGAGGCAAACGGGCTTACAAATATCAACAGAGAATATTTCTACCACACCACGTATGCTCATGAGACAGCCGCGAGTAAACACATGCCTTATTGGAAGTTTTCAACGCTGGCAATGCCTTCTACATAAAGCTACAACATCCTCAGCTATTCTGTCTCACCCAAAATCATTCCTCTCTCATTTTAGCCCAAGTATTTCAATCTAACTCTACAGGTAGCAAATTGAAATGTTTAGTCGTCCACTGCAGGCAGATTGAATCTGAAAAGAATACGGCAATAGGAATGAAGCAAGGCATCAATATCATACACTAAAGCTCTCGCCAATGACAGCAATGATGTAGAATGAATGATTGAGCATTTGTTAAACTTCTACCATTGTGAAAGCAACCTATTATTTTCCTGGTTGTGCTCTGAAATGCCTCAGAACGAGTGAGTGAGAAATAATACAGTTCATTTTCTATTGCTTTTGTTCAACAGATACATTGCTGCGTATCGCATCCTCCATTCTGTTTCATCAACAAAATGGCTAATATTTTTCCCTCGACCCCAATTTTTTATTTTTTTTTGTATCACATTGCTAGACTGATGGCTGCTCCATTTAAACATTGTGTGCGTCTCTTAAGAACCCCGATAACATCCTGTAACATGACAAGGTTTTCAATTTAGGATTGTTTTACAAAGAAAAACACAATGTTCCAATCAATGTCAAAGGTGTAAAAAAAAAAATAATAAAAAAAACCAGCTGACAAAAGGAAGGAACTTCAGAGCTGCTATTCTATCCTAAGGACATGCTGCCAGGCCTGCAAAACTCGGCGCAGCTGCTCAAGCGAGCTAGCTTTTCCCTTTTACAGCACTTAGTCAAATGGAGACTAATGCCGTAAGTTATCATTTTGATCTCCCCATTCCCAACCTAACACATAGTTATATCACAAAAGCCTCGTGCTAAATTGACCCCAAATCATATGCATTACTGCAGCTGTACAATATAAATGCAGGCCAGCGGGTTGTTACAAAGGCAAATAATGGAAGAGCAGAGCCTGGATGGAGCAAGGATTCAAGGTGTACAGGAGGTGCCCCATCACGGAGCTACTGTGAGAAAAGCCACTGTACTGGCTGGGCCCGTGTCTGATTGTCCATCACTTGCAGTCTCATGGATTAGGAACTGGTTCATAATTGTGCGTGGAGTGCTGTGGCTATAGCATGGGGCCGGAGCGAGCACCCAGCCCAGTGTGCCTCGCAGTGGGTGAGAGGTAAGTGGGGGAGCTAGCTAGGTCTTATGAAAAGGGGTTGCAAAGATTGGTAATGACCAGCAATAATTGCTTGTGGAGGACCACAGTGAAGCTGCAGCTCATTTGAAGAAGCTGCGGTAGAGGTGGAAGCGGGGAGGAGGGAGTGCCTTTCCATCAGTGACAAAGCAACAAAGCCGAGTGAAGGTATTTTGGTTTACAAATGTGTCTGTACTAACTGGCTGCCTCACTCAAATTCCTAACCGGTTACCCTTGCAACTCCTCAGTGCTGTCAATGGGTTTGGGACCCAACACTAGAAGTACCAGTACCCCAATTGGTCTAGTTCTCAATGTCACTTTAGAAAGACCCTGAACTCTTCCCCTCCTTGCTCACTCCATTGCCAATGGTCCTCTGCCAGGACTCCCGCGCCTTCCCCCACTGAGCAAACATTTTATTGTTCTCCTGCTGCTGCATTCACAAAATCAGCTTTTGTTCACTTCTCCATCTGAGTGCAAGCCTGACAGAAGCAGGATTATGAAGGCCCTTTGGGAACCCAGGAGTACAATAACGTGAACTCTGGTCATTGTTTCTCCTTTGTATACAAATTAGAAAGAAAAACTTGGTTTTACCTACCGCCTTTCGTGATCGAAAGCATTCCTCAAAGCATCAGAGAGGGGAGAGAGACGGATGCAATTTAGGCAAATAGGACAAACGTGGGGCTAGCCCTTTCCTGGGATGACTTCCTTGACTCCTGTTGACTTCAACCTTCAGGACTGTAGTAAAGCAGTGAAACAGGTTACCCAGAGAGGTGGTGGACTCTCCATCCTTGGAGGTTTTTAAGACTCAGCTAGATAAACCCTTGGCTGCGATGATGTAGTTGAGGTTGGTCCGGCTTTGAGCAGGGGATTAGACTACATGTGACCTCCTGAGGTCCCTTCCAGGCTTCATTGTCTAGGATTATATGACTGAGGGCAGTCAGCATCTCTTATGACTCTACACCACTGAGCCCCTCTCAAACTTGGAGACAGCCCTTACACCAGTGACTCTCAGCCGGGGTGCCGCGGCATCCTGGGGTGCCGTCAGTTCTTTTGAAGGGTGCCAGAAGCAGTGAGGAGGAGATGAGAGGTTGTGAGGAGATAAGCAGATAAACCGATCTCAGGCTTGTCCCTGGATGAATGATCCCCCAACACCCTTACTTCCCAGCCCCTGTATAAAGAGTTAAGCACTGTAATATACCATTTATTTTTTGAAATTGAATGCCACTCAATTCACAAACGTTACGGAGGGGTGCCTTGCGTGCAAAAAGGCCAAGAGCTGCTGCCCTAGACAAACGTGGACAACAAAAGTTTTCTTACTGAGAATGGACAGCATCACTCCCATTGCTCTGTGTCTCTCTGTAATCATTCTAGGATCCAATTTCCAACTGAAAAACTGCATGCAGGGGGCAAGGAAATAAAACCTTTATTTTATTATATTTTGTGTATTACGGATAAGTATTGGCAAACTGCATTGCACTGTACAAGGCAGTTCCTGACCTTAAGAGCTCAGAAACAGAGAGAACAAGAGAAAGAGAAATCCCTGAGGAAGAAACCAGTTTGGTTTGCAAAATTAAAGGAGCAGTGAATCTTGGAAAAGGGGCCTGAACACGAAGAAGGCGGCGAATGAGGATAAAGACATGGAAAAGGGTACAGGGTAAGAGAGGGAGACTAAGGCTGTGCACAGATGCAATTGTGCAATAGCTTGAAAACCGGAGGTGGACCTGGTGCTCAGGAACACACATGACTCCTCTGTCGGTATGTTCCTATACTGGTAAAAGGGAGTCAAGAGGCTGTAACATTAACTTGAAATAAAACTGACTAAAGTTGCAATAGTTTTGTTCCACTAATAGTGCTATAGGAGCATGCAGATACGAATAGTTGCATAAAAATTGTTTATACCGGTATCATTTCATACCCTAAGACAACATATCAAGGCTGGTAGAGCTGGTGGCACACAACCTGATACAACGCAAGACAAAATGCAGAACAGTCATCCAGAGCCAAGTTTTATGAAGCTCTAAAAGAGGGAGCAAGAGGATTATTTTTTTTTAAATCTAGTGCCATAAATGCTCATGAGTCAACAGATGGAGTTCAATGTTTCCTCTGTAAGTCAATGAGTCTTCATAAAGCCTGTTGGTGATCTGCTGCAAAAGAGCAGTTCAGAGATCCTGGGAAGGTCATAAAGGCAGTGTGCTTTTGCTGCTATCGTCAACATGGCAATGAGTGTCTTGGCGAAAGTCATTTACAATCTGAAGGGCACTTACCGCCAGAACGACACCCCAGCTGAGTGCCCGCCAAGTGGACAGTCCCCACTTCTAAAGATCAAATGCAGTATTCATTATTTCAGGCTTTTATTTAGTTAATGGGAAAATAAGCTGCTTCATAATGATTCACAGGATTTCACCGTGCCTTCCTCTGGGGTTCAACCAAGTTTCATAATACTTCTGGATTTGCTGCATCCTAGGTGATGAATTTTGACTAGTCCAATTTGCTTCCAGTTAAACACAAAACTTGATCCAGCTTTCATATAACGATCCATATGTTCCATTGCAGCTGGCTCTTGTGTATAACCACTACAGAAAAACTCAGGTTCCCCTCAGATTAGAAATGGGCCGTCTTTGAGGTGGGAAAGGGATCCCCCATTGTGTGATTTCCTTAAGACCAGAATATACTTTTACTTTTGATGGTGAAAAGCTACAGAAAGTCCACGGTATGAGGAAAACTTAATACAGGTGCAGACTCATATAACTGGCCCTTGGTCCTTGGAAAAGGGTTTACTTTTGAAAGGGAATGAGGCTAGGAGGAGGAAGGCATTGGAAAGGGATAGGTACAGCCATTGCCTATCATTCATTTTCTAGGCCTGAAATTAAAACGAAGGAGTTCTGCCATCAAATCCATGCATTTAAAAAATGAAGGCGGTTAGGAAAATGAATCGCTGCAGTATTATATATTTAAGACAGGAGTCTATTCGCAAATCCCATCAAATTACGTTAGGCAAGTCTTAGAGCTTCATTTCGTACTTTAAATTCAAACCACACAAACACAGGGCAGGTGCTTAGCACAATGAACACTATTAACATGGCCCAGATCGTTACAGAGATGAGAGCTACAGGCTGCGCCAGCGCTACAAAACCTATGGAACTGCTAATCCTGATAGCAGCTCAATTTTGTCTTGCCCTTCAGTTTTAAGGTATTAAAGAATTCAAAGTTTAAAAATAGGAGCTTTAGCCTGACAGTCCCCATTTTGTACATAGCCAAGGCATAATCACCTTGGAATCTGGGCATATCAGCAAGCAATTGGCATTAGATTGACAGACCAGCAACAGTTATTTGCTACAGTCTTTAGCAATAGCACCGACTTAAGCTGTAGCACAGTTTTTGGAAATGATTATTAACCAGTTATTCACAGAGCATACACACAAGAAAGATGAAAGTGAGTTTAACAACCGTTGGCAAGCAGTTTCCCATCTTGTAGACAGCACTGTAGCTAGAGTCGGTCAAACAGCTGTTTGCTTCTTTGAGGCAGCCTAGTATGAGGTGCATTATAAACTACTCCTGGAAAAGCATCAAGCAAAACACCTAAATTGCAAATGCACGCATCACCTCGTGCAAGCACAAACTCTGAGAATCCAGATATTTTCTGAGTCTAACGTAGATCCGTACCAATTATGCCCTCGAACTACTTCTCGCTATGCTCTCAGCTTGGACAAGAAAGAAAAAAGATGAGCTGCTTGTATTTTCATGCACTGTTCAGTACGTTTCCAGTCTTCCACGTTACCACCTTGATGTAACATCTGTTTGGCAAACACTGCAAAAGACACTATTTTTTATTTTACAGAATAAACTGTCAAGCCAGGCTAAAATTTGCAAAGTAGGATCAGTTAAGATAGAGACCTGCCCCACTCTGGGTAAATACCCAAATAACAAATCAGCCTGGTTTTTAGCTGCAGACATAGCTTCTGATGATGTTGGTGGAAGATGACGGTCTTCAAGTGCCTTTGAAAGAGCAGACTGCCTAATCTGATGCACTGAAGCATGGCTAGATTATAAATTTAATCAGTACTGTAGAGATGTGGCCAGGCACCCGAAGCAAAACAGAAAGCATGTTCTAGTTGCTACCACGAATGTGAATGCATGGCTGACAACAGCAGCTGCTTTTTTTGCACCCCAGCTCCCCCAAAGTCGGTGCCCAGGGTGCTTTCTCCTATCACTCCACTATATTTAATAAAATCTGAAGGTCTGGGGCCAAATAAGTACATATTGATTCCAAAGGATACAGAAGCTGGTATGTTATAGTGAAGGCTGAAACCTTGTATTTTGGGTCTCCACCCAGAATGACATATATTATAAATAGGTGAACCTACCTGCCAAGGGACTGGGAGGGGAGACCAAAACTCAACTCAAAAACATCCAAGAACAATGCTTATTAGGCTACAATCCTATTGGTGGTCTTGTAGTGTCGGCAGTCCTGCCACTTGGTTGGCACTGAGCTTGGGTGTCGTTCCGGAGGTAAGTGCCCTGCAGACTGTAAATGACTTTTTACAAAACACTCCTCGCCATGTTGATGATAGCAACAAAAGCACACTGCCTGCATGACCTTCCCAGGATCTCTGACCCGCTCTATTGCAGCAGAAAGCAAACAGGCTTTATGAAGACTCATTGCCCTACAGAAGAAACATTGAACTCCATCTGTAGCCCCATTTTTAATGTCTAGCAATTTTTTTTTTCAAGCCAATCATGGGATATTGGTAATTGGCACAGCTTCAGGAGGCTATCCACAGATTTCTGAGTGACAGATAATGTTATTAACCCAAAGAGATTTAATAAACAATCAAATCCAGGTTGTTTCGTAGGTTTAGGGAAAGGATTGGGAGCATGGCCATAGATTTAGCTGCCGAGGACAGCACATTATATGGTAGGAGAAAAAATGCAAAGCTTTGGCAAATGAATAGATGGAATTCTCTTGCTCCAAGTACTCCCCAGATTAGTGAGCAATTTTTGAGCCTAGAGACTGGGCAATTGCTTCTGAGCTACAGTGCTTGCAAACCTAAAAGCACATGGGGAGTGCACAATGCAAAAGAAACAAAAACACGGCTGATTAAAAATCTATACAATAAAAGAATAACTGGCAGAGAAGATTCTGTAAGGTATGGGAAATCCATGACAGTGGGTCACTTTTCATCTCCTATGCATGGACTTTGATAAGCTGAGAGCCACATTCAGGTCCATCTCTTGGACCCTCTATACAATTAACAATACAACCTAAGATTTCGTCCAAGTATGAATGTACTATGATAATAAAAAGGGTCCGTCTCTTCTAATGTGCAAAGATGAGCTTGGGAATGAACTCAAGTGTGTAAGCCAGTGCTAAGGTATCTGCCTCAGTCAGCAAAGTCTAGAACATCAACCCTGAGATGTGAAAGGCCACATGCATCTCGATGGGGGATTAGCACAATGATCCATCAGGGCTCTGACTATGGAGGGAGAATATGTATAGGCATGAATGGGCTGAGCCCACTGTGCCAAACCCTAAGCTGGTGGAGGGAAGTACTGAGGTCCTCACTGTTAGCCCTAGCCCTCCTGAAGACAAGACCCTTCTGTTGGTATGCCTTTTGTTCCTGAGCAGAGGGACATCTGTGCTACCACCTTCAAGCAGAGACAAAGGTCCCAGGCCAGTGACCCAGAAACTGAGACAGGAAGAGAAAGCCCCTTGCTTATCCAAGTTAGAGAAAGGACCATGATGTGGGGCTGTACTTGTGGTATGCCTACAGTTCTGGGTTGCCTTGATCTGGTACGGGATATGCATTTTCCATGCTAATAATGTATGTGCTGCAGGACACGTTTTGACTGGACAAATGCAATACTGGGAGCCTTGTGCCGAATGGGTCCAAAACAGCCATCTTTAAAACACACAACTACTTGCCATGCCAGGACCAACAGCAAAAAGCCAACAGAAAGTCAAAGTTTTTTTTCTGCGAGGGACCTCTCCCTCCCTTTCTAAGGACAAGCCATCAGAGCAGATGAGACTCTTCCAGCAGCAACATCTTTCCTACTTTGCTACAGGGATTTGGGTTCAGCACCACCTCAGAGAGAAGGCTACCAACTAATCTTCTCGTTAATACCCAAAGGTCCCCTAGAAATGTCATGTCCAGGTACTAACACAGCTTTTCAGATGAGATCCTAGACCAGCATGGTACTGCTGGATAGTTTGACTCTGTTGAAAGAGAGAGCTGTTGGCCAACAAGAGGCCAGTGATGCTCCCTGAACGCATGTAACCAACTGGGAAGCCGACTATATTATTGCTTAGGATTATGTGAGGCTGTTCAGTGCTGTATTCCTGCCTCCTCGAACTCTACAGACGAGGAACGGGAGGCTAGCACAGGTAAGCAATGGAACAAGGACTGAGAGTTAAGACAGCTTCAACCCCACTCCTACAAAGCAGCCAGGAGAAGCATGGAGCCCTTCCAGGGAGATGTTATGGCCGGCTTCTGGACAAGCAAACTGATTTTGTTTGCCATGGTTATTAAGACCCTAAAAGAGCAAAAGATCCGGAACAGTTAAAAAGGTGCCCCTGGGAGAAAGGCCGGAGTAGACGAGGAGGAGAGGGAAGCATGCCAGGCGGCTGACACGCCAACGGACAGAATCAGAGGTTTGCGAGGAACGAGCTGCACCATAGGCTAAGTCACACCTATCCAAGGCCTTGAGTGAGATCCCAAAGGCAGGCAAGAGGGCAGGTGCACCGTGCTCTTTGCTGTCTTAAATCCCTTTTTTCTAAGCACTGAGCAGCTTTCGGCAAAATAAATCGCACGTTGTTTTGAAGAAGCTATTTCTGAGTCAATAATACAGTGGTATTATTGTTCGCAGGCTCCCAGAAAAAGACTCCTGCAGGTTACACTTCCGCCTCTTGAGAAACAGGGCTGGGAATTTGGGGAGGTGGACTGTCACATCAGCAGACCTAGCAGGAGAAACCTACTCCTAAGAGTGGAGTGCGGGACCCACTGAATAAAGAGGGTCTCCGAGTTAGACCCCATCTAGGGATCGTGACCTGGTACCTAAAGGAGACATTATCATTTTACTGCAAGTATTTTTACCCCATTCTCATAATTGGGGGGGGGGGGGATCATCAAACGACACCACTGATTCATTACATCTATGGAGAAGCATGCTCCTCAGAGGTGTGGGGTGAACGCAGTGTATGTGCTTGGGAGAGTCACGGGCTTGCAATCTGAAAAATTAAGTACTCCATCTACCCACAGACCATGTACAGAGTTCAAGGCCGATAGCTATTACTTTTAATTATTTGTTAATCAGGGGAGAGCTTGATGCCGGATTCATTGTGATCTGGATTTAAGCAGCACATGCAAAATAACACAAGCAGCAACATTAAAAGAGTCACGGCAATTCCTGCCCTGTCTTAAAAGAAATGTGTAATTTATTGTATTCTACCCACGACTGTCATTTTAGAACATGACGATTCAAACAACTGGTGAACAATAGTGTAGACACAGTCCTTTCTTTCTGACCGCACTGCTGCACTGAAAATTAGACAGCATTACACGTGTGGACAGTCACTTGTCTTGCTGTGTCACCAATATGCAAGACACGATGTCTCCAACTGCTGTACAGTCTCCCTACGCCTCCACCACTCAGACTGGGCCCCTTATTTTAAATACCCCTGTAGCCTACGTGGCTCCCACAAGTAGGTCCCAAAAGACTTGTGGGAAACTTTCTCTTGTGAGTTATACAACCAGTAGATGTCTGCAATGACGCAGCCTTTTCAAAACACTGTATCATTTATTAGTGAACTGGAATGCAGTATTTGGGGATTTTAGCTTAGAAACCTACACATCATGCACTTACCTGCAGAGCAGCCGTTCTGCCTCGTGCCCAAATGAAGTCCTTCCCCTGGGCCTCGGGATTATTATTACCATCTTCAAACATCCCAGCTCCTCATCTCTGAGTCCAATCACGCCATGCCCACATGGCTCGCTCCTCCCAATTTCTTGGGTAGAGTCATTAAAAGTTAATGGATTCCATTATACGTGGTCTTCCATTATACCTCCAAAGGAGAGCCATCCCCACGTTAACAGTTCTTGACACACCATTCATAGCAAACTCAAACGCGCCTACACAACTTGCACCCGGTCGCTTTTGTTCCAGCACAAAACCAAATGAGGAGACCGAGTCGGACGAGCTTTTCATAACAGTACAAAATCCCAGCCTATTCTTCACGCTCTATGAAGATTGCAACTACCGCACTGAAACAGCTATCCTAAAACAAACCACCCGATGCTAAGCTGACCCATAATGTGATCTTTGCAAAGCAATTTTTTTTTTATTATTACACAGCAGCCCATACCTGCAATACAGTGCAAAAGCCTTTATTTTTGCAACTATACAAACGGTAGAGATGTTGCAGCTCTGACCTCTTAGTTACACTCTGCCTGTTAACTCATCTCATTAAAACAGCAGTAGATATTTCGCATTTAAAAATGTTAATATCATCCATCCTATAGTAACATTTCTATTTTTATATATATATGTTTTATGATGGGGACTTGTTACCACCCTGTACCACCTATTCTTTTCCCAGAGCCTGACGAAGGGACTTTGATCCCGAAAGCTTGCAGAAAAGGAAAATGTTCTTGCGATTTCCCAGTTGGTCTAATAAAAGGTATTACTTTGGAACCAAGTGTTCTAGTGTTTTGAACGTCTTCCATATAATCCTAAGCATTTATTGACTACCGAGGTAAACTGCTCGGGGGCTGTACAAACCCTATATTTCTGTTGAGGTAAACAGGAATTTGGGAATGGGTAAGCAATGCAGGACAGAGCCCCAACACGCTTATGGTTTTTTTGGTCAGGAATAATCTCTATGCTCACGAATTCTCAACCTTTTTCATCGCATGTTGTGCTTGTTTAGATACAGCGTTGCATACCGAAGCAAAGCTAATGAGGTGGCTGTATCCAGGTGAATTTTAAAATCTACCCTCTTCCAAACCTCTTTTACTCTAAGGCTGCCAACAGGCATTACATCTGCCAACCGGCCTTTTCACCTGGCACAAAAAGCTAGCACACCACCACTCAAGGAGTTTTTTGGGGATGGGAACTTTGAACAACTTTAACCTACAACATACCCCAGAGGGGAAAATCCCAAATGTGTATATGCGAGTCGGATCTATTTTTCCGCACGCACATACACATCACTGAGGACCAATTCTTTTCCCGACTTGATTTATATGCAAAAGATACTTTAAAACAAACAAACAAACCCCCTCATTTTAACATATTCCCCTTTTCACTGATTTCTGAAGAGCTTCGGTTCAGGTTTTTGTGCCCTCTGAAAAAGCAATTCCTAAAATAAAGCAAAAACTCCCAGGTTCGGCCCCCAATTTTGCCACCGACTTACTGTGTGATCTCAAGAAAATCATGTCCCTTTGCTTTCTCTGCCTTCACTTAGGTCAGGGGCAAAATAACTACAGTATTCACCTGCCTCCACACTCAGTGGGTGTGAATTTTCATTAATTAGCAGTTGTGAGGTTTTTGACATCAGAAAATTACTAGTTCACACGTCTTCTAGAAAAACTGCCCACACATGCACCTTGTTGAAGGTCTCGCTTTCAAAGGGTTGCTCTACCATCCAGCTTGGCCATCCCGAAGGGAATGAATGAGAGACGATCGTACAGACCCAAACACAAGGAAACTATTTCAGGGGCTGGGGAGACGGAGGAAGCAGGCTCCTGCCAGTCTCCCTCGGACAAGAGAAACCTCAACACTGGGCTTTACTCTGAGCTCAGGGCATGTGAAAGTAGCAGAGCACCACAGTCCAGACTGGAAAGCTAGGATGGGAGTGGAAAATGCTCTCATTAATCGTGAGGGCTCGCACTCTGCTGCACAAACTTCAATAAAGCTTAGAAAACGGGAAAGTCAATAATTTTTCAATCAAATTGAATCAGACCAACAGAAAAGGAATATAAATTCCGTGCTTAATAAAAAAAAAAAAAAAGGGAGGGGTGTTCAATCACTCTGGAACAAAGTCATCATTTTAAACAATTTCATCTCCTGCCTAATACAACTTTATTAGTTTAAAAACATTGCTTGACTGCCCTCTCGGCTCCTCGGCCTGCCGTACCAGTTAGCGCAGAGAATATTAACGAGCAGTAATAATGGAGCACCATTTCTATCCCTGTCGGTCTCCGGGGAAGAGCAATCATCTCAGCACCGTCATTGCTAATGCAAGCCGCTATCACTAATCCACCGGGACTCAAAGTGAAATGCTTGGACATATTGTTTTGCTGTTGCCCCCCCCCCCCCCCCTTCTCTTCTTTCACTTCCCTTTGCAAGATACATTTCTCTGGTGCAGAAATGTCCCAGACATTATTAAGCGCACAGACAGAGATGCATACAATAAATCAGGTAGACAGACAAACACACACATGCACACACGAGCACGCAGGGTTTCTCCGAACAGTCTCTTCTATAGGTTAACCAGCGCAAAGGCTGAACGCAACTCTGCTTTGGCGAGGGCTGTTATTAAACTGTGTGGTTCCCTAAAGATACTGCTATTTTATTATATGCCTTCTGTTTCACAAATTGAATTCTGGGCTGTGAACCCGTGGGGGAAGCACGAGGGGTTTTACCGGGGTCATATTGTTCACAAACGCACACCACGATAATTGAAGGCAAGGTGCTCCACAGGCACCCAATGCATTTTTGACGAAATGTGAAGGAAAACTAAACAGAAGTAAAATAAAGAAGTAGATCCTTCCAGGTGCAACTCTGTAGAGCCACGAGGATCTATACGAGCTGAGGATCTTGTTCTGAACAGATAGAGCAAGGCATTCATATTCATCTTGGCATTTAAACCTTGGACACTGTCAGCACATTTTAGAGCAGGGGCAGGCAATTATTTCGGGTGGAGGGCCGCTTACTGAGTTTCAGCAAGCCATTGAGGGCTTCATGACAGGCAGCCCAGGGCAGATTAATATTAATTTTCTACATTTTTTTAGGGTCCCCGTGGACCAGACAGAATGGCCTGGCGGGCCGCATCTTGCCCACCCCTGTTTTAGAGGATTGGCTATGAGGTTTTCTCCACTACAAAAACAGGAAAGAAGCTGGTTCTTGGTTTATCATCTTTAACCAAGTGTTACTAGTGACTTTTTAAAGGAAGATGGCCATCCTCCCAAACAAGGTTCAAAAAAGGCCGCTGAAATGGATGCCAATAGCCCTTGAGGTGCGCTGGCAGAAAACTGCCGGTGTACAGATGGGAAAAGCAGGTGATGGTGCACTGATTAAAATCTGCTGGCAGAGCATGGTGCGGCCTCCTGATGGCGAAGGAAGCACATACTGCAGGCCAGGTCCAAGGTGGATTACCACAAGGCACTATCAGATTTAAGAGCAGACTAAATCCTCACGACACACGTGCAGGACCGATTTGACTCTACCCTTTGTGAGCACTCCAGTCATTTCTTTCAAAATACAGGTATTGCTGCTGCAAGTCAGCTAGCAAGGAAACGCAAAAGTTTTGCCTGGTCTGAAAGCCCATTTTCTGTAACTCCCGAGCCAACTCGGGCTCTGAGTTTACCAGGCGAGAGCACGCTGTCCCTAGAAATCAGTACTCAGCTAGTTAAATCCACAAGAATTCAGGCTTGGGCTGAGCTGGAAAGTTGGTATTGATCAATCACCATTCTCGCTGAGCAATCAAAGAGACCTATCATCGGAAATAAACCTGTTGACCTGGAAGAATTCGCACCGGCACCCACACGGCTCTTAGTCCCTCTAATCTGTCTGATAACACTAACAAAAGGTGTCAGCTAGAATGAGCCAGATAATACAATGCACACGGCAGAAGGAGGAGGAGGAGGAGGAGGAGGAGGGAAGCATCACAAAGGAAGAAAGGACAGCTCAGAACAGACAAGATCCACAAGGGAAGGGAGCGAGAGAGGAGAGAGAAAGGCTTTAGAATTGGAAAAGAGCAGATGACATTCAAGAGGGTCACGGTGCTCAGAAAATGAACCAGGAGATTGAAAGGTTTTGGTGGAAATGCTGACTTTGAAAACAGCCCTTGATCTATTTTTCCCCTCTTACAAATGTTTTCCTCTCAAGGCCAAAACACCAACTATGTAAAGAATGAGACGCATCTTCCACTGGAAATGAAGACGCGCTCGTTTGAAAGGCACGCAAGCCATTGCTTCCCCCGCAAGCCTCGGGTTTTCGGGAAGATGAGCTGGTCTCCTACAACAGAAATCTGATGGATTAAATGCTTAGAAAATACAGTGCATGGTGCAAAGTTGGCCTTAGATCAAATTTCCCTTCTTGAACTTCGATAATAAGTGGTTTGCACAGAATAACGCAATATAATCTGCTGTCTCCAGGCCAAATCTCCAGCTGGTACAAACTGGGGTAATTTCAACGATTTCTGTAGGCCTACCCTTGTTGAACCACATGAGGACGTAGCCTGATGTTCCTTTTCTAATGAGTTACGGCATGCTAGACAAGCATGGAAGCTCTTATATCCCAAAGGAAATGCTGGAAAACAAAATCCATTTTATATTCAGGGAAAAATCGGCAGGATTTAGCTACAGTTCCTGCAACCCTAGAGGTGTACTCATCACCCAGACAATAACCCACAACAAATGTGTAGAAAAACTTAGTTTTTTCCATGTAGCACCTTAACATGGTAATGAAACACCCACAGTTGAGCCCAAACTTCAGGGTGCAATCCAAGGTAATGATGTCCTAGACAGAAGGACAAAAAAGCGACCAACTGATCCATCCGCTGCTCTTTCAAGGAAATAGGATTTTTTTAACACCTGAGTTTCCATCGTACATATACTTTTGATTCAGGATCTCATTTCTCCCCATATCAATACAATATTCTTGTATTCCCTTTGTCTGCGTTCGTCATAATTTGTAGAGGCACAGTTAAATCCCCTGCCCTACCCCCAAAATCTCAAACTATATATTTTTTCATGTTGCCCTCCCTCAAAGGTCTAGATACAAGAGGAAGCTAAACACACAAGTTATTGCGGAATAATAACTTTCATTTCTACCCAGGAGAACTTTTACAATCTTTTCTCCAATGCCTGATGAAGGGGGTTTGTGCCCGAAAGCTTGCAATTAAAGAAATGTTTTTGCAAAAGTCTTGTTGGTTTAATAAAAGATATCATCTCTGCTATGAGTCCTGATTGTAGAATAAAGCATTTTTGGTGACCTCTTTGATAGGTGGGATCCAAATCCCAAAGACTCCTAGCAAACCAGAACCCTTGGAACGGAAGGGACCAAAGGTCGTTTCACCCAACCCGGCACAGAAATGCAGATTGTACAGTTTCTAAACCAATCCCACGCGAGTGTTTCCCCAGCCTCTCTTCAAAAGCCACCAATGAAGAAGATCATAATCCTCCCTGTGCAGCTTGTTCCCTTGTCCTACTGTTCAAACAGGGAGAAAAGTTTCTTCTATGGGTATTGAAAAAAAAAAAAAAAAAAGTCCCAAAGAGGTGTTCTTTTTTTAAATAACCATTTTTCAAACGTAGTGAATTATTTGGGAAAATAAAGTTAAATAAAATCAATAGCATAAAATTATTTTTCTATGGTTGGCAGCTTATTGAGTTAACATCAATCATCAATGTGGGAAAATGTGTAAGGAAGATGCATGTCTGTACTCAGAGATTGATTTCAGACCTAAAGTGCCTGGGCATCACCAATGGCAGGTTATAAATAATAAGAAGAAAACAAAGAGGACATCTGCCAACAAAAATTATTCAACCTCAAATTTCTCTCTTAAAATCTTTAAAAAAAAAGAATATTGATAAAATGACAGACTCTCTACCTAAAAATAAGAGCAAAAATGTATAAAAACATTAAATGTATGAAGACATAGTAATGTATGGCTTCGTGAACACCTGAATAAGTAAAATGGGAGCTGCTGTCTTCGTACAAACCCAGGCTGATCAATACAGTTATTTATTATTGTGACTTTTCTAATAGTCTAATTTTTTTTCTCTCTTCTGGCACTCCAGTTCTACAGAGCTGGGTGTCCAGTAGGAAGAGGAAACAGTATTAAGACTCTCCTCTATCTGCGTACATTTAAATGTGGGTGCTGTTGTGAAAATTTCAGATGGTTTCGTGATCAGGAAATCACATCTATTTGGGCAAATATTCTGCAGAATTCCAAGGTGATTTGTTACATGGACCACCAACACAAGCAATCCTTGAAATCCATTCGATGGTTGCTAGGAGCGTTACTCAATTTTACTCACTGGATATAACTAAGAAAAAGTCTCTTTTCCTGAAAATGAAGTTGAAGAAGTCAGTTTACTCTAGACTGGTCTGGAGAGCCTAGAAATAATTGGTTTTAGGCCCATTTTTACAAGTTTGTTACCCTGGGAACATACTTTTGATGCCTTTCCTGGAGATGTATAGAGGTGATGGAAGTATAAACCAAGTACACAGGAACTATGGGTCCTTGGATTTCTGCAGTCTAGGTCACAGCCTTGTCTTGTGGTATTTTGTTTCACATAAAATTAGCAATGCATTACACCCGCATCCATGCAGTCTCTTTGGTCAAACAGGAGGGAGAGATACTGTACTCAGCCCAATTCAATCCTCTCACTTTCTTCTCAAAGGCAAAGCATAAAGATGGCTTTACTAGTCTAGTTCTCCACAACTAAAAGATAATCAAATCCACCACCTATCTGAATCCCAGGCAAACAAAGCAAACAAAGCCTATTGGTTTTATACACACCAATAAAAATTATGAATGACTAACAGTCACCTGAAGGCTTCGCAGAGAGATGGTATATTCCATATGGTGCCCAATCCAAAGCCCAGTTGACTCAATGAAAAGATACTGGTTGGCTTCAATGAACTTTAGGGCTCTAAAGACATTGAAATATGACCGATTCCTGACTGTCTTGGGTTTTAACCAAGATCGAGACAGGAGTAGCACAGTCATTTACACGTTGCCTTTCCAAGTTGCACTGGTGCTCCTCTGCCAGTAGGTGGCCAACAAGCCAGCACGTTCTGGCCAATCTGGTAGGGAATGAACCACACACCAAGTACAGACATTACACATAAACTGGTATAAATGATTGGAAACCAGCCTAAACCTGTAACATAACAGAAGTTCAGTGCACATAGACTGGTTTAAGCATGGCAGAACCTAGTCTAAGACAGACCTGGATGGATGTAGTATCAGACTTAATAGGTTTAGGTTAGACCAGTCTATCGAACTTCTTTATCATATTCCTTCCTGACTCAAATTAGGTTGCAGTCTGCTGGCATCCCAGGGGCCTCTGCGGCTCCCCCTACTTCCCGCCTCGCACAGAGGTATGCACAGAGGAACTCAGCTCTCACTCAGCTGCTCCAAACTGTCAGCCACAGGACAGAGGCAGAGAGCATCTGTAGCTCTGTATTTTTTAACCATTATACAGTGTCCCTAGGTAGGGGAGGAGGGCTCCGCTAAGGGAAGGATCAGGCCCCTTGGAGCTCCTTTGGCAGCAGGGCAGAAAGAGTGAGCAAGTGGCAGGTGTGGGCAGCTGTGTCCTGTGTGTACATGACTGCACAGAGCCATGGTGCAGTGGGGCGAGGAGAAGAGCTGCTGCCGTGCTCGACGGGGTGCCAGGGTAGGGAGTATAGGTCTCTGCATGCATCTGTGCCCTCTTCCCTTTAGGCCGTCTCTCCCTCTCAGTCACGATCTTCTTCTCTTTTGCATCTCTGTACAAGCTTATTTCTTTCTCATGCTTGCCCCAAATGTGATCTTCTTCATAGTCTCGCTGCCAAGTTCGGAACGGCATTAAACATCCTTGCTGCAGCACAGAGCGGATCAGCTCTCCAGGTGGGACAGGCACCCCAGTCCCAACCGTGGCTCCCAGGAGATGCCCATGCCTAGCTTGACCTGACTAGCACTCAGCAGATGAGCTCTCCTGGCCTGGATCCTAGCCCCCTGGGCGTCCCCACCCAGCCCAAATCCCTTGCTTGTCCTGTGAACTCCCCCTGGACTCCTGGCTGCTCACTCCTTCCCTCCCTCCCTTGCTCGACTTCAGGCTGTGGAGCTGCCCCCCCACCCCAGTGATTCCCTAAAGCTGTAAAGCATCAGTGGCTCCTGGACAGCACAGCCCAGGCGAGGCAGAGATGCCTTCCACTGCCCGGAGGCCCCTGTTCACTGCTGCTTTCAGCTGCAAATCTGCAGATAAGAGATGAAGTTTCTGGACAGCACGTTGAATCTGCAATTGGGAGCAGCAGTTGCCAGACCCGAGCCCCGCACACAAGGAGCCCCTTCCCCAAAGTCAGAACACAAAGCCAGAGCTTCCAGCTGCTTGCCTGGCAAGCCTGCTCCCAGCTGCCTTCCCTCAGGGAGCCCCCAGGGTTTGAGCCAGATCTAAAAGCAGTCTTATGTAGAGTTTAGAGCCTGGATTTGATGGGATGGTTTGGATAAGGCTGGACTCAATGGACTCTGGAGGTCCCTTCCAGCCCTGCTTCTCTGATTCCTGTGGCTGATGCAGCAGCAAGCGGGGGGGGACTGCTCTGCTGCACCCAGCAGCCAATAAGGGGTAGCCCGGGGAGCCACTGGGACATACTAGGAGGCATGCAGGATTACCCCCCCCCGAGCTGCTGGCCTCCTGCAGGGCAGGCAGCCTACGTGACCCATCCCCACCCCACCCGAGGGTCAACATGTGTTCTGTTCCCTCCCGAACTTACCTAGGGCTCTTAGAGTAAAGCACAAAGCATGGACTGTTTTTGCCTCAGGCATTGTGAATGTCTACCTAGCCACAATAAACTTGCAGATGCACACCACAATGTCCTGGAAAAAAAGGGATAGCTCTTTTTATCCTGAATACTTCAGAGGAACTTAAAGCAGGGCAGTGGTCTTGTACATTCCTAAAGCAATGGTTTTTAACCTTTTTTCATTTGTGGACTCCTAAAAAATATTGAATGGAGATGCCTTTGAATTGTAAGTGTGGGTATTCACATACTTTTGATTGATCACAGTCATCTTTTGTGGACCCCTTAGATATAGCCCGGGGACCCCTGCAGGTCTGTGGACCACTGCTCTGGAGGAAAGGGACAATCTTTTTTTCTCTTGGGGCAAATGTAATGTCTATTTACAGCCTTAGCTCAAACCCATGAAGTCCCAATTTTTGCAGTGTCTCTTAAAAACTGCAGGCAAGTGCTGACATAGCAACTTCAATTTGGTTGCTGGTAGCCAACATGATCCCTCCCCCAGCCAGTGAGACACTACCGACCATCAGGAGCTAAGTCCTGATGGTATTTCAGAAACACATTGTCAGTCTCGGCTTTTCATCCACTACTTGGAGCACAACCGAATGTTCCAAGAGGGTTTCTGTTGCCAGTGGCTTTGTGAATAACATGCAGCTCAAACAAGCTGTTAAAACGGAAAATGTTCTTATTTCTTCAGTCTCATTTGCAAAAAAGCCCATATAACCAATGTTCAGAAATAACAGCAAAATGAAAAAAACAGGAAATTAATTTTTAGAAGCAGGTGAAGGCCGGAAGCAGCGTATGGGCCACTTGCTTTTCTTTCATTCGATGCCAACTTTTGACCTTCACTGTAGCACCAGGTTCTAGAACAGAGGAGGAAAGGTGGGGGAATAAAACCAATTTCTCCTAACTGCTTTTCTGCATTTATAGTTTCAAGACTAACAAGCATATGCCAGGTTTTCCAGTTTGCTGCCCCAAATAAAACAGTGTACCACAGGAGTGCAGATGGCCCAGTGTGGTCACACATGGTACCACTTCGAGCACCCAAAATGCTGCCATCCAAGTGGCAGGAAGGAAGAATCTTTTCAGTTACGTATTTATATTAAACAGGGAGAATAATAAAGAGGTGAGGATGACTTGAGCCTTGTGCAACAAAAGGATGACCCTCTTAATAAGAGGTAGAGCTGTGGTCACCAACCAGTGGATCGAGATCCACTGGTAGATCTCAGAGCCTCTTGTGGTAGATCTTGGAGCCTCTTGGAGTTGATCAGAGGTTGAGGTGGGGGGTCTGAGTGCCCGTGTTCATGCACACATGTGCCCCAACCCAGCGGGTCAGTCCGTCGGGGAGGGAAGGGGCAGGGGCTAGATCGAGGCCCCTGCAGTGAGGAACAGTGCCAGAGGCAGGAGCAGGGGTAAGTTGAGTGGGGCCCCGGCCAGGTGGGACTTACCTGCTGGGGAGGTGCACCCCCAAATAATGTTTTCTTCCTATGCCTCGATTTGCCTCCCCCCCACCCTTCCCTCCCCAGACTTACCTGCTGGGCAGGGGGGAGGGGGGCAGTAGCGGTGCACAGTAGATCTTGAGTTGTTTTTAAATGCCAAAGGTGATCTCCTACTGAAAAAGGTTGGAGACCACTGGCATAGAGAGACTGAAGAACCTGGTCCCCATCTCCCAGCTTTATTTTTTCTGTTCCCCTAAAAGGATGGAAGGTCTCGCTGGCTCAGGGTAAAGGGCTATGTCCACCCAGGCTAATTCAGGGAGGTCAGCTACAGGAAATCCTACTCTCTCGCACTCATTCTAGGACATCAAGTGAAAATGTGACGTACACTCCTTGTGACCCACCATCACGTCTAGGAGACAGCCAGGTGGCTAGAGTCCATGGTTCCACTAATGAGAATGAGTCAGGCCTAGGCAGCCGGCTATCAGCACATCAAATTTGGGCCGCAGAAGAAATACAAACCTTTCCCCTCTACTCCTCCCAAAGCAATACTCAATCTTCATAAAGGAGCTTTTCAGCAGGCAAGCAGTGCCTCTGAAGAAATCTGGGTGGTCCTACAAAGCCAACTCCAGCCGCTGGAAACCATCCCCCATCCTCCAAACAATGCTTGCAATAGAGGCTTTCTGCCAAGATGAAAGAACAGAAAATTGCCCAATAAGAAGGGAAAGTGATCTTGGCACAAGCACTCATCTCGTTATAAACAGTCTATACTTGGTCTCCACTTTCTCTTTTCATTAGGTAACGACTGGATTCTTTCATTCAGGGATGTGGACACAGGGGCAAAAGAGACCTCTGTAGTGGTTTCACTGATGCCATCCTCTCCTCTCCCCCTGCCCCCCTCCCCTTGACAAAAATAACCAATCTATGCTATTCTTGCAAGATGCCTTTCATGTGCCGTATGAATGGGCTATGTGAAACTGCTCCTATATATAGCAGGACACAGAAAAAGCTTTATTCCTCGCATGCAGGAAATGATTTATTTAGCCAAAATGAAAAGGAAAAAAATTGAACATCACATAGATACCCCCAGAGACAACTGGGAATTCCAACTGTCTGAAGGATATGTAAATTTACTTTTTTTTCCCCCCAAGTGTGGGCTTAGCTGGAAAAGGGCCTATGCAAAAATAAAGTCCCCTCCAACTCAACAAATCTGCTCACCACATGCATCCAGTTATATCTGATAGCTAACGCTGGTGGAAAATTTCTCTGTCAAAATTGTTCTTTAGTGTTTTGGGTTTTTTTTTTAATTATTATTCACACGCACACGCTTTCTGCTTTTATTTTTAGTGTACTTCAAAAAAAATCTCACACCTGAACAATGAAATGCTGCCAAAGCACCTCAGCAACCCACTCCCTCTGCAGGTCTCCAAGGAGGGCAGGGGTCTCCAGCAAGATCACATCTACGGCAAAGTCAATTTGGATGCCATCTCAGGTAAAAAAAACAAACCCCAAAACAGCCCTCTTAGATCAGTGAAGCAGTGGAACCGACTGCCTGGCTGGGATGATCTAGTTGGGGCTGGTCCTGCTTTCAGCACGGGGGTGGATTAAATGACCCTTGAGGTCTAGTTGGACTAGATGACCCCCACCATGCAGAGGGTTGGACCAGTTGACCCTTGAGGTCTCTTCCAACACCATGACCTCTCATGATGCGTCCCAGTGGATCAGCAAGAAGGGGAGAACATGGTGCTACAAGGAGTGTCATCTATTTAGGATGTGTGGCCTATAGACAAAAATGGAGCAAGAAGCACTAATGTTTTCTAAAGGGGAATAACCATTTTCTGGCCATCCATACTACCGCCAGTTGCATGAATTATGAATATTTTGTTGCGTGTTTTGGTCCTACTAGCCCTGGAAAGTCAACGGTATCTTTCTCCGTCTCCCGGAGCCGATTTAAAAAAAAAGTTTTCTTTTCCTTGTGCATCAACATCAGGGTTATTGACTAATCAGCTGTAAGTAGGACTATCCGCTGAAGGAAACAGGGCTGGAGACAACAACACGGGAATAATTTGAAGACTATATTAATGGAACAATAACTGAGGACATAATTCGCCCTGCAGAATCTTTTGTTATGCCTGGTGATGGAAGCAAAGATGCCTGGTTGAATTTGCATAGCTGGTAATTAGGAAAAACCTGTCCACAGGGAAAATGCCAGATACTGACAGGCTAAGCGGTGTGTTATTATAAAGCAAATTCTCTACCTATATTATTACAAATATTAAACATTCTCTTTACTTTTCAACTTCCGTGCTCTTGAGTTTTTTTGCACTTCTCACAAGCTTCAAAACAGAACAATTTCTACCCAGTTGAGCTTCTTGCGTCTCAGTGGGATAACGCGTAGGCAACATCCAATACTTGTCCCTTTTCCTTATCTTTTTATTTACAAAACCTTCTTTATTAAGGCATAGCTTTAACTCTTTGTTACGCAAATATAGGGCCTGACAATCTTATAACCATTTCCCTTCGAAGTACAAATCTACACTGAAAAGAGGCTGTAAGAAAAGTAATGCGGTTACTGGTTTGACTGCACTGACGTGCCAAGCATGCCTGGTTTGGGTCTAGGACCTCTCTCACTTACCTGACCGAGTATGAAACCTTACAGCCCTCCTACTCACACTGAGATACGTGTCTAGGCTCCCCTGTGCATGCCAACCTCTTTCTAGGAGGAAGGTCCAAATAAAAGGCAGGTCCCCATGATCAAATACTGACCAATAGCCTAAATGCAAATCCTTGCTAGCCTTCATTTCGGCATTTCCCAACTTCAGGGTGTTCCACTTTAATACTGTTCACCTACCGCGTTTTCTTGTATACAGCATGCATCCAAGTAAGATATGCTCCTTGTTTTTGAAAGGAAGAATGAAGTGGGGGGGGGGGGGGGAAAGACATCTCCTTAAGGTCCTAGTAAGTAGCAGTAAATACCCAAGTGGCAGCTGCTAGGGAGCCCAGCGCGCTCATTGTGTTGTTCCCTGTGGGGCATATTGTGACATGTCCTGGCCCTGGAGACAGCCTGAATGAGCCTTTGAGATGTGTTCCTAGGATGCTTCCACACCTTGGAGTGCCCTTTTTGCCCCAAACCCCTCTCTTGTCTGCTGCTTGACCACTTAAAACCTGTTGAGGTGCGCCAGGGGCCAACCCTTAGCCCTACTTGTCTCTCTCAAGACTTGTGAGCCCTTAATAGAGGGGATTTTGCCAGCTGGAACAGGGGTGGGCAATTATTTTGGGTGGAGGGCTGCTTACTGAGTTTTGGCTAGCCATCGAGGGCTGCATGACAGGCAGCCCGGGGCAGATGAATATTAATTTTCTAAGTAGTAGACAGGCTTAAGTACAGTTGTTATCTGGCTATCTGCATAGATCACCTCTTCCGTTCCATGGGGGCTAACACTATGCCAGGAACTTCTGGCCCCACAAAGATGCATGCTGCTCTAATAAAATAATAAATGTAATAAAATAATAAATAAAATAATAAAAGAGGCAAAGTTGGTCTAATAAAAGGTATCATCTCTGAACCAAGACTTCTAAAGTTTTGCATTTCTTTTCGTCTCAGACCAACACGGCTACCAAATACATCCCTGAAACATGGAAGATGCCAAATTTGAGCCAATTCTGGAATTAAACTTCATGGCTGAACAACAAAAAAAGATTTCTACGCCTCCCTGCCTTTCTGCCACCTGACACCCCCAGGGAAGGAGTCCTGCCTTATCTGCACATCAAAGAGCAACTCGCAAAGACACTCTCCTGGACCCAGAGGAACAGACGTCTACCTTCTGTGCAAAAATGAAGTTTATTTTCTACCTGTGGGGACTTTTTACTATCTTTAATTTTCCCTGAGCCTGAAGAAGGATGCGTGTGCCTGAAAGCTTGAAGAAAAAGATTTATTGTTTTTTTGCGATTTCTTAGTTGGTCTAATGAAAGGTATCATCTGTGAACCACAAATTCTAGAGTTTTGCACCCCAAAGATGCACATTTACTAGACTACAAGATGTTCCTGATCCTATTAAAACTAAGGGAACATGTGCACCCTTTCAGACACACAGATCCACTAATGCAATATACTGCGTCATTCTCTCCCCAGTAGTTTAAATAGCCAAGTGATGACTCCGAAACTCATACTAAGCTGTGGCCTACACGCAAAAGTTAAAATACAAAATTCTGATGCTAACTGCATAATGTAAGGAAGAGAGTTCATGGCCATCTGAGGAAAAAATAATGAGGTATCACTTCAACTTATCTTACTATATTCATGATGATTTTAAGCAGTCTCCTAGTTGTCTGGTATGTAACTGTGTGAAATGTCTATCCTTGATTAATTAGTATGCTAAATATTTCTTTTGCAATTAACTCATGTTATATGCAGGAAGAGTCATTCTCCATATGTGATAGACATCTCCTCCTAATTTAACTTCTGTTTTGCTGTTTCTTCCTGATTTAGTTTTGCTTTGCCTAGTGGTCCCCTTGATCTCCCCCAAGGACACTCCCCAAAACCTCGTGTTTTTCCTGGTTGTTAATTAGTTTCTTGATACGTTCCAAACTTAGCAGACATGGATAACTGCTGGTAACTGAGGAAGGTAATTCATTCAAATTGGAACTTCCTGATAACCAATAATGAGCAGTTTGATTAACAGGATTTCCCTGACAATTGCTGCTTGGGACTCCCTCTTGATTTACACAACTACAAGAATGCTTTGAAGATGCTGGACTACGGGGATAAGAAAGAAGTGAAATAGCTAACACCGCACGCTTCAAGGCTAGGGACAGACATTGCACATAAACTGGTTTAAGTGATCAGAAACTGGTTTAAACCTGTAACAGAACAGATGTTCAGTGCACATAAACCAGTTTGAAAATGGCTGAAACCGGTCTGAGATAAACCTGGCTGAATGTAGTCTCAGACTTAACTGATTTGGGTCAAGCTGGTTTATGCAGCGTCTGTCCCAGACCCCTTCCTGGTTTAAGTTAAGCCAGACTCCTCCAGCATCCTGGTATGTTCTCTGGGCTGGGCAGAGCTCTCTGCCCCACGGCAGGGCTGGCCCCTCCCCTCCGCTCCCTGGCTGGGGCTGGGCAGAAACTCCTGGCTTCCCTCGGTTCCCCCCATCCCCATCCCCTCTGCCTTACACAGACATTAGCTAGCAGACCACATGCTGGCTACAGTCCCTGATGTGGCAGATGGGACAAAGACAGAATAAACAAGTAGATGGTAATGATGCCCCTCTGTTGTTTTCTTAATGAGGGGATAAACACTAAGTTACTGGGATGATAAATACTGTTATCAAGTCCCTGTCAGGCTGGTCGGGGGGCAAGGGGAGAATCCCCCCTTAATCAGAGACTCCTGCCAGGGTCTGGCCATGCCCCCCTCAGCTCAGCACTGTGGAAGGGATGGGAGGGCTGCTCTAACACCCCCCCAGCTTCTAGCCTGAGCCAGTGCAGGCATGTGCCTGCATTTCTTCAGTACAGAGGCGATGTCTGTACAAACTGATTCAGCCTAGGCAGGTTAGACGAGGGGCAGGCAATTATTCTGGGTGGAGGGCTGCTTACTCAGTTTTGGCAAGCTGTTGAGGGTCACATGGGTAGCCCCACCCCTTGACAGGTGCCCCGCCCCCCGGTCACCATCTTGGGACCAATGTCCTAATGTCTTGGGACCAATGTCCCAGGGGGACCCAGAGCAGGGTGCAGGCTGGCAAGGGTCTGTGCAGCCAGGCTGGGCTGCACCAGCAGGGAGAGGGGGGAGCTGGCCCGGCTCCACAGAGCCCCTGCCAGCCAGGACCCTGTACCCCTGCTCTGGGCCCTGCTGGTGCTGGCCCTGTGATTCTGCGCCCCCCTCCCCCCCCCCCAGCCCCGCAGTACAGGCCAGGGGCAGCACACCACCCCAACCCCCTGCTCACCGTCAGGGAAGAAGTGGGGAAAAGCAGCCCCTCCCCCGCCCTGTGGCCCACACTCCCTGCTGCAGACGCTTACAGCCCATGCGGGGCTGTCCTGAGCAGGCACAGGTGGCCCCACGTGGGCTGCGAGCAGCTGCAGCACAGGGTATCAGAGCAGCCATGTGGTCCCAGGCCAGAAGCCCCTGCTGGGGCTTCCAGCGTGGGGGGGGGGGGGGGGCGGGCGCGGCTGGGCAGGCCCTGTTGTTGCAGAAGCCCACCAAGGATTCCCCTGGGTCCTACTGCCCCTGGTTCCTTTTTTTTTGTTGTTTTTTTTGTTTTTTGACAGGAACCAAGGACAAATAAATTTTAATTTTCAAAAAATCTTTAGGGGCCTCACTAGCCGGATAGAATGGCCTCATGGGCCGGATTCTGCCCGCCCCTGGTTTAGACTAACCTGCAAAGATTGAATCAAATGAGGCTCAAGCTTTTTGAATCTCTGTCTCTAGCCCAAGAGTGAGAAATCTCCCTTACACCAACTACTGCTGCACCCAGCTTATTCGAGAAGTTGAAGAGAAACAGACTGCCTTTTCATCGCCTGTTTGGTGAGAAAATCATCACCTTATAGCTAATTACTGGACTTTGCTTTGGTTTGGGATCATTTGCCTTTGAATACTTATAGTAAACAAAGCCTTTCTGTTACTCATCAAACGAGGTGTCGTGTCAATCTCTTAGGCTAGTCCAGAATCCTAGGTTTTTATTTGCTAACACCAGGTGTCAAACTTCTTTCAAAAATGTTAATTCAAGGAAGTCAGTAAACAATCTAATTCACATGCTAATTGTAAATCATTATTGCTCTAAAAGCATGAATAGGGGAGGGCCATTTAAGTAAATCATCAACTTCCTAAAACAACCTTAGCTAGAATATTAAAGATGCATCAAAACTACATTTATATCAAGTACCACACTCTATAGAGACATAAGAACAATACGGCTGAATACAGTTTGCTGTTAACCAATGCATAGAGACTACACGTCATATTAGTAAAATAAAAAAAAATCATGCAAAGCACCCCATAAGCCCCCAGCTGGTGACACATGTAGCTTTACTTTCACACCTCTACAGCCAGAGGCTTTTCTCAGCAGAAATTGCTATTACTGCATTTCATCTTTTATACTGCATGCTCCAGTCTCCAACAACTGATTTTTTTTTTAGTGCATATTGTATGCAAGAAAATACAGTTATTTTTAAACACCAAATGCATCCTCCTGCTTTTCTCAATTTTTTGAGATGTAAGTACATCTCTACTAACATCATCTAATCTGGGGTTTCCAAGCTTTCACCAGAGGGTTTTGGATAGCCAAATACACAGGAGCGATATATCCCTGAATCTATACGTAATCCTAGGAAGGAACGGCAGAGGTTCACTGACAGACTAAGTCACAGACCGAGCCAGCAGTAGATCCCGCATTCCTCTAGGTGTCCAGGACGCCGATTTGAGGCAGGTTTGACGGTTCCACTTTCACCTAACGTGGCTGTGCATTCCCCACTCCCAGTCTCATTATGTTCAGATCCCAGTGCTAAGCACGCTGTTAAGCATTGTAATTCTTTCTTTATTAGATCCAGGTATATAAATGGCATCCCAGGGAGCACTGTGAATTTTGATCATTATTTCTGTGCCTAAGCTGTGTTCATCTGCCTGCTGAGAGGATGATCACTGCCTTACCCCCAACCCTGTGGGACCCATTATTTATTATATTACCTTTTAAAGTGCGGAGTAAATAAATAGCATTAAAGTGCTAAATTTATTCATTGAATTGAGTTGTGTTCATACACTGCAACCATTCTTTAAATCAAGCAAATGCTGTTAATAGGCACTCCATAAAGCTGGGGAAGGCATTCATTCTAATACAGCTGTAATAAAGCAAGACAGCTATGTAAGCAATGATGACAACTCACGCGTGTGCAGAAGGACAGTGCCACTTTAATAACTCAGCTTGCAGATATCGCTTCTCTCACCAAGAGCCCAGGAGGCTTTTGTAATTATGTTGGTGTCATTCCTGAGATATTAATTTCAATCATTATTACTGTATATGTTTTACATGCTTATTGCCCGGACGCCAGGAGAAATGGGATAGGCAGATCCTATATGGTGGGGGGAGGGTATAAATAGGAATATTTAGCAGCGATACAACAATTTCCTCCTTCGAAGTGTTTCACAGTTTTCATCTAACTAACCTTCTTGGTGTGTCACTCATGGCAGGCAGGCAAAGGGTAGGAGTGTAAAGCAGGCAGAGAGGAAAAGCGGCTTGCCTTGAAGACGCATCCGGCCTCGGGGACCGAATTAGGACTAGAGGTTTGGGACCCCTGCCTTCCCAGGGCTTTGCTCAGAGCAACCAAGTCAACCATCACCTTAAGTAGCTCTTTAACAAATTTATTTTACAAATGAAAAACAGAATCGGGGGCTCACACCGTTCAACAGGATCCAAGCCCACAGGGCACAAACACACCAACAGCTTGTCTCTGCTTTCACAGTGCTTAATATTGGATAAATACCAACCATTTCACTAGCTACTCCAGAAATACACCAGCAAAACTGAGAAACTAATTGAGCCAAATCACCCCATAAAGTATAGTATGGGTCCCTGTGATTTTCACCTTAAAAACAATGAGCTCCCAAAACTAACATTCAAAACAGTTAAGCTGTAAGGGAAAAAATAGCTAAAATTTAGGCTGGTATGACTAAGTAGACTCCCAACAGACTCCCCCTCTCTGCAAATTTGTAACCACTAAAACTTTTAAGGTGATGTTGTAGTCAGAGCCCTAAGAGGTTAACATCAGGAAACCAAGCTCTCGTGAAAGTCAGAACAACACCTGGTCAAGCCAATGACCTCTGCAAATACATCCAGACAAAATGTGAACCAACAATGAACTTTGGATGACTGCAAAAAGCTGCAGGTTATGCAAATAACCCTTCCGAACCTTAAAATGGCATCAAATGTCCTCATCAGCATTTTATACCTGGCTATGTCTTGAGAAAGGAAGAATCACAATGAAGGCAGAAACAGATGCTCCAAAACACATGTGGTTAACCAAGCCCATTTTCAAACCAACACCTGGTTCAGGGCAGAGAAACATTTGAAAATCTGGAGTGTACAAACAAGCATCGTTTGATACGATGGGCCAAACAATGCAAGGATGTAGTGCCCAAGTATGCTGCCAATCACTGCTATTTGGAGAAAACTGTCAGAAAAGAAAATGGTTTTATTTTTAAAGGAAAGGTCCATAGACTCTTTCATCATATAAGCTATTTGAGTAACGCAAGTTATTGCTGAAACAATCTGGGCGCCCAATTTTTGTTTTAAACTACATATATGACACATTTCCTCAACATCCAAGTAACTTTTGGTCATGAATACCTCTTCCCATCGCCTTTCAGAAGTACAGCAAGTATAATATCCCCATTTTACAGACTGGAAAGCAAGGAACAGAGACTGAGGGAGAGGCACCCAAAAGGTGTTTAGGAAACTGCCTCCTTTTCTGGAACTGGGCCTAAATGATTTGCTCAAGGACTTGTTCAGAGTCTGTGGCAAGGCAGGGAGTTAAAGGCCAGGTCTCATGACCGCTGGACCATCCTGCCTCTACTTAAATCCCTTTAAGTATGCCCTTGATAACTTGGTTAAAGAGGAGTCCTGGTGCAAAAGTTTCTGAATGCAAGATTACCCCAATGCTTCAGATCTTTTCATTTAGCTTTAAATACCTGAAGCTGCAAACTTCATGGCATTTAAAAGATGGGTCAGGAAATGTTTCTTCCCTCCTACCCTGTGACGTTTCTTCATTTCAAGACAGCAGTCTGAATTTGGTCCTTCTGGGTACAGGAGCGTATATGTAGTAGCAAAGAGAGAAGAAATGAAAAGCATAGCAATGACAGAGCAAAGCAGACTAGATCCACGAACGGTCAAGCCAGCATGCCAAACGGCTGGTTCCTGCGATTCGGAGATCTCTGCTGCCAAGAGAATACTGTTCAACCAGCTGGGAATGACAGGGCTTCTGGGCGAGATACAGCTGGCAGAAAGAAGCAGCTAACACTTCGGAGAGGATGTGAGATATATCAGCTCACGGATTTCACAATTACCGCATTTTGGGGGAAAAAAACCAAAAAAGAGTGGCACAGGAGTGTCAGCAGGAGATTAAAATTTGTTAGGCATCTCCAGTCCTGTTCTCCATGTTCACCTGAAACATCTTGGATTGCATTCGTTCAGTATGTGAGAGCTTTGCATGGAATATTTTGAGATGAGATTTGCAACCTCCCTCTCAATTTCTGGTGGTGGTGGTAATGGTAGCAGTGGTAGTATTTTCTGTTTGCCTGCCTCCCACTTCCTTTCTTGAAATGCATTAACAAAGTCAAAATATAATTAGAAATTGCAATTGCTGCTCGGCCTGGTCAGGTAGAAGGCTCCTTATATGTGCTCCTTTCCCTGTCCTGTGCTCCTTTCAGTCAGATGCCTCTTTTGAAAGAGGGATCCGGAGTCCATCTTGCAGAAGCAGCCACTCCATTCCTGGAGTGGTTTCTGGAGCTCGCAGGCCAGCAGGATCCTGAGCTCCCTTCATGACATATGGCCCTGACACGACACGTGGCAGCAAAGCAGAATCGTGAAGATGTTTGCCTCCTTCCATTTTCATTATTCATCCGAGACCTGGTCCAAAGTCAACTGACATCAGTGGAAGCTTTTCCAGTGACTTCAAAAAAGACTTTGAACCAGGCCCCGTCCTGCTTAGATGACATTGTGATGGGCAGGTTATAAATGCTGAAGCGTTAAGACAGAGACAAGGAGAGATGAAACAGGATAAGAAAAGATCGTACAAATACAAGTTGCTGTAAATATGATGACCAAGACAATGACATTAATCAAGGCCTTAAGAAGAATTCCTTTTGTCAGACTAAATAATATTTTTTTCCGCCCAAAAATCACATGCTCAAATAAAATTTATAAATGTTAATAGCATTTTTCAAAGGTCAGGTCACTACTGCCTGTAACGTGTGTCAGGAGGAACCTCATACATTGCCGTGTCAGGTCGCCATGAGGACAGTACTGACATTAAAAGACGTAAGGAATGGGGACTTTCTTGAATCAGAATTAGTTACCTCGAATATGATTTATTTATTATGCTTAAGTCGCTCCGATGTGGCAGCAAGCAGAGCATTAGGAAATTTAGTGAAGCAAACCATCGTTGGGGCAGAGACCCCAGTTCAGAGATTCTCAACCTGGGTGCTACGGGATCCTTTTAAGGGTGACGCACGATATTAGCACTGGGCAGAAACCTATACGTGGTTCACAAGATGAACCCAGAGATTTCTAATAGGAATGCAGTGTGTCGAAAATATCCCGACCTGTTGTGGTCGGTGTCAGTTCTTTACAACAGAAGAATTGCTCTACGATTTTCCTTGCTCGAAACAAAAATAGTGAAAGCCAAGAGCTGGCATGTGCTGAACGGTGTCTTGAGTCGAACAAGGCTGAGAACCATTGCTCCAGTCCGTACCCGAGAAACCTGGCTCATGGGAAAAGCAGAGCAACACAAATTACTGTTAAAAGCGGGAGTGAGAAAATCAGCTAACGTGCTCAGAAACTCTTGTAATCTGTCTGTGATGCTTGGTGGTGGGGAAGTCATCAGGAGACAGGGACTTACCACGCAAGAGTGTTTAAAGCCTGAACTCGGAGATCACCCCGTTCCTTGAAATGTCAGCTTTAAAGAGACAAGAAGCAATGGTTTCAAGGCTCATTGTCACACACACACACTGCAGCCAGACTAATGGACCATGCTCCTTGTTTTCCCTCTTCTTCCAGGGATTTTTACTCATCTCAAATGACGGAGTTATTTTTTGTTGATCATTCAGTGGCCACTGCAGGGTAAAGGCGACATGTACTGTCAATAGAAGACGTCCATCTAGTTAAATCTCCAAGCAGCTGAACTTGTGAAGCTGAACATACAATACCAGTCACTTACAGTGACATCAAATTCTGTTTTAAATTCAAGCTATGTTTTTTGCCAATTTAGATCTTTCTTTAAAAAAAACCCCAACAAATCAGTGCATATGCTTCAGTAGCCGTTTAGCAACTGCACTTGTTTCTATCTGAGATCTCTTAAAACTTCCACGTGGCTTTTTTTTTCTCTTCTTCCCACCACAGAAAAATTAAAATTCTTTTCATTGTCAAAATGGAGGGGAAAATTGATAGGATCTATGCAAGAAAAGCAAAGATACAAACCTGGGTGAAAGACTCATAAAAGAGCTGATAATATCTTTCTAGAAGTACTGAATGCGCCAATGCCATCTTCTTGAAAGCCAATTTTTTTTCATTGTTGTTGTGAAATACAACCAACAGTTGTCAAAATTGTCAATCCCCCATCGAGCAAGTCATATTTAAGATAAGGTTACTCAACCGTGTAAGAATAGATGATTAAAACTTGGAGCTATTTAATTTTTTTTGACACTTAACACATTGCCTGCAGACGCCTGAAAGACAGCTGTGAAAGTAGGCAAGTGAAATCTCGTGGCTAAACATCTCAAACAATCACAGAAGTTAGAGATGGAAAAGGCCTTCTGGCCCATCCACTCTGGTTCCCTGCCAATGCAACATTGCTTCGTATGGTGTATTTTTAAATGTTTTGTACCGTCTTGCTTTAAAAATGCCTTGCACAATAAGGCTTCCACAACTACCCTTAGAAAACCAATCCAGACTCAGTTTAGAAATGCATTGCTATACAGTAATTAGGCTTTTAATTTTTGCTACCCCCACAAAGCATTTTTTTTTCTAAGAACCATGAACGTGCTTGTGTCGCAACTTGGCTTTGAAGAGATGCAATGCTTTCTGGACATCTCTCCATCTTATTTCTTGTGTGCCCCTGACTCTTATACCCTTCACCATGCTATCATAATTGACTGGGTCATTAGAAGCAACAGAGTATAAGAAGTTTCAATTCTGCCTATAAAGAGAGTGGTAAAGTGTTGTTAAAAATGGACATGTACTGCGGGCGGGTATGAAATGTCATATGGTGCTTCTGAGTATAGTGCTGCAAATACTGGGGTGGTTGTGAGATGCAGAGTAGATGCCAAGTCCTTTCAATGCTGGTCACTGCACTGATCTTTTACAGGCCTTACAGGTACATATAATTCACACTGCAAGAATAGATCCAAATATCAGGCTGATGAAAGATGACAGAGCAGCTGATCACCATAGGATGCAAGCAGTAAATAAAAATTAAAAAAAAATTAAAAAACATGCCTCCATCCCCTAGATTTTTTTCCCCCTTTTTTTAAAATAAGTCAACCCATTCCAACAAATTAAGCTCATCTGCAAGGCTACTTTGCATATCATTAGCATTTCAGTCTATTATTTCTTGCCGTACAGACAGGCTTAAACACATTTTACTTTTCGCTCCTGGACTACAAACATCAACTTTGGGCTGAGGCACGGAAAAATGCGAGAGAATGGGGAAATGGGATTAGTAAATTTAAAGCGTTGCTAAAGTACCCATTAGCGTTTCAGAGGTTATGATTAGTTATCCATGGACTGAGTGCCTTGGGTTAACCCAAGTTTTCCTAAGGTTTATCAATATCAGCATAGCTTTCCAAATAAATCTTTGACTCCCTACCTACACGACGCTATTCCCATATCAACATATAATTATGAGATACCAATACGCTTTCTTCTCTTATGCGAATGCTGAAAGTATGGAACTACCGAGATGAATGGCAAAATCAGTGAGCAAAAACCCCTATAAAACGGATGAACTCCAAGCAAAGGGAGGAAAAAAAAACCCACCTAAGATAATTAGGTCATGTCCTTTCTGACATTCATTTTAATAAAGAGTCAAGCAATTGGTGCTCTCTATTTTCTATGCAATTCTGAAAGTATAATGTATATTCATGCTGATACCTATCAGCATATGGAATTTAACTGTGGGCATAAATATTTCCTATATTTGAAATGCAAAGCAAGGACAAATTTCTCATCAGTGGAAATCCGTACAGTCCCATAGTTATAAACATGGTAAAGGGAACAAAGTTTCCGTTATCAAATGAGCTTTGCCTCCAAGCATAAGAGTGAGGGTGCCATTAGCCAATTAATAGCTAACCAAACCCTTGTTAACACACTAAGACCTAAAAAGACACTGGCTTATAGACATAATCACTGGTTCAGGCCAACCTCCAAAGCTCTTCATCATCAATGTACAGGGAACATAGGACAGCCATAAATGTTAAGTATGGGAGCATTGGCTAGAAAACCTTCATTGCATCAGCTTTGCAAAATCCTATTCCTGGTTAAAAGCAATTTCTTTTGGGGGAGGGGGAGTCTACTGAACTACTCATCCTCCCCTCCAATTTTCATCTTGAAAAGACATGTAGGCCAGCAGATTTTGTGCCCGATATATTTGCACGACACACTGGCCAGGCTCCATTGAAGTGGAAACTGCTGGGAGCTGTGACACCAAGACTCGGGGAACGCCATCTGGAAAATTTAGCTAAATATGAGAAAGGAAGACAAGGACGTACCTTACCTTGCAAACCCTGGCATTGCTAACACCAGTAAAAAATCTCCTGGGAGGGGTCAGGAACTATCCACAGAGCACCTGGAGCAGCAGCACAGCTAAGGGGAGGAGCAGGGGATGAGAATAGGGCAGCAGCTCTGGGTGCTGATTTAAGTGCGGGGGTGAGGGGGGCAATGCAAAAATGACAGTGGTCACCACTGCCGGCCAGCTGTGCTACTGCAGCTGGGACCTGCTGCTGCCCGGTGCACCACTCCTGCTCTGTTATGTCTCTGCCCCGGAGTCACAGCTCTGACAACGTTTATTGCCTATTTGGCCCCAGGTCTGCTCGGACTTGGGAGAGCCCCTTAAAGCTGGCTTAAGTTGTAGTCATCACTTAAGACAGCTCACACCAACCGAAGATCTCCAGTCCTGAATCCCTTCAGGACCACAGCTTGCAGGTTGTTCTTCTGTGTCCCTTCTCTAATAGAAGCAAACGAAAGAGCATTTCAGAACGAGAGACAGCAACACGTCGGGGAGCTCTGCAGAAATGTCCCTTCAAAGAGCGTCAAGAAGAGGTCAAAGCCTTCCTGTTGCTCCAGACCAGCGATTCTCCACCAGCTGCCATGAGATCCTTTAAGGATGCTTTGCATGCAATAGTAAACACTGGTAGGTGTGCAAACACCTGTACGTGATCCACAAGATCAACCGAGAGAGATCAAATAGGAATCCGGAGTGTCACAAACATCCTGATCTGCTGTGTCTTTCTGAGTCCTGTGCAGGAGAACTGCCCTGTTAACTGTTACGTGTTTCTTGACTACAAAAGTAAGTGCTGGCATGGCACCTCGAGTCTAATAAGGTTGAGAGCACCTGCTCTAGATCTTGCGAATTTTAGGACAATGTCCATGTCACCTTCTTCCTCGGAAAAGCACAGCACCCGCTAGGCTAGCGCTTCTCAACCCGTGGGTTGTGACCCAAAAGTGGGTCGCAAGAATATATGAAAGGGTCGTGAACAAATTAAAAAAATGGATCAATGAACTTTAACAAAAGATTCTCCTTTAAAGGAGAAAAAGGTGGGAAACCGTGGCTTTTCCCTTGCAGGTAGGCACAGCTCCAGCCTGCAAGGGGCTGCTTGTGGCCCCCATGTCCCCCACATTGGAGGGCTGGGATGGAGGGCAGCGGGTCGGGAGTGAGGGGCACCGAGTCGGGACTGGCCATTGATGTTTACAAATGGGTCCTGGTACAAAAAAGTTTGAGAACCACTGCCCTAGGCAGACAAGGCTCTTTGGGTAAATGTGGTCCCTTTTATTAGACCAACTCAATGGTTGGAAAAATTCTTCTTTGCAAGCTTTCGGGTACGAACACCCTTCTTACCCCCAACACCCCTAGGCACTAGCTGGATAGGACTGCAGACCAAGTCAGAGCAAGAAGCAGTGTGAAGGTTTGCTTCCTTCCCCTGTGCATCACCGGTGTTGGTCTAAGGACATAAGCAGAAATGTTTCTTAGGGTAAATCTGATATCTTTTATTAGACCAGCTCAAGCAGTTGGGAAAATTCTTCTTAGCAAGCTTGTTAGCAAGCGGATTTACTGACTTTGCCCAAGCTTGCTAAGAAACATTTTTCCAGCTATTTGAGTTGGTCTAATAAAAAGATATCGGATTGACCCAAAGAGCCTCGTCTGTCTGTGTATCACCGTAACACACCATAATCTCCCTCTCACCTGCCCTCTAGGAAAGGTGGCACGGCTCTGTGTGCGTTTTCGAGCCATCCTGCTGCATACTTCATAAGCAAAGCAGACAGACTCCATCAGTGCTTAGCTATCGCCGCGATTGGTGCTATCGAAAAACTGGAGATCGGAGAGCTAGTGCTTTCTGCCTTTTATCTTGTGTTGCGTTTTTCAAGATGTAATCGCTTCTTCGACGTAAGTGGGCAAGTAGATGGAATTTTGTACAGAAATAGCAAAAAAGAAAATGTAATGACAGCAGCATTTTAAAACTGGTAAGCAACTTGCCACATGGCAAATAGTCAAGGAACAACAAGCGGAACATAAACGGAAACGCAATAAATCCTAAACGGCAGCAGTTTTCCAGCTGAATTGTGTGGCCAACCTTTGCTAGCGCCATCCCGCAGCCATGCGGCACCTCCAGACAGCTTGGGAACATATTCCTCTCGTGGTGCGGCGAGTGGCTCCAGCATGAGCTAACCGTAATTGTTGCCCCAAGCTACTCCCTAGAAGCATCCCAGCTCCATCTCTCTCTGAAGAACAAGCATTTCCTATGAGAACTAAAGTGACACTGAAGTCGCATGCTGCTCACCAACAATTCCCTGCAACCCCCTCCGGGTCCGCGGCCGTTTCAACACGCTGCACAAGAGACAGCCCCCAAGCACGGCTCTTCACAACCCTTTTGCCACCCCCTGCCAAGCATCCCTCCGAGATAAATCTCTATGGAATTCAGCAAACAAGAGAGACAGCCGCATTAACCTGCGTAATGATGAACGTTAATGGCCTGTGACAAAATTGGTCTCTGGAAGGTGACCTATCACAAGGGACGGGAATTTCCACCCCCCCTTTTTGCAGTGACATGGGTATCTAAAGTGTCGAAAGCTATTCAGTCAAGGAAAGAACCATCAGGCCAAGGTGAAGGTGATTTTCATGTTCTTGTTTTCAATAAATCTTGCCTTTAAATAGTAGTGTTACAATTTTTAGCTCAACAGCAGTGCGTGTATTTTAAACGTGTGCACCTGTGAGCCCATGTACTTTAAATACACGCTGGTTCTTTCCGCTCTAAACACATGCAACTTCACTGGAGATTTTGCTAGCTGCTCTCTGCTTCAGTGATGACTTTCTGCTTTTGTCTGTCATTCTGACACTGGCATGGTACCTCCAGTGACAGAAACTGAAAAGCAACTTCAACTCACCCAAAGCATCTCCCAGATGGTGACAAAACAGAGGAAATAGGAAAACCCAAAATATACGTACTCGTAATTTCCTAAGTGGCAGACAGCTGTGAACACTACGTACAAATAAATGAGTATAGTTGCAGTCAGAAAAGGACAACTGGAATACAAATGTAGAAGTACCAAAATGTCATTATTTAATGAGTAATTCTAATATAGCTAGCTGGGCTGTGCGAAGCTTTGGTCGCCGATTCGATTTGAGGGAGATTCGGCCCGATTCGGGGGGCCGAATCACCGAATCTGAATAGGGAGACCCATTAAAAGCTCCAAATCCATCTGAAGCATCCAGTGTGCAGTGCGCTGTTGAGCCGCGCTACACCCGTGCCATGGGGCAGCTGCTGCACAGGTGCCAGGAGGGAGGCAGAGGGAAGGGCAATCTCCGCTGCCCCCCACTGCACAGGGGGGCTCTGCTGACCCCTCAGAGGCTCTGATCGCTGCTGCTACAGCTGACGAGTGCGGGGCTTTTTTATTTATTTATTTATTTATTTTTAAGTGCTGGGAGGCTGGGCTGGGCAGGGCAGCCATGGGAGCTTCTCCAGTGGCTCCCCCCACCTGGAGAGAGAAGCACGCACAGCCAGAAGAGTCATGGGAGAACCTGCAGTCGCCTGGCTGTGCCTGCCTCTCCCCGGCCGATCCAAATCACCGAATCTCTCTGAATCAGCGCCGAATCTTTCGAAGCCAATTCGACCTAATTGAATGGGGACAGTGATTTGAATCACCAAATTGAATCACTGACCTCCGAATCAGCCGAATCCTAACTGAATACTTCCCTTTTTGCACAGGCCTAATAGTTAGTATATTATTTTAATAGTCAGAGATACCAAGGCTATAAATAAAATCAGAGCAGAACAAACCTTCATATTTTTCAACTAGGTACTTTCAAAACAATAGCTGAAAAAAGTATATATATTCTACTTCACCCAGTAAGAAGAATCACTTTTGAATAACAGATAAGTGGATATTTTGAACATCTTATGTACATACTATATATATGTGTATATATAGACACACACACACACACACACACATATATATACACATACACACACACACACACCAGTCTGTATGGTATATACCATACACACGTATATACATTGTATTTATTGACAGGCCAAATGCACTTTCTCCCCAAAAGTTAGCCTTCCAAAACTGGTTGCATGTTTTAATCAGGAAAGCTGTTTTTCTGCCCTGGATAGAAGCATGGAGACACTGAAATGGCTGCTGCTGCTTTTCTTAGTCTCCCACCGAGCGGGCCACACAGAGGGCCAGGGCAGAGTTCAGTCTTCAGCAGCCGCACTTAGTTTTAATCCTTTCATAGCCATTGTGGAATTGGCAGCAGCTTTTGACTAAGCAGCCAAGAGCTGCTGCCAATTGGGCAGTGGCGGAGAAAGGGTTATAATTGTAGCTTTCGGCTAAATGGGAACTGGAAGGAGAGTGAGCTGAAGCACAGGCTCTGTCTCTGCTTCATGCAGCCATAACTCGGGAAAAATTTTCCCCAAAACAAGGTGCGTGTCTTATTTGGGGGTGCGGTATGCGGAAAAATAGAGCATGCTGTACATTAATACTACTAACTAGGCACTTCAGTATGCTTGCATCTGACAAACTCAACTCAGTACTTGAAGGAAGGCTCACAGCATCGCATGCCCAGATAGAAGGGCAAGATCGACAGAAGAGAAACTCAAAGCTTATGTTAGGCCTTGAATGTACTTGAAAGTATTTACTAGTGGAAGTGTACCAGAAAAAAATCCCTTAATAGAGTCCTTCTGCCAGTACACATTACCCCAAATGGAGCAACCTATACTAGCTAAAGGACATCTTTGCCTCCCAGCGGCTGTGCCTTGACTAGAGATTTTGCCAGCCTAGATAAATCCATTAGTGTGGGGGACGGGAATCACATTCCCGAATCAACAAAGCCATACAGGGAATATTTACAGGAAGAAGTAGGCCTTATGCTGCGTGACAACGCATTAAAAAGAACATGGTTCTTGTATAATGCATATCAATCAAGCTAATTATTGTGAAAGCTCATCGCATGCAACCAATCATACCCCAAAAGAAGCCTGCATATTTCTATCCCAGTAATCACTCTCTACCTCTGACCCCCTTATCTTTCCTCCCTCAAACTGTGTCAATTAACAATCAAAATGAACCTAATTAGAAACCAGGGAATAGATCTGTGGAAAAGATATTCATTTATAAACAGCCACAGGCCAATACCGTCATTTTACATTTATTTGTTTATGAGCTATAAACCAAAAAAAAAATAAAAAAAGATGGGAGTGCTTGGGGGGGATTTACTCAGGCAGGTGACCATCGTACAAATACTAGCAACCGCTGAGACAAATGAGAGAGATCAAAAGACGCAGGCAAGGTAGGTGCATATGTCGTGCCCACTGGCATCTTCAGCTGTCTTATCGTGGCCGTTTCTGGATGTCCTCTTACCAACCTGACGCACGGGGCTGCAAAACCATAGAGCTGAGCATCAATGATTGCTTTGGGAGGGGGAGCTGGGGAAAGTGCAGGAGACCAGGTGCTTAAAGCCCCCTGCAGAACTGCAACCAGCCTGCTCCGAGCTGCCACCGATTTATCAGAAGTTCACCCTGTTCCCAAGACAGCGTGAAGAAGTAAATGGGGAAACAAATAACTCGTTGCACAGTCTATTGATTAAGCCACATGCTTAATCAGGGTCACACTGCCTGCTCTTTTGGGGAGGGAAGCGATCAATTCAAGACTAACTTGCATTAGCTAAAGAAAATATCTGAAGTTGGGTTCTGCACAGCGGGAGCACCGAGCCAGCCTCGCATCTCGCACATCTCTGCAAAGAGCTGGCAAACGCTGAGTGCAGAGGAGCGCAAACCCAAACCAAGCTCTCTCCCCTCTTCTGTCGCTGCCTTGACAGGTGATCTTGGGCAGGTCAATTCAATTCTTGGTACTCCCATCTACGTTTAAGAGGAACAAAGCCAAATGTTGGCCTTCACTACCAATATCTGGACTCTGAGAAAGAGCATATTTCTCCCATTTAATACAAGAGAGTTGGGTCCCCTTTGCTTTTTGGGCAGGAGGTGGCTAAAGCCACATCTCTGGGGAGGTAAGCATGAAGGGGGACTCCTAACAAATGACCGCTGGGTGTGCAAGGCACGCAGAAGGCAGCTAGGAACTCCTTTTACAACAGGACACGGCAGCCGGGAGAAAGGAGCTTTGGCCCACAAGTACGAAATCAAGGGACATGATCCAGTGGAAGGAAAACGCTTGCATCTCTGCCCTTCGCTCCATGAAAACCACACACTTCTCTGCGGTTATCCTGGCCTCTTGCCCTCCTGCACTGGGGTAAATCCACACATGAATACACCTTGTAGCCATCTGGAAATCACAGCTTTACTTGCTTCTCCTAGGCACCTGCTCTGCATCTAGATCAGCAACCTGTAGGGCTGGAGCCATCCCGGTAGGCAGGTGACACAGAGCATGAGGCACCTCATCCCGACTGGGGCCTTTATTCTCCAACTGTTAAAAGGGAAAAGCAACTGCAGAAGGTAGTGACCAGCATATTAAGTGCCGTTTCTCCACACTCATGCTCTGATCTGCATCAGCCACCAACTGCTTTACAGGTTAGTTTAACACCTTGGTTTTCGTCCCCCCCAAAAAGCTAAGCCTACGTCTACACAGGGAGTATGTGTGGTTTTGGCATGCATTTATGTATTTCACCGAGCACTTATGTTAAAACTGTAAGGGCAGAAAGAAGTTATAGGTTTAATACATAGTTGCTGTGAACCCCGTTGCATCCGTGCATCAGCTCTGCATCTGCGAAGAGAGGAATGACAGCTCTTCCCTATCTCCAAGGGAGAGTGAGGCTTACCTCAACTGCTGAACATATGCTAAAAACAACCTCCCTTACCTACATGAGGATTTAAATCCATCAGTGAGCACATGTTGGGTAATGCATACCAAAAATACACCTTTTCACTAGCAAAGACAAGTCCTAAATGGTACTCGAGATGGCCACAGGGTCACGACTCCTGTGACCCTGTAGTAACTGTGACAACTTGGGGTGCAGGACCTCGCAGCCTCAGGTAGACCATTTTCAATTCGGAGGTTTGTTTTGAAGTTGACTTCTGCCTCTGGTCCCCACCCAACCCCTACGCAGACAGAGACCGGCAGGACTTACTAATTTTTCCAGGCTTTCTGGACCAGACTGAGACTATAGATTGGTATATAGGAGCTAGGGAGAGAGGGCAGGACATGTCTGGGGCTCAGGACACTTCAAAGAGATGCTTCTTGACACGCTGATTAGTATCCTCAATTTTTTAGCCTTTGTAGTTAGAGAATTTTAGACAAGAACTGGAAATAAGTTTAAATAAATAGTCAATACCCATTTGTTTTCCAAGTCATCTCTGGGTACAGCTCTATCTCCCCTAGACTGATCTTCTCAGTAGTGTAACTAAGGAAGGACAACCAGACCAGCGGCCCTGGGCACCGGTGTGCAAAAATAGCCACAGAGCTGCCCAACTTTGTCTCGGGATCTTCCGACTTAATTGGAAATGATTTTGGCTCTCTTCAACATGGGCCGACTCATTCTCACCTTCTCCTCAGTTACATAGCTCCTTACAACATGCTTCTTCTATGAAGTATATAAAACCATAACTTTCATCGCTATAAAGACCTGGAGAAATTTCAAAACGCATGTGTCACCACTCAGGCAATGACATGACCATGGCCTAACCCTCGTTGCTGTCCTTTCCAGCACTTTCCATCATGGATTTCTCTTCTCGCATCTTCATTTACAATGCAAGCTCCCCAAGGGAAAGACCTTGCATACCAAAGCAACAAGCATATTTATCGAATAGAGTTCTTCTGCCAGTACCCATTACCCCAAATGGAGCAACCTATACTAGCTAAAGGACATCTTTGCTTGCCAGCAGCTGTGCCTTGACTAGAGATCTGACTAAGAAGATAGCCTTGGCATTACATTTTTGTGAAAGGGACATCGTGAGGTTGTGGAGCACCATGCCAGGATCAGAAGAAGCCATTCTGGTTCTTTGCTGCTTCAGTCTGAAGAATAACAATAGGCGAATCTTGAAGGTATTAACACCCCTGTGAGATAGGGAAGTGCTATTACACCTATTGATAAAAAGAAGAAGAGTAAAGTCCAGATTTCAATGGGAGTTTGGCACAAAAATGCCTCTGAGGATGTGGATTAAGTGACTTGCTTATGGTTATATGAGAAATGTATGATAACAGGATGAAGGGCTCCCAAGTCTTAAGACAGTGCCCTCACCACTGGACCGACCTTCCTCAAACTACGAAGACAACCAGGTGACCAAAAAAATTATTATCAAGTCCTACCGATCATAAAAGTCAAACTTAAAATGATACAAATGGGTTAAATAGTAGCTTTCCCCATAACGGCCTTTGATTGTCCTAGTTATTTAAAGAGGGAGAAGGAAACCAGGGGAAAAAAGCCATTCCACTGCAATTCCAACGGGCTGCACTGGCAAAGGTCTGCGACATGACAATCACTAATGTCTTTTGACAATTTGACTTTTTTCTGTGTGAAGCTGCTGGGACCTGCCACGAAACGCAGGGAAGTCTCAACAAATGCCCATGAGTGACCGTGACATCCTTTTCTCCTCCAGCCAGGCTCTCTACGCCCCATGCTAATTCCAAGGGGAGAGGGATTCACGCCTATTAAACTCCATGAAAATCTACTGCCACTCTTGGTTATCCCAGTTTGATTTTGTACGGAAGGGAAAAAAAACAAAAAAAACCCACCCCTAAGATGTATTTTTCAACCTTCCGGGACAACAAACACCGCACAACACATGGGCTCTGAAAAAGATCTATTTAAGTGTCAGATTTAAAAAAAAAAAAATCATATTGAAACTCAAGAACAGATTTCCTCCCCCCAATCTTTAGAGGCAGAAAGACAGAAAAAAAAAATCTGCCACTTTTGATTCTCTCAATAGCAGCCTCTATATCTTTCTCACAACATATATTAAATTAGATGAACAAACATTTTTTTTTTCTTAAATGCCGTTCGTTAGCTAAAATGCCGGTTGTGAGCTTCATCCCGGTTGTGACAGTACAATCCCCATCAGCAGACTACATGCACGAATCCCACCCTCTGAAGAAAAAGAGGCTCAGACTGTGTAATTAATCTAAATACCTTAATCGAAGACCTACATTTAAAAAAAATAAATAAATAGAGACACTACACACATCCCATCTTCATTCATTTTCTACTTGACGCTCCATTGATCCAACCGAGTCTCATATTCAACTGGGCCTCAAGTTCAATTAATTCAGAGAAGGTTCCTTTAATTTTATATTAAGATTTGCAACACTGAAGATGCCAAGAATCTGAACAGGTGGTGGCTCATTGTTGTCAATTCCTCGAGGGTTTGCAGTAATGCTATCAATTGTAATTCATTTCTGTGGTGTTAATGAGACTGTAGTTCGTAGTTTCATCAAAATTCAACTTCAACAGCAAAGCATCTTAAATCATTTAGGATAGTCAATGTTTTGTGTCAAGGTTGCAGCGGTGGATACGGGAATAGCCACACTGCCCAAAAAACCAGATAGAGGTCCAAGGACTTATAAATAAAAATAGGCGTATGAAACTGAACCCAGGACTACGCAGTTAATGGAATTGCTGTGAATGCAAACCTCGTGGTTTCAAACCCATAAGGCTAGTTTGGCATCTTTTGAGCCGTACGAGTGCACAGTAGAGGTCGGGGTTGTTGGTTGTAGCCGTGGTGCTCTAAGGACATAGGCAGGCACAGTTCATTGGGTAGATGTGATCTCTTTTATTAGACCAACTCAATAGTGGGGGGAAAAGACATCAGCAGGATCTCCCTATGCCTAACAAAGGGTGTTTGTGCCCCAAAGTTTGCGAAGAACTTTTTTCTGACAATTTAGTTGGACAGGCTATTATTTTGGGCAGAGGGCCATTTACTGAGTTTCAGCAAGACATTGAGGGCCGCATGACAGGCAGCCCAGGGCAGCTCAATATTAATTTTCTAAATTTTCTAGGGGCCCCGCGGGCTGGACAGAATGACCCGGTGGGCCGCATCTGACCCCCGCGCCACATTTTGCCCACCCCTGCTCTAATAAAAGATATCACATCTACCCAAAGAACAGCACCTGCCAGCAGAGGTCAAGGCACAGAAGGGGGATCCTTTGCCTTTTGCAAACGTCATCCCATCTCCCACTTTGTACATGCAATGTGATACAAACACAGCTGAGAGAGCAGTTCTTGCTCATCTGGACACCAGCACAGCTGAGTTCAGCAGAGGCATTCAAGCAGACGCTCCTTTGGGTCTATACGCAATGGGGTTCAAGTGTTTTCTGAGCAAAACCAATTCTGAATTGAAATGTGTGCATGTAGAACAGCCTGACAGAGCCTGTATTTGCCAACCTTCGAGCTGCATTGCATCCCCTCTTTTTTCTTACTGAGCTTTTGGGAAGGTATGATGCCCGATGAAGAATAGATGGGAAACTGCTTCAGCTGGCTTAGCTAAACTGACTTGATTTAAAATTTTTGCCTGTTGTTGCATTCTGACTGCCGCATAAGGGCCCCAGGTAATCAGAGGCCAATTTTTTGTAATTAATACATACATACATACATACATATAATTAAAGAGAGGTTAGTGCTTTTTCACCCTGGCTCTGTCATGTTGAATGTTTCTCATGGTTGAAGTTTTGCATTGGCCAGTAAAACACAGCTCCCTCTGCTGCTATAAGGCCCTAAAGCCACTAGCCAAAACCTTAACTGAAAGAGCACAGGTCCACATTTTAAGAGATACCTGATGGGACATATTTAAAAGAACTTTTTAGGAATGAGACACAGAAATGCACAGTTCTAGCCTTACCAATGGTGACTCCCAAATAAGCCTGTTGTCATCCTCCAAACTGATTACAGAAGGAAGGGCTGGCCCCTACCCTGTGAATACCTCAAATGATAATATAATTTCTTGCGTATTCTACCAACATATTACAATCCAATAATAATGACCGTAGTCAGGGTGCAAAATATAGGGGAGCTTGGGGGGGTTGAGCCCCCCCCCATAAGAAACGAGAGCCACCCTGTAAGATTTAAAAATCATAACCGGGGGGGGGGGGGGAGGGGGGGTCTCCGATCACTCCATCACTTAGGTGGACTTGTTAACCAATGAACTGGTCAACTGACAGAGCCGGGGTGAAAAAGCACTAGCCTCTCTTTAATTTTATACATACATACATACATACATGTATACGTATATGTATATATTATATGAACTGGTTTAATTATTTTTGCAGACCCCCGCCCCCACAGTTATAATTCGAACCCTGCATACAGTGCTGTAAGGTGCACATGAAGTGCAACTACTCTCACGTAATAGCTCATCTTGGAGAGCCTGCAATATAAAGTCAAGGATGGAGGGCATGAAAACTACTCTTAGTGGTGCTGATACACTAATGCAATATTAGAAACTCATTAGATTCAAAGCAATAACAACCTGAACTGCAAGGGAGCAAGATCAGCACAGGAAGGCTTTACCAAGCAGTGGGTATTAAGGAAAAAGAGGATGCTCGATGAACCTACCATGGGAAACCTTGCAAAGCATGAAGTGCAACATGAAAGAAACTCCCAGAACGACTACGCAAAGAAGCCACAGGGAACATTTAGGAAAAACATACGGAGGGACACGAGGCATGGAGCAGGGGTACAGCAATGAAAGCAGGGTAGAGCATCTCTTGCCGAATATAGATCCCCTGTAATTAATTAATCTGTACTAGAAGGCTACTTCTGAGCAGCAGTCTGCTTTCAACTCTGCTTAATGATTTATGTGCAGTGCTGGCTCAATCTGATCCTAGCACTGACTTCCAAAGCCAATTTTCATTAAAATCAACCGTGTGGTGTATTAGCAGGGATGATTTTTCACATTGACGAATGAATTGCAATGATTAACTGGTGTTGCCTAATAAATAAAAAAAAAAGAAAAGTGCTTTTGGACTGCAGAGTGGCTAAGGAGAGTGGCAAGAAAGGCTTTAGGTCCCTCCCCTCCCCCCAGCTTTCTAAAAAGTTCAGAAAATTTAAAAAACTTTCCTACTCTGTGCAGCAGCATTTTGATCTTCTCGGTTGTGATCTAGCCACAGCCTGGACCTTAACTAGACCAGGGCACTCCAACAACGCTGTCAGTCATTTTCATCAGAAAAAATAAGCTGGCAGAAGGGCAAGTTTTCCCCTGGAGCTTCTGGGACCCATTAGAGGAAATCAAAATCTGATCATTTTTTGAGTCATTCTTGCTTTGTGTTGTGCTTGTTGTCCTCCTCCTGCCCTTAAAAAGTCACAAAGTTACGGTTAGATTTCAACGACGGTATCAACGTGGCAAATGGCCCATCCGCTCCACCTGTTGCCTGCCTTACCCAGTAGCGAGACCTCACCCTGCACGCACATCCCAAACCTAAATACACTGATTATTTCCTAGGCAGCTTGGATGGAAACAGCCCCGTCCAGTAAAGCTAAACACTTGTCTGGGGTGTGAACGTGTGGAACCAGACATTTTTTACTTTTAAAACGCTCGCTTTTCTGGTACTGTACAGATAATGGAATTCTTTAAAAAAAAAAAAAAATCACTAAAATGATTAACATTGAAAAGCACCAGAGAATATTTAATCATCATTATTTTTTATGGTACATATAACAACACCTGTTGCGCACACATTCACTACAGCCTTTTCACTCGGTGAGAAGCCGGCTAGGGCAGCCAATATAAAACCTTAATAAAAGATGCATTTCTCTGTTCAGAGGCATTACCACATCATTTCGGGCCCCTAGAACAACCACTCCATTAGTTTTAAATGCTATTACAGCGATTGGTTCTGAAGGCACCATAAAAAAATAAAAAAAGGTAAAGCTTTTAGCTGCTTCTCTCTTGTAGCATTTATTTTATAGTCTCGGCAGAAGAAGAAGAAAAAAAAACAAAACAAAAACAGCAATTTGAAGATTCAAATAGGCCTAAAGTCAATGACATTAAATGGCACTATTTGGCTTTCGATGCCTTGAGTTGCCACTATTATGAGGAACAATTGAATTTAAAGGTCCATTTCACAAATTAAAGTCTGGCTATATTTTACCATCTGGATTTTCTGCAGAAACAAAACTATTTATTGATGTCCATATACTCAAATAAATGTCCATAACCCTTAGACAAGCTGCGATCCACTGGGTCAGCTTCAACAGGAAAACTACTTAGAACTCCTTTAATCATGCAGGGACTCTGAAAGGGGGGAGAAAAAGGTTTCAAGGGACTATAAAACAATATATAAAAGACAAAAGCAACCACCAAGAGGGAGTGTTTAGTGCCCTGCTAGAGTTACCCAGCAGCAGATAACAACATGCTTGATGGAGGTAAGTACTGCTATCCCCAACTTTGAAAAAGAGAAGCAAAAAAAAGGTGAAATGCCTCCCCATCAAGGTCACACAGCTAGTCCTGGGCTAATACTAGCCTCGCTGATCATCTCCATGTGACCACAACTCTCTCTAGGGCAGGGGCGGGCAATTATTTTGGGCAGAGGGCCACTTACTGAGTTTTGGCAAGCCACAAGGGCTGCATGACAGGCAGTCAGGGGCAGATAAATATTAATTGCAAAATTTTTTAGGGGTCCCGTGGGCAGGATAGTAGCCCATGGGCCACATTTTGCCCATCCCTGCTCTAGGAGATAGCAGAGCCAAGCACTAAACCAACAAGAAGCATTTCGTTTGCTTTAGGCTTGGATGCCCATGCAAAATTACAATGCAGACAATCAAACTGCAGAAAAGCATAATTTCTTCTTCTTTTGAAGCAAGTGTAAAAATCGTAACACTGCCTTGAAAGGTTATAAATAAAAATGCCACAGGGACGAAAACATGGCAGTGGGGCTAAACTGCATTTCGTTGCCTGGGAAGAGGCATTGTATAGCACCACTCAAACCAGCGCATGTATGCTGCAACAGCAGCATTCATGGAAATTGCCACTTGGGCCCACACCAGATCCCTGCACAAATTCCTCTTACGTAACCCAGTTCTCCTACAAGAAAAAAAAAAAATCCTTGCAGGGGAGAGGGCAAGGAGACCACTGTTAGATCCTGCAATATCGTAAACATAGCTAATAAATAATAAGAAAAAGGGATAATAAAATACAGACCCCCATCCCTAGAGTTTACAATGTTACAGGGCAGGGGAAGAAAGAGAACAAGGAGGCTTACAGCAGTAAGGACATGTGGATGGCTTTGGTGCATTATTGTATGTCGATATGGGATAAACATGAAGATCAGGGTCCTCTGAACGTCACACTGGGTGCAGCTACATGTGTGCTTTACTGTAGAGCTGACTAATTCGCTCTGCAGTAAAGCGTCACCGTCTACATGTGCGCTGGTATTAGGGCGCAATAAATTAATTAACTCCACTAAGATAGTCCTTTGCATGTGTAAATGGTGACAGAGGCTGGCTGGGGCATGAGGGTGCTGACGTGCAGGGACTGCCTGCTGCGTAGCCCCAAACTGTAGCACCCTTGTGCCCCACCAGCCCCTCTGCTGCCACCACCCGGAGCCCAGGGCTGACCCTCTGTGTGTCCTACCACCCCAGGGCTACTCCACCCCGCCTCAAAGTGCTGCAGTCCCAGGTGCACATGTAAATGCCACATTTGCACCGGAATTTATTTCTCTGCCTTAATTTCGCGTGTAGATGCACACACGGAGACCAAAAAAGCACCTATCTGACTTTTCTGTGGGATCTCCAAGTGTCTAGAATCGATCCGCTTCAGGAATGGAGGGAAGGAGTTGAGTGCATGTCACGGGATGCAGTTATGAGCAAGAGAGCATGCAACAAAATCACAGCTGCACACACAGGTGTATCATAGCGGCGAGTAGGGATTCAAGCGGATACCTTCTGCATAACACAAAAAGGTTCTACCACTTAAGCTAAGAGAAGGTTCCCTATAATAATTACGGGGGATGAATACATGCTGCTATGATTTATTATAATCCCACATGGAGCAGAAGTATTCTAACATTTCAGTAGCTACGTATTAGATGACACTATCACATTTTACAGATGGTAAACGGAGACACGGTGCAATTACAGGACTTTCCCACCAGCACAAAGGAAGGAGCTGCTTCAGAGCTGGAAATATAACTTAGGATCATAATTCCCTGCACTTCGCTTTCGTCATGTGACCATATGCTAAAAAAAGCATTTCTAAACAGAAGGCTTTTGACACGTCTAGGAAGAGAATCTGTGGTTAAATGCTCACTTAAAACTGCACAAACAAACAGAAACACTATACTGAAAGAATTGCCTGCAAGGCTTTAACGCAGATAGGAGGAAAACACTACAAGTCATCTGCATTTATGCTTCATTCGCACCAACTCTGAAGGAAATAATCCGAACGCTAACGATGGCAAGAGCGCGCTAAACACAACCCGTGGCCACTGGCACCCAAATATAAGCTGTAAATATTCAAGAAGCAGCGAGTTGAGAATTACCGGGACCCGCAGACCTCACCACCATCTCCTGTCAATGCAAACTCTCCTATTTCATCTTTCCCAACACACTACATCCCAGGTACAGATCAGTACTAAAACGCCAAGGTGGAAGGATTCAGATTCATTAAAAAAAATGAATGCAAAGAGAGGTGGGGCCGGGGAATCATCATTCTGCTCTTGCTCTTTTCAGGTTAACACTTACCGCTACTTGATATTGTTGCAGTCATATCCAGCATGCCAGCTCTAACAGCTGCTTAACCAAAATAGCCATTTCATTCAGCTGGCTTTCACAAAAAAATCCAAAAAACCAAAAAAAACCCCCACCATGCACACATACATACACACAGGCTCTCGCTCCTTGGCAGCAGACAAATAAGAAAAAGGCAGGAAACACTAGTCCGCTTTCCATTCAGCCTCCAACAGTAAGTTCAAAGGATTCAAAATCCAGAACAAGAGTGTCCCTTTCCGTTTCACGCTCCCACCAGGCCACCTTGCTTCAAAAACCATTTCAACCCTAATTTTGGAGGGCAGATTTCTGGAGCAAAGGCGCGTGTGGTACATGAATAAATATGGTATATAAAGCACATATTAGGGCCAATCCATGCATTGACCAGAATTGCACAGTCTCTGCCCCATCAGTGCCATTATCTAAGCACCTTATGTTCTTTAATGTCCTTTTCTGCACAACACTGCTGAGGTCAGGATAGCTTCTTGTTCCCATTTTAAAGGTGGACAACTGAGACCCAGACAGAACGAGTGACTAGCACATGGCTCCCCATGGCAGTCTGTGGTTGGGCAGGAGCTGAGCCTACATCTCCAAATGTCCAGGCAGCCACCCCAGCCACTGGACTATCCTTCCTCTTATACTTAAAAAAAAAATTGGGGGATCAGACCTGATGATCTGTTTAGGTCCCTTCCGACCCTAAGTACTATGATAATTGTAGAGAATTAGAGGTTTGAAGGGTGATTAGGTGAAAAGACAAGGTGAATAGAGGGGCTGGGAGGGAAAAGTGGCTGCCTGGAGCAATGCAATATGCACACAGACTTCCCATGAGAGGGTCCACTCCCAAAATATTGAAGGATGGTATTTTTTTTCCAGGGGAAGAATTTATTAAATCCATGAAAAACTACATTCTTGTGATTAAAGCAGGGAACTGGTGGCCTCCAAATTTTTAGAGCTAGCCTGGCACTGTCTTGTACTATGTATCCTAATGGACTTTAATAAATCTCTTGGTACTCCGATTTCAAATTTCAATCATATGGACTAGATAAAAACAGATTATCTAAATCTGAAATTAGGAATTTTAGAGACACCTCTCAAATCACAAATCCATATAGCAAAACATCTTTGATGAGCCAAATGTTTCAGATTCACCTCTCTCCATGAGACGCTCATCGGAGGGTTTTCATGTGCAGAGTGATACACCCCATGCTGAGGTGTGAAGAGAGTTAATTAATTGATGCCTGTAAAGGACTTGAAAGCCATCACATAAAAGGTGCCATGGAAGTACTAAGTAGTAGTATTACACAGTATGCAATTACTACTAATATACCTGACAAGCAAGTATTTCCAGACTCAACCAGACAAAATATACCTCCGTTTTTTTGCTGCAGATTCCAATTACAGCACTTTTTTTTCTGGATTTCCATGAAAAAAGCTAAACATTTTCAAAAGGATTGAGGCTAAAACTGTCCAGGAATTTTCTGTTTAAAAAAAATAAATAAATAATTCAGCCACAGAACGAAGTTTCTGCAAAATTGACATTTTCCACAGTAAAATCTTGACCTATTTTTTTGAAATTTTCTGCCAGAAAAATATTTCATTTCTATTACATGGTGGGCCATTGAAACCTAAAGTGGAATATTCCATTTTGTTGAAATGATTTGAAATGAAATATTCAATCAAAACATTCAACTGACTCGAAAGGAAACATTTCGGGGGCAGTTCAAGCAGACACGAAAGGTCAGGTGGGGAATAAGGTTAAACATGTCCAAATCCAGGGGGAGGAGGAAATGGGGGAAAAAGACATGTCATTTCTGAAAAGTACTTCCAAATGTATATATTTTTTAAAACAGAATTGCGATAGATAAAACACATGTTTAGATATGGAATATGAGCAGCATTGCAATTTTGTATTTATGCCTTCCTGGAAATGTGAGCCCAAAGGGCACCTATACACATGCCAGACGTCTGCGCCAACTCGTGCTAATTGGCATGTGTCAGAGCAGACTCAATTAATTGAGTCAATTAATTGAGTCTGCTGAAGAATGCCAATTGGCACACTCCAGCAACCTTCACATCATGTGAATTCAGGCTCCCCGCACTTCAAAATGGTGGCGGGGGTGCTTTAACTAAAGTTCGTCATGCCGCTGCTGGTGGTCATCCCATCGACTCAAACTAATGACCAGGAAAGCAGTCTCCAGCAGAAATGAGTTTCGCTCTGTATCTGAGCCACCCCACTGTGCCTGAAGAGCAGGACAGCTACCCATGGTCCTCATCCCAATGCTTGGGGTTGTGTAGGCTTCTGGAACTTGGACTGTTCGTCGCCTTGAAGATGAACGCAAGAAATCTTGAATTCAATTCAGTGCATCATTGACGCACCTATTTCCCACTCTGAACTCAGATGGTGCAGTAACAGGAATGTTTTTCCGTGTCAGATCTCATGAACATCATGAACGTGACTTATGGCAAAAAAAAATCCATTTTCAGCGGGTGCAGGAGCACCCGTTCCACTGGTATTTGGACATGAGTTTGTTCAGTAACAATATTGCAAAAATTATGCCAAATGCCATGTTTACATGCAACGAATGAGATCAGAAGATACAAGCATCATTCTCGGGTTATGTTTCCACTGCCATTCCCAATGTTCATTAGACACAGCTGTGGCTTGAAGAGACTACCCTAAAGAGCAGGAGATTTCATTGCACTTTTTGCAACCTAGCCTGCTGAGATTGCCAATGAAGACCCTGCTCGGCGATGGCAACTTACAGGTGATAGGAAAAGTCTGGGTTCATTCCGAAACAAAGTCGTGTAACTGCCCATCACAACTCACTTCCTGGTCCCTGTTTTATAAAGACAGTCTGAACAAACACAGCTCGGGCGTTGGCAGTGGACCAGTCCCTGCTGTCACGAGCACGGAGCTGGTCTTCCAATACTGTCATTTATGTAAAGAGCATTTCAGAGGCCTGTTTTTTTCTACTCTGTGAACTTGTATGACAACCTATAAGTGTTGGCATGGAAGCTTGTTGGGGGAGTTTACCCTTGGAAAGCTCTGGGGTTAGCTAGAGGTTATATCACCTGTTAACAAATACCTGCATTGTGCAGGTATCGAATTTTTGCCCCAATTTGTTACTGCGCAGTAACGCACGTGTAGATGTTCCTGCCCATGGCAGGGGGGTTGGACTTGATGATCTGTTCAGGTCCCTTCTGACCCCAGAGACTATGAAAAGATGGCAAAAAGGATCAAACTACAAAAGCATCTCAGCCACGTGAAATCTTCAGAAAGACGTGCTTACATTTCAGGCACTAGAAAAGTTGCTTAAGGTTGGAACATGCGTCAGAGTTTTCTTTCAAATAGTTACCTGGCTTTACTTATTTAATTTTTTTTTTATATCTGCTGGGCTCCATGTTTTAATACAGAGGACTACTTACCTGGCTGCAGAAGCATACGTGGCATGCTCCATGAGACAAGACATGCTGGACCAGTGATAAACTGAGGACACCCTAACTTCTTATCCTGAATCTCCCAACACACTTCTTCCATGGCCATTAGCAACATCTCAGACACCAAATACTCCACCAGCTTTCTTCAGGCGGCTGCTGTGAAGACTTGCCGATGTTTGCAAAGAGCTTTGACGATTCAAATAACTAGTAACCTGCTATCAACCAGCAGGAAAGTGGAAGTTACAGGCTAAAAAAAAAAAGCTTCTCCCTTCTCTCCGGTACTCACCACAGCCAGGTTTGAAACCTGAGATCAGACTAGGACGTTCTGTGCAATGTAACGTCGACACTTGCACCTTATTCAGGATTGCACTGATTTTGCTCCAGAGGAAGGAGGAGCTGCAGAGATATGAAATTTATGACAAGCTGTTTGATTTACAGTATAGATGAGGCATGTTTGAAAACTCAAACTTTGACGGATCGGATGTACCGCATTCTTTGACAGACAATACAAGATGAATGTACCGCATATTAGGAGTTTTTGGCGCGCGCATGTTTGTGTGGGAGGTAGGGGTACTTTATTTGCTGTCACAGGAAATGAGCAGACTTACCTTAAGGTTTTTATAAACTGTCATCTCTAATCAGACACAGACTGGAAGATTGTCAGCTCTCATAAAGCATTAACAAAAAAAAAAAAAAAAAGACACACAAAGAGTGATTCTCAACCCCCCCACCGCACACGTACCTCATTTTCGCAATGACCTGAATCAGAACTAACCCTCTTCTTAGCAATGTCACAACAAGATTTTTGAAATGTGTCTTTGTAATTCAGCCACACAGACTTTATGAGAGCTTGTCAAAGGAAGGAGAGTTAGGATGCGCCTACAAGAAGCATTCATTCCTGCTGTTGACAGATATAAAGTACTAAATGTCAACAGCAAGGGACTCATCAACTAAACGTCTTCTAAATACTCATTAAACCAGAGGGAGGAAAAATTCACTAGGTGGATGTCAAATTGCTCGCTTAAGATTTCGTTGCCTGAGACCGAGGTCAATCGAAGTAAACATCTAGTATAAACGCAGCTGCATAAAATGTTCATCACCGCTATTCTCGAATGAGCATTACCAATGCCAAAATACAGATTTGAATATTAAGCATCACTATTAACATACTAAGAATCAGAAGTCAAGATCCTCTGAGTCCTGAATCCTGCCTGTCATCACCTTATCGTTGAGCCCATGTGAGCTATAGTCGTTCTGTTTTAATTTACTCAATGGGAAAGCAGGGATAATACCCACCCCCTGAAAATGGTGCTTAGCATGACTAATATTTGTACAGGGCTTCAAATATACAAGCAACTATAAAGGAGATGTCTTCAGACAAATCAGAAACAGTTTTATTCTTGACAAATAAATGGCTGCTTTTAAAAAAACCTCATGGCTCCTAGCACACATTGACGGGTATAATGAGATCTGATCCCCAAGCCCAACAATTGCACCTTCCGCTATGCCACGTGAGCATGGCAGGAGACGAGATTTGGGGATCAGTGATCAGATCCCAATCATGTCATTTCTACCTGCCAGTGCAAGGGGAAGCTTGGGATCATAATCCTGGGCTCTCTGCCCACCTGCAAGTTGAAAGCCTATGAAGTTGGGGCAGGGGCCAGCAATCAGCTAACGGAGAATACACCAAGGTCTTGAACTGGCCCTGGTGCAAGTAGGAGCTGGGGCTAATAATCTGCTGATTGTAAGCCCTGGACCCACTAAACATTCAGAGTAATACAAACTAGCCATAAAAATATTCTTCATTATAAGTTCAGTATATATACAGTATATGTTCATTATACGTAGAACATTTTTACAGATGATTTGCCATTTTACAAGGCCTTAGATTGGGTGCACGTGTAACACCCTTGCCATTTGTGCCACAATTAACATTAATTGAGGCATTAAATGTAGAGGCGACCAGAGAAGTTAAAACTTAGTAAGGAAATGTTTACATTTGAAAACAAAATCTTAGTTTATTAAATAAGAGATTTTAAAACCTTCTTTTCCTGTCCTATTAAATGGGTTTGCTTGTTTGCTGAACACGCTCAGCTTGAACCATGAAATTAGAGGGGTCAATTCCATTTTGACTTAATTTTCATTTTCTGGTCGCTAAGCACCGTGCAACGCCATCGTGCACATTTCTCTGGAAGTCCAGAGAAATGCTTCTCGAAGTTAGCTCATACATTTTCATTCAAATACTAGTTGGTAAAAGCCCAAATGTGGGGCCTGAAACTACTCAACATCATTACTACAATAATTCAAATATCAAAAATATTTTCCTAACATTTAAGACAACATAGCATGTGTTGTAAAAGCATTAAATAATAATATATACTACAAAATACCAACATTTGCATGTTCCCTCATTTATAAGTCATGTGTATAATAGCATCCTAAGTAACATGAAATATTAAAGCAGTTTTATAGTATACACCTACAACACATTACCACATGATTCCTTTAAAACTATTTCTCTGAAACATTAATAATTAAAGCTTTATAAATATTACGTTAATGTAAAGCATCATCAGTAAGCTACTGACAGTTTCTTAATTATGCATGTGGATGCTTTTGTTTGAGTGACGCAGCCTTACGTTTAAATCGCTACCAGCTTGTACTTCTGTCCAGATGTTCAAAGCCGCCTGAGTGACCATTATGAACTGAACGGAAAAGTTGGCTGCAATTATTTCTAATTCTGAACCTACGACAGCTACAATCATAGCAACTAATAAATACACATATATATTGACATGCCTATTTTACATACTATCTACCAGATCTCCCAGCACGGTTGGCATCAATAGGTGGCATGAGTAGAGAGTCATACTTTAGGTTTTGTCCCTGAAAGGGGAAATGGCACATACATGGCCAGCACGATAATGTACCCATATATATCTCTTTAAAAAATCCATCGTTCCCCGTGTAACTGAATGGATGACAAAGCAGTGTAAGGCAAGCACGGCTGCTTTAACATCACGGGCCTTATTTAAATGTCCTTAATTGTTTACTTTGTTAAAATTTCTCCCCTGCAAATCAAAGCAAGAAAAACTTACCTAGCAGTGACTTGGAGATATCTCCTTTCATTCATGCACTCAAACACTAAGGTGTAGCTTTACACGGCAAACGCACCACCACCATATAGTCAAGATGGCAGGCTCCTATTTATTATTTCTTTTCACTTTAAGCCACAATTGCTCTTTTACTATTCACTCCTAGTAATTGCACACAATGATTACCATCACAGATACCAGGCTGAAATCTTTCCCTGCGGGCAGGCAGCTAGTTTTCCGTCTGACAGACACTGTCCATCAGAAAGGCAGGTAAACTGGGGTGCCAAGACAGCTTAGAGCTTCTCTACCCTTTCTTCTCCGATGGATACAGGCTTGCTAGGAAGCGACGGTCCCTTCGAGGCTGATGAGCATTTTGCTCCCTGTTCCATCCTGCAACCCTGTTAATTGCTGCCTGATCCTAATGGAGTGTGGCTGCTCTGAATAAAAAAGGGAAACTCTTGCAGCCTTGAGACCCCGTATCCAAATGGCGCTCAACTGCATAAGGATCAACTGCGTCTCAATTGGAAATGCTGTTATCCCCTACATCTCCAGCTCCCTCCTGTCCTTCCCCCACAGCCTCAAGACTGCAGACATCTGTTCTTCAATTGTCTGGTAATAAACATACTCGATAAAGCATATGTAAAATGATTATTACCCTGAAGAGCCAAGTGTCTTTCAAATGCCAGCTGAAACAAAAAAATAAAAGAAACCACCCAAAAAAACCCTCCCATCACAAAACAAATGTTACAACAGACGTCACTCAGGCTGCTAAGATTTCATAATGCAAAGGGCTTCGGATGTGGTCCACCACGTTTCCTTGCAATGGTGGGAGACGGTAGTCCACAGACCAACCCCACTTATGCCCAAGCCCATTAACAACTCCAACAGACACCAGTTACCAGTGGTGGATGAAGAGAGCAACCCGACCCTTTCATGGAGTGAACTTTTATATTTCACTACCTCCCACAGTATGTAATTAAGGAAAATCAGATGTGTATTCCTCTTCAATTTGTAAATGCAATTAGTTTTCATATATTGAAAGCCTGATGGAAAAAAAAAAAATCTATTCCCAGCAATCAACCCCTTTTGAATACCCACTTGTCTTCGAAAAAATCCACTATTCATTTATTATGTGGGAGGTGGTATCATTAAATGCTGGTAATTAATCTGGGGCTTGGTGCGCATCTCATTTTGTCCTGGTGGAAATCGGGACCTACGCCCCTCAGGGGCACCGAAGCTCCCTTCCCAATTCTAGCTTGCTACTCCACGTGAATGCTAAGTCAGGCAGGCTTTGGGAAAGATTTGCATACTTGTCCTCTTTGACATTTTGAAGGTAGCATCGTGTCTGGGGTAATAGGATGCAAGACCTTGGAAGCAAAATTAAAAACAAAAGAATGCAATTGTTATTTTTCAAGTGGGGTTTTACTCTACATACAAATGGCACCTTCTTATCCAACACATCTTCTCCTCTGCACGTATTCAGATTGATTTCTGTTGATTTGACTGATTAAAAGAAGCGCTTGAGGCTTTTCATTCTTTGTAGTCCTACAAAGCTGACATAGGTTCAATGAAAGCCCAGTGAAGTCAACTTCAGTGGTCTTTGGATCAAGATGTGATCCGCTCATATGAGAAGGGAGGAACCCAACTTACTTTTCAGAGCCCAACTTCAAGAGCGGTCAATAAAAAAATATATAATCTGAGCGTATTTTACTGAGAAATCACCGAAATGCAGCAAGTGTGGAGTCCTACAATACCATTTATAAAGGGCCACCCTTCAGAGCAGAAACACAAAACACAAGATTAATTCAAACCCAGGGATAGGAGAGAGGGAAGGTTATGGTTTGCAACTCTTCACACAAGATTCAACTCAGCAGGATATTAAGTGATAGTATACTCAAGACAGCGAAACATAAGCCTGGAGTGTTACATCATCAGATCAGTCGACGCCGTTTTGACTCAGTGCTTCCACAGTCAATAAGCGCTTGAATAAAGAACAGCTAGCATTCCCGTTTTTAAAACTTTCCTAACTTAATAAAAATAAGGGGAAAAAAAACTCCACTTTCAAATAAAATATCAATTTTTAAAAATCCAGATAAACATACAAACTTTGATATCCACAAAGAGTGACTTGCGACGATCACAGGGATTAATAATGAATGGGAAAATTAAAGAAACAAAAAATAAGCATTTCTAAAGCAGATACCTCTATGATAGGAAGAGATTGCATACGAGAAAGTATAGGATGAGCTACCAAAGTCAGGAAAAGATGTACCAATTGTAAGATTTTGCTCTGCAAGTTCTGCCGAAGGATGATGATATTTTATCAAAACCTCATCAGATCTGCTCTTTTCGTCAAGGATGACGTTCTAGGGCCAGTGGTCAAATTACTAACCTGGTAAAGCAGCTTGCTGGTAGTTAAGAAAAGCTCACGTGGGACTTGTATTTTTTTTTTTTCCAAATGCCTTAAAGCTTTTTTCTTTTCATTATTATTGGGAGGAGGGATTATGCAAAAGTCAATCCTACCATCATCCCAAAAAACTGTACTTTGGAAACGAATGCCTTTCCACCCCAGGCACCTTTGACCTAAGTTTTGACGAGACAGCTCTCACGCACAGATCGGGGTTCAGAGCGGCCATTTAGACCCAAATAGCCGGGTCTCCTGCAAACCAATTTGTTCTCCTGATGGATATGGGTAACGGCATTACACTAAACACATCTTATTATTAAAACCTCTTCCCCTCCTTGCACGTGCCTCCCTGTGCAGTGCACTGGGGTAAGAAAAGGCTAATGCGTGCCACAAAGCCATTCCTCCTTTCCTGCCATTATTGATGTCCTACTCCACAAAAGTAAGCTAAGGTGCTGCACATGCCATCTTTTTCACTGGGTGACGGGCATATTGTACTCCAAGATCTTTCAATCATAAATCTTGCTGTAACGGCTTTTGTGACACAAATTATTTCCACTGCCTACCCATCACGCTGGTAATGAAACCGGAGCGTATCACGAAAATTGTTATTCAAAATGTGTCATCTTTTTGACCGGGTGGGGTGGAGGTAGGAGGGTCAGCTGGGAGTGAAAGGAAGAGGGGAGAAAAAGGGAAAATAAGATTTTCATTTCGTCTCAACAGCTTGTAGAGTGTCAGCAATAAAATAATATCTGATTGCCGGTGACAAGCCAACAGAGTCTCTAAAGATGAAGAGTTAAGACTGTATACCCAAGTGAAGTGCTCGCTCTAAACAGTACATTACTTACACTAAAGTGGTTGATGCCTTTATGAAATATGCTTTAGCAAGCTACGGCTTCTTTCTGTGGTAGTTATTAATTATCACTAATTCATTAAAGGGGGACTCTAAATGCATAGCAAAACCTCCTAGACAAAGGAAAGGGAAGAAAAAACAAAAAAACAAAAAACAGCATTGAAGTTTGCAATCAATATTTCTTCCAATTTAACTGAGCCGGGGGGAGAATAAATTGTTTTAACGAAAATAACCTAATCCATTTATTGCTACAGGCTCACAGTAAAACTCTCACATAAATGATTTGGATACATACAGCCTCTTCCATTCACCTCCCTCAAGCCGCCTAACAAATCTTAATTAGTAAATCTAGCCGACACGTACTGCAAGGGTGTATAAAAAAGAGAATGTATTACGTATATAAAAGGTGCATTATCTCCAGTTAATAGCTGGGGATCCTTGGGTACAGAAACGTTTGGCGACTTGCCGAAGAACATTCAGCAAGTCAGTGGCAAAGGCAGCACTAAAACGCTGGCGTCCCGTCTCAGCCCCCTGCCCGAATCCCCCAGCTGCGCTGCGCCTGGAGTACAAATGCAAATTGAAAGTAAGTATCTATGATCTGTAGCCAGGTATTTGCTTCAGGGCAAGGAACATGCTTTTCTCTGCATCTCTGACCCAGAGAAATGATGAATGACTACAGCTCTCACTGACTTCAAAAGCAACCGGGGCATTCCTCTCAACTCGTGATCAGATCCCAAATTGGTGGCAGAAACGTACGTGGCCATAAGTGATTTTTAAAAGCAAGTAATGGGGGTGGGAGAAGGAAATGCTCTTGTTCTGGGTCTGTTTTGCTAGCAACCGAGGAGAAAAGCAGGCAACACTATAGAAGTGGGAATCCTGCAAGGAAACCAGATGTTAGCGAGGAGCTGGCGGACAGAAAAAACAAACCTGATGTTCCTCACCGCTGAGGATGAAAAGAAAATTAATCAGCAAGTTGCAGGGTGGAAAGAACGAGATTAAATCTGAACAGAGCTGCAATAACCCTCCCGTTACCAACTACCTCAGCTCACGTATTCTGAAGTTCGAAGGGCCCTCGATGAGTTTTCAGCTGAGAATTTCTAATGTGTTTTAGAAACCTGGTGCTGCACTTCAGAACCGAGACTTAATTTGCAGTCCATAAATTGGACCTGTTTATCGAGGAATTAACTTACCTGGCAGCGCATAAAATATTCCTTTGGCTTTTATTAAGCACAACGGACAGCGAATGATAAGCAATTTGCGACAACTATTTCTAAACTTTTCCCAGCCCTGATCGATAATAAATTACATTGTTTGATGTGAAAGGGGTCGAACGAGCCAGGAAGCCCAGCAGGAGTGCTGGCAAGTTTTAAGAGGTAAAGTGCATATCTACAACAATGGTACCTGGGCTCTTGCTTATATTTTTCTTTCACATACGAAGAAAACCTTTATAGTGAGAACATAAATACATGAATATATCATTACTGCTGTGAAATTCATCTCTGAAACCACCACTCCCATTGGAAACAATGCGCAAGCCCCCTTGGTTAAAATAGGTGGTTTCTATTTGCTCCAATTATTTACTTTTATCTACAGATGCACAAAGCAATCTTACCTGAGTAATGGATGGAAGATGACCGTAATGTTTCTGGCCCCTGGTTTGCAGACAAACTTTGATCCGCCGCCTTCGATTAAATTATCGTCAGGTCCTCCTAGAAAGTGATCATTTAAAAGGAAAACAAGTAAGTTTTCAAGCTGGTTCCACACATCCCTTGTATAAAAATTCACTAAATCGCCCAAAGCAAATATTGTATATAACCTCACAAATGCCCAAAGCAAATATTTAGGCATTACCCCCCACCCCCGGTATTGACATACAGCATGTATATGTGATGGATCAGTGCTCTGAATACCACACTCTACTTCCCTTATTTTATTTGAATAGGTAAGATTTTGAATGTACCATACAACACACCACTTGTAGCAAACAACTTCTCTCCTTGTTATTCAACAGGGTACTGGCCAAGAGATGGATCTCGAGGAGGGGTGCTCAGATCCAGCCCCAGTGCCACGTGGGCTCTCCACGGGCCACAGCCCACCTTGCTACAGCGGGCGTGCAGGGCATTGCAGCCCCTCGTCCTGGAGCGTGGAGTTGGGCAGAGGCAGCGTGGCATCCCAATCGTGGCATGCAGGGCTGGGTGGATACGGCATGGGGCCCGATACAAGAGCACAAAGGCAATGCCAGGCCCAATTCCAGCGCACAGGGTCTCATCCAGTGCACAAACCAGCCCCACACTGTTCATTTGGCCCATGGACCAAAACAACGAGCACCACTGATCTAGAGGACTGAGGATATCTGGGCCCCAATTTCTAATCTAATTGTCGCAGCTGAACTCAATGATTTGCCCAAGGTCACGAGACAACCATTACGTGCTTCAGCATTCGGATATCAACCTGGACCCAATTATCCAAGTTGTGAGAGATGCTATGGTGTTATTAGGATTCAGCACCCCTTAAAATCCCACTGTCAGCTACGGATGAGGGACTAAGATGCAGAATTAAAGTGACTTCCCCACCCAGATTGCACCAGTCCTGCATACGCGAAAACAGAGAACTGAACCCTGGGCTCCCAGGTCATGTCCTGCGACAATACCGTCCTCTCTCAACGGCCTGAGCACTTCTATTGCTTGAGCTAAAGACACTTATTCCTGCCAAAAGGGACATTACCTGCCTTGAAGAGATGTTTGGAAGCCTGGCCACATAATGCTTGGAAAGTGATTTAAGTGTCCAGGATGAAAGGCCCCATAAAAGCACAAAATGTTATCACATGTAAGGCCCTCCATAGCTTTCAAAAGTAAATATGATGCCATTATTGGGCTCCTTGGACAGCTTTTGTTTTTATAGTGTGCACTGCATGATGATTTAACTTTGTCTTTTTTTTTTATTATGTTTTGTTTAGCGCCATTGATTTTTAGATCTCTGAAAGACAGTCAAACAATCTCCCCACATTGACTCCTGTAACTTCCCTGCAGAAATCTAAGCTGTCTAAGCTGCAATTACGAGCAAAACAGCATTTCTCAGCTCCAGCAAAAATAAGCACATCAGATTTGGCACATTCACTTGCAGAAGCTCATTAGAAAGCTATGTCTAGTAGGAGTTACTGAAAGCACAGCACACACACATACTAAGTGCAATTCACAGTACTCAAAACTAGACTACGAGTCTTACAAATAGGAAGGAAATATCCATCTTGTGTCCTTACATCCGTATATGTGTTTGTGCCACCATCAACTGCCTTTGATCACAGATACAGGCAAAATAAACTGGCATTTCCCCACTCCTCTGTTCCACTGGCTCTGGGTATTGTATCCCTAGATGATAACGAGACCTCAACTCCTGTTAGCCCTAATTAAACAGCTAGGGAAGAGCAATCTTCGGCCGCAGATAACAAAATCCTGTGTGTGGACTCCCTGCTAATGGGCAAATACACCTACCTGCTTGGTCCAGCTCCCTTGCCACTCAGCACTGTATACTTTTTGATTAGTTTTGGCCATCTTAAATGCAACCCTACTCCCCTCATGGCCAATTTTAAGTAGGCTTTCCAGATCCTGGGATTAATCTTTTCTTAAGGGATCCAAGTGTTAAGAGGGCTCATTTTTACTTTGTTAAAGATGCTTTGTAGTTTTTGGAGGACCAGGGAGCATGAATTAGACTGTTCTCAGCGTGGGCAGATGACCGAACAAGGAGCAATGCGCTCAAAATGCAGCAAGGGAAGTTGAGGTTGGATTTTAGGAAAACTCTCTCACTAGGAGGGTGGTGAAACACTGAAACAGGTTACCTAAAGAAGTGGTGGCATCTCCATCCTTGATGGTTTTTAAGACCCAGCTAGACAAAGCCCTGGCTGGGATGATGTAGTTGAAGGTGGTCCTGCTTTGAGCAGGAGTTGGACTAGATGTGCCTTCCTGAGGCCCCTTCCAAACCTCACTTCCTATGATATCTGTGAATTCCCCATTAATTATAAATGACAGATACAAAACCTAATCCCATTTTTTAAACAGTCACTTTTCTGTCTACATTGCTAAAAGCACTGAAATCAAACAAGTCGACACTAGAGAACTAAGTTACAAGACCCTGGTATGCAACTACCATGAGATGCTAAGATGTGGGAAGAATGACTCTTGGAGTGGGGGGGAGGGAAAGAAGTTTAAACCATTGAATTAAAACACACACAAAAAAATGAATCCTCCTTTCAAAGAGATGTTTCTACAGCCCAAACTGCTGGCTGGTATCCAGCGTGGCCTCCTGAAAGCAATCGCAGCACCAAGAACCAGTCAGGTATCGATGACAATTGTCCGTATTGCTCTGGATAACAACTTGTAGCAGCGATATAGATTCAAAGAGCTGTCACGATTCCCCTGGGAGTGGCAAAGAGAAATGACCTGCCCAAGATCACACAGGGAATCAAAAGTAGCTTGCAGGCTTTCCCAGACGTGATCCCGCAATACCAAACCGCCCATGGCCAGACTCTATTAGAGAATATCTTTATGCCATACTGTGTGCATCGCTGATAAGATACTTTGAGGTGTACAGGCAGGGATGTAACCTTATCAACCAGTGATTCTCAACCAGGCTCCCGCAACACCTTGTGGTGCCTGGAGATCCTTTTGAAGGGTGATGTGGGGTCCCATACAACGGTAGCTCTGTTTGGTGTGCAAACATGATTCACAAGAGAAACCCAGAGGTTTCAAATGGGAACCCAAAGCATTAAAAACCTTCTGACCTGTTGCGGTCTGAGATCTTCACAACAGCAAAACTGCTCTATTATGTTTCTGTAGTTTGCACTTGATTTTTGACTAAGAATCGAAATTTTCCAAAGGGTGCCTTGAATCTATCGAAGGTACCTTGACTATAAAAAGACCGAACCCCCCCCCCCCCCCCGCAAAATAAACTATAAGTATTTAGATCTACCTAAGCTATTTTGACATGGTAATTTATTTCCCCCATATGTGTAAAAACAGAAGAATCAGGGCACATTAAGATGTCTGAAATTTTCTGGCTAACAAAATGTGTACCAAGTACACAGAAATAGCTAAGGGTGCAGTGTATAAATATTTCCTGGCTGCCATTACAGAAGAGGATGATTCACAGAAACTGGGATTCAAAAACTTAAAAGTTCATGTTAACTTTTTAACTTGTAGAATTTAAATGCGGAGAAGAGAAACGCAGCACCACTTCTTAGAAAAGAAAATTATTCACTTCTCCTATTAATGTCAGACGCTGCAATTTCCAGTGGGGTCTGTCACTAACTGACTTATTGAAGAACTCATTCAAGCATGAACTACTGAGGCATGAACTAGGAAATACAGGCTCAAATTAAGAAAAGGGTGTTATTCTTCTTACATCAAGTCACCCTGCACTAATCAATATTATTGACTGGGATGAACTTCATAGCAAGGAATAAAACAATCTGTCTCATCTACTTGGCCACATTATGCATGCATTAGGAAAAGCAGTGCTGGGAACACCAGCACTCTGACAGAAGAACATGGGGTTTTTATTCTTCTCCACCATTCAAACCTCCGATTAATAATCATGAATGTTCTTTGTGTAGGTGGGCACTACAAAAGGGGAAAAAAAGCAATTTAATTTACATTAAAATATTTTACCTGGGAAAAATGCACCGAGATAGAAAGCTCATTTCAAGTGATGTCCTAGATGTGCAAATAAGGTGCAAAAGTGCAACAAACCTTTCCATTGCAAAGCCATCCCCAACTTCTTTTGCTTCTTTCCAAGCTGTCATCTCCCTCGGGTAGTTTGTTTTATTAACTTTAAGCCATCAGAGGCCAGATATCAGGAAGGCTGCCTACAGTTGGGCTTTGCACTGATGCAAAGAAAGCTGGGATAATTTGCACCAAGGGAGCTTGCTTGCTAAATCGTGGCCTTGCCTGTCTACAAAAGGGGTGCTCTCATGCAGATCCTGCCTGCCTACACAAGCAGCTTGAAAGCGGGTAGCTACGCACTGGTGGGCCAACGCTGGCTGAAACCCATGCTGCAGACAAGGCTTTGGGGCAAAACACTGACCCCCTCCCCACATCTAGACCTCAGTTTTGTCATCTGTAGAGTGGGAAAATAGCATTAACCTTCCTGATCGTACACAGATGTGCAGTGTTCTCATCACAGCGACAATCGGGATGGACTATCAGCAGTTTGAGAATCAACCACCCGTATATTCAGTGCAATGCTATACTAGAAGGTATGCAGAAACCCAGGGCTTCGGCAATGTCTTAGTTAGAAACGCTGGTTTGTTTTGCCTGCATGTCTATTCAAAGCAGCTGATGACAAGAATTTCCCAGCAATGAGGAATGGCCTAAATGTTTTGCAGCTGTGCCATTAGGGATGCGGGTGGCAGCAGTTCCCTAGCACGAGCACCAACTTGCTGATTTAATCTGTCTAGTAATAAATTAAAAAGGAGCAAGGAAAAAATATTTAGGGGGAAAAAAAACAACAACTTGAGGTGAAGTGAAATTTGTCATCAAGTTAATGATATCCTCATGCTGCGCTCTCAGTGAAGTGTGCCCACCTGAATATCTGTGTGTGTGGGAGTCAAGAGACGGGTCCATTAGTAACGTTGTCGATTGTTTCGGTAATGGAGCCTGAAAAGTCATGCTACGCTATGAGCAGAAACACGAGATAGGAGCAGAGTACCAGGCGAGCTAGCACCTCTGGAGTCAGCGTGGTAGAGGCGATATCTTTTAGTTGACCAGCTAAATAGTTGCAAAAAACAGTCTTTATTTCCAAGCTTTCAGGCTCACGCGCCCGTCCTTAGGCAAAGGAGAATGCAAAGATAGTAGAGTTTCCCCTAGGTAGAAATGAAACTTCGTATTGCACAAGAGAGCTGGAGGCCGGTGCAAGTTCTTTTGGGTGAAAAAAAACCTTCATTTTATGCAAATTAGTCTCAGATAAATGTTGGGGCAGTCTATGTACCTCAAAGGTGCCTGATGGCAAGTGGGATGTTGAATTTTGCTTCTTTCTTGTTCAGATGGAGGATCAGCGATGGAAATGTTCTCCTGGGGCGAGGAAGTCCTGTTGCGGTGAGGCTGCTCTGCAAATCCGGCTCCAGACCAGACTAGTAGGGCTTCTCTACTTGTCCCATTCTCCAAACCACTCTGTAAGAGGAATCTCCCCTTGGGCACCCCACGTCTATCTCGATCACCCCTCCTGCATCCAGCTTGGGGCTCAAAAGGGTTGACTTGGTGACCACCAGAAAAGTCTTCCTAGGCCATGAAGCGCCTCCCTTATAACAGAAGAGCTCTTCCTTTCCTGACCAGAAGATGAGAGGCAGGAGGAAAAGGAAAGGACAGGGACATTTCTAATGAGAACAAATGGAGGATCCACTAAATCATGCCACAAAGTCTTGACAGGGAGCAGAAACGTCAGATGAAGCATTCGAGAGCCATAATCTGCGCACGAACACAGCAAACCAGCCATGATGTAGGGCTCTCTGCAGCAGTTGGGTTTTTTCAGGAAGGGGCTTTCAAGGCTTGGCAGGGTGGACCTCCACCCCACAGAAGAGCAATACGAGTATCTGCCCTAACGTACAACACATGGACACCAAATAGCACACCGTATTATGCTAATGCCACTACTTAATATTTATATTGCACTCCTCATTCAGCAGCAGCAAAGGGCTTTACAAGCTTCTCCCAAGCACTACTTTCACCTTGCATACAGGAACACTGAAAAATTAAATTGTTTGCCCCAAATCACACAAAGTCTATGAGAGGTAGGGAAAAGAATATAAACCTGAGCCTGTGACTTAAACTGGTGAAGGAAGACTGCATTGTAGTTCAAAAAAAACTGCGCCATTTCTCAACCCCATGTATTTGCAAAACACTGCTGTCCTCCGTGGCATAAGAAAACACCGAACCTTACTTGTTAGGTCATTTCCCCCGTTCCAGATATTTACAATCCAAAAAACCAGTCATTGATAAGTGGTTTTATTCTGACAAGGGCTATTTCACTGAGTTTCCCTACTAGCCTGCTGACACTCCTCAATGTTGACCTGCCACACTACAGCTGTTTTAATGCTGGTTGTCTCCTGAGCACAGATTACCAACCATATGATAGACAAGAGTGATGTGAACACACAAGAATACAGGAGCAGATTTTGGCAGTGAAATGGTCTCCATCTGAATTCACATCATGCAAGCAAAAATGTTGGTGTATCATCAAAATATCACCTCCTAACTAGCCGGTATTGCTGGTTCTCTTATTAGTACCAGTCAATTTGACAATTCTTTCCATGGTCTTCATTTTCAAATATTATCACACCTACCTAACGCCTGCATACCCCCTCTTGTCTCCCCCCGAGGAAGGAAGAGAATTTATTTTGAAATCAGCTGAAACTGAACATCCAAAAAAGACTGGGTCAGTCCTGAACTGGACTTGCTATTATTCAAATTAATAATTAACATCTAAAGAGGAATTCTACAGGAACACCGAGAAATCAAATGGTTTGCCCCAAATCACACAGAGTCTATGAGAGGTGGAAAAAGAATAAAAACTGAACCTATGACTTCACTGCTGAAGGAAAACCGATTTATTCTTAGAGGATACTGAGGGCAGAGATGAGATTTTTAGCACTTTTAGGAATGCATGGCGGGCTTTTTTCCTTAATCAGAATGGGAGGAGGGGAGCTCTTCATTTCTAATAAGAGCACTTTAAAAAGATGCGTTTATACAGCGTTTTACAACAGAACCTCAAAAACACGGCAACACGTTACCTACTTCATTGCTCAAGTGCTGTAGCTCTCCTAAAACATCTCATCGTCAACCTAGATTTGCTCCTTACTTCTAGTTATGTTGAAGGAGGCCTTTATTGTGCTCTAGGAAGGGGTCAAACCCTTCCTAAAAGTCACCAGCGAGTACTGATCAGGTCTCCAAAATCAGTTGTGATGAGCCGAGACAGCAACAACCTTGACTGGTGGTTGGGGGATCCTGCTCCCCCACGGAGGTGCCAGAGAACCAATCCTACGCATTCTCCTTAATTCGGTCGTCTTTGCCAGGAGAGGGCAGCGCTGCTTTTTGCCTTTAGCATCATAAACTTTCCAGGAAAACACGTTCATCCGCACATAATGAACAGTTTTTACACATCTCCCTGTGATCAAAGCGGCTCTCTCAATGAGCCTCTTTGTGTCAATCTATGCGAACATAAAAAGGAAAACACTGGGCTTTGAAGCCGCAACAATCGACAGATCATGCAAATCAAACACACCGTCCCCACCTTGAGCGCAAAAACCAATCCAACCTCTGCAATGGAAAGGGAATCAGTTTGGTTGCAACCGTCCTTCCTTGAAGTCCTCAACGCCCAGGGATCAGCCGATACAAGTGCACACTAAGAGGGATCAACCGATACAAATGCAACGCCTGGGGATCAGCCGATACAAGTGCAGGCTAAGGCACGTGCAACCTCACACAGCAAAAATACAAATGTCCTTTGATATGAACGTTTCAATAGCTCAACATCAGCTGCTACATGCATACTGCTGGCAGCAAAGCAGATGCTTACAAAAGAGGCTTCAATGGGAGGGAACAGTGACTGATGTGTGTTACTGTGTAGTGATGCGTGCATTATTTGTTTTAATTGTAACCTTCTTGAGTTACTTTTTCGATTTACATTTCCTGCACATTATGGTTCTTCTTCTATTTTTGCCCATTACAACTCAGCTACGTGGGTCATTGCAAGCACTGAAGAGTAAGAAGATCCCTATAAGTCCTTCATCCTCCTGGAGATAGCCAGTGTGTGGTATGCAAGTAAATAGGGTATAAATTCAACCGAACTACGCCAATACCTCTTTTGTATAACAGCTTTAGGCACTTATGCCATTATTCAGTGTCCACATAGCTCTTGGCTCGTTCAAATGAACTGTTCGGCATTCAGCTATCCTATGGGGCAATGTTCTGCCATGCAATTCTGCGCTCGGTGATTTTTCTAATGGCGCACCATGGGATGCCTAATAGAAACTATAGGAACCCGGAACTGAATGGTCAAACCAACGAACTCTTCTTGGCTGGCTGCCAGCATTTAAATGGATTGGTGACATCGACTGAGGATGACCCCAGAGCAGTGGTGGGGTAACAGAGATACGTCAAACCGGACAATCCAGGTAAGAAGCAATGCAGCATGGACAAGCAGTTGAACGAATGCCTGAAGCAGACTTGTTAGGAACGTGCCCACACAAGACTTATCACTGGAAAGTGCCAGTTCACTGGAAACGGAAGTCACTCTTGTTTTGAGGTGTGTTACTTACTGTAATCCCAGCTGCTCAATCTGCTTTGCATAAAAGATTGCGTGTGGACACCAGCCACTTGAAGGCAAATGGATTCCAGTTAAATCCAATGTAACAACTCTGTTGATGAGGCCCAAAACGAGATTTAATGTTAAAGGTGGAAAAAAATAAATATCCTGTAAATTCAAAGATTTTTGTGGTAGATTTGCTTACCCCATATAGCCTTTCACCTTTCTTTCTGGAATTTCTTTGGGAATTAATAAGGAAAACAATGCCGGACACAAGTCACTCTCATCCGCAGTGTCATAACTGACAAGTCTACAATGCTTAGCTTTATTATTCCTTAATTTATGGCTTCTTGCCTCTCCTCAAATACAGAATAAGTGGCTACTAACATGGTGCCAAAACAGCATTTATCCATCTGTGTATCGGTTCGAGGCGTATTTCTAATGTGGTTACAATGCACAGACACCCCAACAAGCACAAAATGCTGTTCAATTCAATTGGCACCGTCCTTCTTTACAGAGCACGGTGTGCGCGCTGATGAGATGTCTGATGGCGGCTGAGTCCGATGCGCAGGTGACAGCTCCACCCACAGGTATGGCACAACCACGTCCCAGCACTGCTCTGAATCCAAGCAGCTGATTCGTGCCTCCTCTGATGCCAGTCATCGCAAAACTGGATCCAGTCCGCCTCTCAGCGCCTTGTTCCACCTGCAAGCTGACTCCGCCAACCACAGCAGCATGCTGCACTTCTTTTCGAACCATGCACAGAGATGCAAGGCCTGCTAAATCATCTCTGCAAGTATCCTGAAATCTGCATAGCGGTCTGCCTCGCTTTCTAGACCTGTTGTGAGCTTCAAAGTACAGAGCTTTCTTCGGGATCCCGTGATCTGGCATTTGTTTGACGTGACCAAGCCACAGGAGTCTTTTTGTACTAATCAAAGGACATACCAGCAAGATTTAACACTTCCACATCTGCCACCCTGTCTTGTCATCTTATTCAAAGAATTTTATGCAGGCATCTGATATGAAAGCTGTTTTTTAGTCTTTTGGTATGTTTGGTGTAGGTTGTCCATATTTCTAAGCCACATAGAAGAGTGGATAAAACACAATGTCTCATAAATACAAAATTTCACTTAGTTGACAGTTTGTTACTGCTCCAGGCTATCTTGAGAAAGACCAAAGTTCCTGGCCGCTTTGCCGGTCCTACTAGCAAGCTCAGCATCAAGATCTACATTGCTGGTACCAGTACAGCCAAGGTAGAAAATATTGGCCAATGATATCCAGACAAGCACTATTAAGGGTATTATCTGAAACGGATTTTGAAGAGCTTTGGTGCATGATAACAGTCTTCGTCAAGCTTATTGCTAGCCCAAAGATTTTGCACGAGTCCGAGAACTTGGTAACGAGATGTTGTAAGGCATCAACACTGTGAGCTACAAGGGCTGCATCATCTGCAGACAACAGGTCCCTTACGATGATACAGAAAAGACCGTATCTCATATCTACGGTGGACCTTTCCAAGCACAAGCCAAACTAGCTCTCAGGATACGTTCTCTCATCTAATGTTTGAAGTGTAGGTAAAAAAATACAGTTTAAGATTTTTCCCATAATGCTGGGAAAAGATATACCTCTGTGGTTCACTTCTGCGTCCCTTGGTTTTATAGAGTTGGATGAAACGTGCATCCTTAAAATCTTGCAGAAGTTTTTTCCTTCCAATGGAGTAGCAATACCTCATACAATCTTTGCAGCAAGTCTTTATTTGTGCGTGTGTAAATTCAGCAGGTGAAGCCAGATCCTGAAGCTTTGCTATTGGGAATCTTTTCGATGCGTGTTCAAGTTCCTTTACTGTAGGTTTGGCATCCAGTGAAGTCATAACATCAAACCCAGGCAATTTATCTAGCACACGTTGGTCTACTACAGATGCCTTTGAGTATATCATCCCAGAGTACTCAATTCACCTCTCCAGTTGCTTCCCCTTATCAGTTATATGATATTACCATCCAGGACTTTCAATAGAGTTATCTTGACAAAATGCTGTAGTGTGTCATTAATAACAGGGGCTACCACGAAAATGTCAAACACGTTACCTACTCTGAGTTAACCGAGGTCAAGCTCTTATCTTCAAGATCTGCCATAGCTGGGATGCCAGGATGTCTAAAAGATCACTGAAAGCTTCAGAAGGCAGAGCGTGGTTGGCAGCTGTGTTCCTCGCGTACCATGGCAGCTTTCTACTGTAAGGGTAATGGTCTCCTCTTGCAAGAAAAAGAGCTCTTTTGGGGCTTACCTGGGGTACCAGGTTGGTGGCAGGCCTTGTAGAGGATGCCCCACTCAACTCGAGTCCGCTGACCTCCTCCAGAACCAGAAGTCCACTCAAGGGGCTGTTCCCAGCTCAACCCCAGTGCTCATTCCCACATTTCCCAGCACTGAAAGGCTCCAAGAGCAGGCTCTGGGAATGTGCCCAAAGCAGTTTCACAGGCAGGCTGCTGGCTTTGAAGCCTATGAGAGAACTCAGGTGGGCAACCCTGCCCCATGAAACCTGCCACTGATTCAATAAAGACAAGCCCTTGGGACCAGGACAAGGCAGTATAATGGACTCCCATAGTAGAGGGCCATCGCAAGCTCCAGATGCAGGCACATTTCTTTCATCTTGCCTCCTTAAACAAGAATATATTTTTAAACCACCCCCCCAAAAACTACCAAAACAAAAGCACTCCCTTGCACACACTCCTGCAAGGGAGTGGATGTGAATACGAACAGTATATAATAAGAGTTAGCTAGGCAGCTTAGTGCATTACTGCAAGAAGCTCAGACAGTGTAGTAAGGAGCATGACAGAACCACATTTATAGACAAGAGTAGAAAACAGGGCACGTAAGAGTCTACTGCAGCTTAGAAGCTGCTCTAAAATGCAGCACGAGATAAATCACTGCACTAGAGGGCTGTCATCTCAGTAGATACTCTACTAACCACACTAGACAAGCTTGTGCATGCACTGAATGAAGCAAGAGGCAAATGGAAAAATAAAAGTGATCAGTTTAAAACGATATTGTAATATATACATGCAAGAGGGCAGGATTAAAGTTGGCCCTTTAATTGCAGCACTTCCTAATTTGAAAGTGCGTGACTTGCAATCTTTGTTATAACATCCATTCAGTGTAGGTTTCCATATGTATTAATAGATATAATTTACTCCCTTGTTGCTAAATTTGCTTTAAACCATTCCCCACCTATTGATTTGGAGCTTTTATTTTTCCTTTCATGAATATAATCAGTAACTTCACTGAGCACACATTTATTCCAATTATTACAGTCAGCAGGATGCGCATAGAATAATTCTGACATATTTTAAAATGTCAAACTGCATAATGGCTGCACATGGACTGCAGAGGGGTGTAAAGGATTGAATAGAGATTTGGGAGTAAAGAGATTTGGGCTGAAATTTCACTAGGAACTGGATATCCAAATCCCTTACAGAGTTATTACCATTTCATCCTTGCATTTTAAGCTCTCGTTCTGCTGCGTCCCGTGAGACTAGTTTTCTCTAACTGTCTATGCCTCTTTCTCCCCATCTGTAAAAAGAAGATATCCGCTACCGTTTTTATACTGATGGAGCGCGTTGTGCTAGTGCCAAGTATTATACCAACATCGGGAAAACAGCGGCTAATATTTATGGACATTTGGGGGGCTTGCTTTCTTCCATTTTTTCAAAAGCAATAGCAATTTTCTCTCATGCGGAGCATCAGAAATAGCTTTCGACAGGGTCAAAGTAAATTGTAATAATACAGGTAATCTAATGAAACCCACTACAGAACAACGCTTTGTGTTTTACTCGAGATCCCCAAGCGCCCTCCTGGGAGCCGTTTCCTAAAGATGTTTTCCTTCCACCTGCCAGCGTGCACATCACCATATCCAAAGACCTGAATAAGAAAGTCTAGGATGCCTCTAAAGCCAAGCACCTGCTGACAAAAAGAGATGGGACCTGACTGCCCTCCAGGATCCTTTTCTTAAAAATATAGCATTTCATGATTTTAGGGATTACAAGAGACTGAAGTCATGTGATAAAACCCACACATAGCTATAATGGTAGTGCAAACTTTTCCCGAACACGTATACGTATGCACTGCAATTCTTCCTGAAAGGATCGGCTTAAGCAAACTAGGTGAGGACAACGTGGTCTCCTTGGCCTTGTTGACATATCAGATGTCCGGCAGAGACCATAAATTGAGTAATTACTGAGATGTGAACGTCTGTCCAGTATTTATTTTATTGCCACTATTTTCTGTAACCCTCACACATCAAGGGCCCGAATTGAATGACTGACAGCAGAAAACACTTCGCAATCCTGTGAACTATAATCTATCACAAACTACACTCTGTCCCTCCCTTTTTGGGGGGTATTAATGGAAATATAAAGTTCAGCAAAAATTGTCGACACATGCCGACAGCTTCTAAAGCTCCTATACCTCAGCACTGCTCAGTCCACAAACTACGTCCTTTCGGTCTAAAAAGAGACACTTCCAGCATTTTACCTGCCTCAGTACATCAGTCAGAACTTACTGACCCCTTATTCCAGATGTGTTGGTTTACCCAAGAAAACACTGATTTTTCTATACAAATTCCATTAACAACCACATGAGCCGTCCAGCCCCCCATCCCATCAAGCGCGCTCGTCAGGGCCAGAGCCGCAGAACAGCAAACCTAGCGACTGTTATAAATCTGTGCAACCTTTCTTCTTGGACATGCACAGACTTTGAAGCTCTACAGTGTTATTTAAGATTATGTTGCCCGGACAGCCTTGAGAGACAGCACGTTTCTTGTTACAGTAGGTCAACCTTGGGTTAATGCTTTTCTGTATTTGAGACATGTTCCATTACCTTCTAGCTGGATTTTTATGATCCACGAGTGGTAGCAGAAGCCAATCCAACTAGAATTGAAACCAAGCACTTCAAATAATATAGTAAATTAAAGGTTATTTACAAGTGAGCGATGCAAAGGTTTCTTGCGCAAAGCAGGCCGGCATCAATCACTCCAAGGACAAAAGCACTAAATGATATCTGACCATAATCTAGTGGCTTCTGCTGGATTATTACAGATGATCTGCCTACGTGAGGGAAAGATGGTGCCGCTCACCCTACACACCTGCGCCTGACACGAAGAGGGCATCAATCAGACAGCCTTTTCAGACAAAGTTAGCTATCCATCTAGTGGGCCACAGATAAGGGCTCTGTTTCCATTTCTACAAAGTGGCAAGCTCATCTCTGCCATGCGAATGCACCTGCCAGTATAGCCCAGTCTCAGATCTCCCGGAGCAGCTGGGGAACCTGGGAGAGGATTCGAACCCAGAGCCAGAGCCTCTCCATAAGGTGCTCTTGTACAGAGCACCTACACACCAGCCCTCCAAGGTGACAGCTGTAAATTTGCAATCAAGCCCAGAATACTAAAACACAGATTTCTTGCAAGTATTTAGATACGAAATCCCCAGTGTGGACCACCATAAAGGATCTCTGCAGTAGGCAACATCTCAAATCAGTAAGAATTAAAGGCCTAAATAGTTTTTTTTTTTAAATGGCTCTAAATCCATAGATGCAAAGACCATGCAATGTTATGGAGGCAGGAACGAGATGATTAATTGTCCTAAAAGGAGTTCAAGTCTCTTTAGCTCCCACTGTCCATTCATCATGCTCCTCCAACACCGTGTTTGGCAGAAGTCTAGAGCGGAGATATCAACACCGATGCAACAAGGATATAAAGTGCATTTGGGATTCACCTTGACGTCAAAAAGAATGGGCTTAGTTACTGGGTAAATAAAGCATTGCTTTCTTTAAGGGACTGGAGGGGAGGGGAGGGCTAAGAAAAGAGAAAGCAGAATAGATAGACAGTGAAAAGGAAGACGGATGCTTTTAGAGAGATCATGATGCAGATCTCCAGGGGATCCCAGTTCACATCTGTGATACTCTCGCTGTCCAAAGAAACTGCGCTTGAAAATCTTCCAGCATGGAGGGTTTTCTTTGAAAATGCCATTTTGTTCACATAGGAGCAGTGCATGGAAACAGTTTGGGTTTGAAAAACTTGCACAGAAACTCAGGTGGGCTCTGCCCCGATTATGGGCCAGCCTACTGGGGAGCCTGCCCCATGGCAAGGACACACATTACACATAAACTGGTTTAAGTCATCAGAAAGTAGTTTAAACCCAGAACAGAACAGACGCTCGGTGCACATAAACCAGTTGGAAAATGGCTGAAACCAGTTTGAGATAAACCTGGTCGAGTGTAGTATCAGACTTAACTGATTTGGGTCAAACCAGTTTATGCAATGTCCGTCTCAGACCCAGAGCTTCCAGGGTTCAACTGCCTCAGAGCTAGGACATGGCAGAGAAGCGCCAGCCTTAACAGGGAGAAGGCCATCAAACCTTGAAGGCCACAGCTCAAGCCAACGTTGCCAGGATCCTTCAGGAGATACCCCCAAACTACAGGGCCTGCCCAGGAAGTCCCCGCCAGGAGCGGGGGCAGCCAACTTCTCCCTCTTCGTTGCAGGCATCTGAAGAGCGGCTTTACAACACTGCCAAATCCTAAGCAAATCTCAGAATTTTATTCTGTGGGAAATCGCTACTTTTGGGTTTTAAAATATCGGCATCCCCTGCAGACCAAAAAGTCCAAGGTCCAACCTGCTCCCAGGTGGAGCAGGTTCAGATCCAGACCCATCTACCTACAACACACACTAATCAGCAACCCACGCAGCTGTGAAAACACAGTGGCAAATGAGCGAGCTACGACACAGGGCTTTTCAAAAGTGTTTGCTTTGTTGGATCATTCTCATCGATTCTCCTCCATGGTCCAGCGGAGAGGCCTATTAGACTGGGGCTCAAGGGACTTGAGCTCTTTTCTCAGCTCTGCCAACGTGATACAGTGAGAGACGGGACACGCGCTTCCCTTGCGTTGCTTCGGTTTCTCCTCCCAACCTTTGCCCATTTCATCTATTGAAACTTTGTTCTTCCATGCACAGCCTTGTCTTTACCATCCTTGGTGCTTTTGTACAGCACCGAACACAAGGAGACTCGATCCGGCTCGAGCGACAGGGCAGTACAGTAATGCAAGTAAATACTAAATGTTAACCCTAGCACTACTGATCCTAACGAGAAATCGATTCCCACACCACTGCTCTCACCTGCCATCATGTGCGCTTGCCCAGCTTTCAGCATCTTTCTGACAAAACTGAGTTTTGAAAGGGCCTTAAGTGATTCAGGAGCTCTCGCGTTACATAGATGCTTTTCAAAATCCCTGCCTTCTTTCTCTAACAAAAAAAAAAAAAAAAAAAAAGGTTGAGGAAATAACAGAAGAATGGGGCGGCTTTAAATGTGAACGTTGCAACACACTAAGTTGGTTACCTGCCCTCTCCTCCTGCTTGGGCTGGACTCTTCCCTGCGATGCAACTTGCAGCGCTTAGCCCACATGTTTAATTGGATCCTTTCAAGATAAAACATAATGAACCCTTTCATTATGAATATACTATGAATTAACACGCTATGGATTGTGTAAAGGAGTAAATAACGTTCATTCCAAATGACTCATCTCGAACCGACAACTTGACAATTTTGTTTCCCAACCTTCTCTGCCGACAACCTCCGTACCGCTGCATCTATTTAACCAAAAAAGTGGCCCCCACTTCTGTAAAGAGTATCAGTAGCCTGGTGCTACCGTCCATCACTCTTCAATTACCATCTCAATTTCTTCTCACCGTGGCACCTTGCCTCACATTTTACCATCGTTCCCGTAACTCCAGATTTCAAGAGCACGCCATGGGAAGTGGCCGCATCAGGTACACTCTTAACGCAGGGTCAGTTCTGTGTCTGCTGTAACTGCGCACTCCTTTCCAAACGCGTTTGGTTATTACAGCGTACATATAACTGCTGCTATGGAAAGAGCTCCAGACAGCCTTTGTGATCCTTGAAAAGATTTAGTGCAAAATGAACAGGTACTCCAAAATGCAATGGCCTGACACCCGCAAAACTGAACATAAACTCAACCCCTCAGAAGACCCCAGCTACAGATGGATCTGCTCCCTACATGCCAGGAAACAGGACGGAGCCTAAGAGCGCATGCATTTAAGTGTAATGGCTGTGGTCTGTTTCAGATCGAGGAGAAGCAATTTCCAAAAGCAAGAGATCCAAGAGAAACTGCCCTAGCACAGCTGTCACTTCTCTCTCATCCCAAGGGAGCTCCAGCACAAGTCTTTACTGACCACTGACTACAACACGGCGCGTTATGTGGGTAGGTCCCAGACGCTTCAAATCTAGTTTGACGTGAGTATGAATCCAAAGAGGCACCTCATGCAATCCAGATTTAATATAGTATTTAACACCGCTGGTCTTCGGTCAACTGGCTTCATGGAGGCCCTTAGACCAGGTTCACGCAAGGTTTTTGCATTCCCCATAAAATGAGGATAATGATTCTTCCCCCCCCCACCACCTTTTTTTTTATTTTTTTGAGAGGTATTTAAGAAACCCCATTTAGCTCTTTTGTAGAGCTATCATCCTACAATAAAGGACAAGTGACTACTTAGGCCTCTCATACTGGCCCAATTCAACGCAGATTGTGTGTGGTCTGGATCCGACAGAACGGTACCTTGCTTGAATACATCTTATTTGATCGCTTGCCTGAAAGTCCACGGGGTTCCTGTGCATATCATGTAAAGAGGTTGTCATCTTTCACTTAGCTTTCTGGACATCATTGCAAGAACTGGATTTGGATTCGGTCATGCAGTTGACGGGCAGACATATTGTTCTGCCAAGGTTCCCCATGCCCAAACCCATTTAAGCTCCCCTTGTCTGAGATCCAGCACCATATGCATTAAAATAAGTTGCTCTTTAATGTTTTAAAACCTGATTTATTAGTTGCTCACACTCCATCTGCCTTGAAAAACTGCAGTGTGCCTTCACTTTCACAGGCTGTACAAAAGGTTGAGGTTCAATTTGACTCTACTTCATCATTTGATCAGTGTCAGCCACATATGTAAAGTCTCCTTTCAGCTACATAATCCATTTAAAATTCATGCTTTTTTTTTTTTTTTTTTTTAATTCAGGGCTTAGCAGCAGGAGCTTTGATTAATGTATGTCAGCTTGCATATTTACTGTTTTTGTTGGTCTCCCCTAAAAATTACCAGCTAAAAGATTTTCCAAAACATGGCTGCAGTACAAACCCTTATCCCAAACAGGACAATGCATTAACGCTAACTGACCTGCAATTATTCGCCCACATACTGGGCAACTTTCAATTTAAAGGGTTTTTTTTTTTTTCCTTTCCCCTTTTGGAGCTTTTTTTCTTTTTCTATCTTATCTCTCCAAGTGGCAAACAGTTCCTATCTAGAATTGTTATATTCCTGACATATTTCATATTCACATCATATGTCAAAAGAAAAAAAAAAAACCTGGAGAGTTAAAAAAGACAAAGATATTTCTAGGCATACAGTTATCTATCATTTTATATTCTTATAAACCATTCAAATCTCTCCCCTCAAGAACTCCCACATTTCATCTGCCTTTTTTAATACTTTAACTCACTATAGAAATTTTACGTGACGGTAACATGCTTGGTGGTAAGAGTACACGTCTGATTCAAGAAGTTAGCCTGGCCTGTGCCACACACCCACCACCTTGTGCGAACAAGTCCATTGTGTTGTGCCTCAGTTTCCCCACCTCTAAAAGCAGAAGGCTTAGCTTGACTTCCTCGTTGGACTGTTGTGAGACTTATCCCACTGATTAAAGTCTGTCAGGTGTTTTGAAGTCACCCAAGGCAAAGCACCAGAGAAGTGCAAGATATATTATAAACAGGTACATCGTATATCCATGTGCATACTCTGTACACAGATACTTCATCTCAAACACACACAAAAAAAGTGAAAATTTAGAAGCCAGCCATAACTGGGCTCCTGGCAATTGTAAAAAACCATCTGGGAGAGCATCGCTTACTTGTTTTAATGAAAGCATCATTTCTAATGTAGATAAACTCGTCAGGCCTTTGACAACACTTGAAAAACATTACTATTCTGCATGGCATGTAGATCACATGCCAATGCTAAAAAAAAGTCCTACTTTCTTATTTAGTGTTGTGATGTCTCTATAAATTTACAGCCACAAAAAAATGCTCTTAACTCCTTATAAATGCATAAACCGGTCTGAATTAATTCATTTTCCAAAGATCCCTGCTAATAACAAGGGCTTTCCCCTGGGAGCCTAAATGGATTGTCCATGCCAGTGCACAAAAAAAGGTGCAAAACCCACTGCCGGCTCCAGCTAAAACGATCAGAACGCACAGAATATCACCTGTCAGCCGACATTTCTCAACCTGTTCATCCGTAATCTCTTTTAGATGTGTTCCCCCCATTTCCTCATCCTCTTTGCTTTGTTTTGCCTGAAATTCAATCAAAGATGAATTAGACGTTCGAAAACACCCAACGCTCCACTCCTTGGTCACATTGGACATTCTAGACCCTGGTGTTAATTTTGTTACAGATTTTAGTTCTTGCATTTCAATGCAAAAACCACTTCCCTCTGGAGACTGCCAGCAATATTGGCAAGAAAGCACAAGGGGCTGTAACAGAACTCAAGCGCCAATAACAAGCATGGTAACTCAACCCTCCACAGACATTAGCAATTGCAGGAAAACAGCCAGAACTTTAATCACAATTCTTTCAAACACAGCCAGGGATTTGGAAATGCTGGTATTCTAGGATATGACCCTAATACAGTGCTTAATCAAAGCCATTGCTAGCACAAGAACAACCTGCAGACTTTAATAAAAACCAATTTCATAAAAGTCAGTGCGCCAGAATCATGCTGAACCTAATTTAGCAAACTAGAAAAACAAGAGAGAAGCATGGCTGGACCTTTCCATATATTTCTGTATGGTGTCCACACGAGGAACCCTGCGACTTCTCCAAAGTAGACTAGAGTATTTGTTATTTGTGTATTCCAGGATACTGCTGTTATTTTCATTTGAAAACTTCTGCATAGAAATTAGGACTAAAAGGCACAAAACTGATGTCAGAGAAAGAAAAAAAAAATCAGGAAGGTAGCCAAAAAAGTGAGTGAGAGAGAGAGAGAGAGAGAGAGAGAGTGTGTGTGTGTGTGTAACACACATTGTTTCACCTGTCTACCATTTGTGACGCTTTATTAACATTTAGGATAGCAAAACAAAAATAATTTTAAAAAATGATTAAATATAAATATAATTTTTTTACTCATCCTAAATGTTAATAAAGCATCACAAATAGTAAGTAAAAAAAATAATTTAAAAAAATTAATAAATATAAATATGTTATTATTATTATTATTATTTTTTACTTATTCTAAAAGTTAATAAAGCATCACAAACGGTAGGCAGGTGAAACAAAGCTTTGAATTGCACCAGAAAAAAAGGAAGCAAGGTGTCTTTCTGACTCGGCAGTCTGACTCTGTTAAACTGAGCCTCTCAGCGGCGGTCGCCTTGGCTTCAGAGCCATGAGTTATATTTCCAGTGTAAAGCACAAGTGGTAGGAGGTACTTTTCAATTTTCAGACAGAGAAAGCAAAAGAACGTAAGTCATTTCTGCTGTTGGCAAAGGTTACGTGTCCCAGACAAGGACTAGGAGCCCATTGTGCTAGACACCGAACACACACATGAAACAAAAGGTGCAGATGATTTACCCCACCATACCAACCAGCCCACTATTCTCTCTCAGCAAACTGATGACTAATAGGATGCAGCATGTTTCATACTGAGATGGCTGGTGCAAATCTGATCCTATCTATTACTGATTTAAAGCTGGTGGTTGTTCAGTGGCCCATGTGAAATGACTTGAGAGTCCTTATTCCCAATCCTTATGTTTCCTCACAAGAGTTATGATTCAAACTTGCCATCAAGTAGACACAAAAGGGTAAAAGATACCCTTATGGAAGGCTACAGGAGCAAAGGAGGGGACAGGGGCTCAGCTGTCCGATCCTTGCACCCCAATGGTGTGCAATGCTTGGAGACCTATTTCAGTATTTACGTTAAGAATCTGGCACTGCGCACTTCCCCCAAGCTACAAGTTGTCCCATCTTTTCCAATTTGGTTCCTTCCCTCCACCTTTTAATTAAGTTTGCACTACTGACACTTTTATGGGTTCAGCCTCTGAAAACAATTCTAAATTGAGGAACCCGAAACATGAGGATTAATAATGTTGACATTTAAAAGAACTTTCAGAAAATCCTTTTTTAAAAAAAAACCCGTTAAGTTAAAAATGTGCTATGATTATGGCAAAATTCTAGCAGAACAAATAATAAAGGCAATGCATCAACTGGAAACCCAGATAATCAAATAGCTCAGGCAGAGAGAGGAGTGTAGTGACAAAGCATTAGGCTACACTTCCAGTCGAGGACCCCAATCTCTAAACTACATCCCTTATTATACTATTCTGGTCTCATAACTTTAGTTGACCGATCACATTAAACATGCTAATGCATATCAACACTTTACTAACAGCCTACATTAAATTTCAACAGAACAGTCTGCAAAACAGCTCAAATTAAATATGATTCGTGGTTAGCATATTTTGCAATTACTAAAGCAAAACATGTTTTCCAAAACTTTGTATCCATTCTATTTTCTCTTATATTCCCAAATCCTTGAGATTCCACTCACTTATTTGCTTATGGTCCCACACACAAAGACTTTCCAACTGAAATCCAAGAAAAAAACCCAACACTTATTTTACTTCACATAACACATCTTAAAATGTTCATCTTTGCCCACTGTTTGCATTTCCAGGCTTAGCCTGATTCTTATTTAACCTAAACCCCTGCTTCATTAAAATCTATATTCTATAGGTTGTGTTTTAAAGAAGCTTGGCCAATCCAACTATGAGATCTGGGCCCACTTTCTCTTTAAAGGTATATGCAAGCCATTCTGCAGCCGTGCTCTACTCAGAATCATCCTTTGCTGTGATCCTAACCCAACTGTAAGTATTTACAAAACCAGGTTGGAAAACCCCGTTCATCACAGTGGGAAACGAAAAAGAAGAAGAAACTTGTGTGACAGTAAGTACCTATGAATTCTTCCTCCCTCCCCCCAAATTTCAGGTCAACAAGAGCTTCAGAAACTGGGGAAAGTAACTAAATCAAAAGTGTGGTCAAAGAAATCCAGGGCCACCTGTACAGCAAGGTGGGGATCACAACTGTTTGATAAACCATGAGCTTGGTTTTGGATCTGATGTCATGGTCTTTGAACACCCATTTCCTCACGTGTCCAAAGGCTGCACTTGTACATTCGAGGCGATGTGGGATTTCTTCATCAGTGTCAGCCTTCTGCAAGAGATGGCTTCTGAGGTCTGGGAAATGTTCAGCATTTTCCAGAGCCTCACTGTGAATCTGAATTACTTCGGACTGCTCATTAAGAGCTTGCTGATGGAGGACCTTAGTCTTCTCCACGTTAAGCATCAGTCGCATAGATTCACAGATGTTAGGGTCGGAAGGGACCTCAATAGATCATCGAGTCTGACCCCCTGCATAAGCAGGAAAGAGTGCTGGGTCTAGATGACCCCAGCTAGATACTCATCTAACCTCCTCTTGAAGACCCCCAGGGTAGGGGAGAGCACCACCTCCCTTGGGAGCCCGTTCCAGACCTTGGCCACTCGAACTGTGAAGAAGTTCTTCCTAATATCCAGTCTAAATCTGCTCTCTGCTAGCTTGTGGCCATTGTTTCTTGTAACCCCCGGGGGCGCCTTGGTGAAAAAATACTCACCAATACCCTTCTGTGCCCCCGTGATGAACTTATAGGCAGCCACAAGGTCGCCTCTCAACCTTCTCTTGTGGAGGCTGAAAAGGTCCAGTTTCTCTAGTCTCTCCTCGTAGGGCTTGGTCTGCAGGCCCTTGACCATACGAGCTGCCCTTCTCCGGACCCTCTCCAGGTTATTCACATCCCTCTTGAAGTGCGGCGCCCAGAATTGCACGCAGTACTCCAACTGCGGTCTGACCAGCGCCCGATAGAGGGGAAGTATCACCTCCTTGGATGTGTTTGTCATGCATCTGCTGATGCACGATAAAGTGCCATTGGCTTTTCTGATGGCTTCGTCACACTGCCGGCTCATGTCCATCTTGGAGTCCACTAGGACTCCAAGATCCCTTTCCACCTCTGTGCCACCCAGCAGGTCATTCCTAGGCTGTAGGTGTGCTGGACATTTTTCCTCCCTAGGTGCAGCACTTTGCATTTCTCCTTGTTGCATTTTCTTGTATGCTTTGGTAAAGACGTCGATGATTGCCTGAAAGTCTGGTTCTGTGCAAGTGTACACTACAGCATCAATGATTGAGGTTGGGGTGGTCTTGATTTTAGCTCAGCGTAAACTGAGACTAAACAGCTAACCATACATTCGGTAGTTTAGGACTCCATTTAGACTAGAAGCTTGTCGGTGGCAGCACTGCAGAAAGGAATACTGAAGGGAGTGTTGGAGTGATGATACTTGCTTAAATCCCTTCTTAAACTCAAAGGGAACTGTGATAGATCTATTACTGAGAACCACTGCTCACATGCTGTCATGGAGCAAGCAAAGAATGGCAACATATTTTGGTGAGCATCCATACTGTAGAAGGACCCTCCACTGTGCTTCTTGGCTGACAGAGTCAAAGGATTTTTTGAGGTCAAAGCCAGCCATGTATGCAGGTTTATGTTATTCCTAGCATTTTTCCTGCAGCTGGCAAGCTGTGACGATCGTGTCAGTTGTCCCTCTTGATGCTTTCTTTGATCAGGTCTCCTCCATCCTTAGGTCTCAAGGGGGTTGGTCCCCAACTGCTTGGACCACAGATGACTTTGGTGGCACTGAAGAAACCCTGCATATCATGGATGTCAGTGAGATGCTGAATCTCTTTGGCCTTGTCTTCCCACCATTTCTTCTTCATATCATGGGTCCTCCTTTGGACCTCTGCCTTGGCCTGTTGGAGACTCAATTTTGTTTTTTGCTTGGAGGTGATGTCACTCTGCCATGCACAAAAAGCCTTGCACTTGTGGTTGATCAACTACTGGATCTCCTGCCCCACCCAAAGTTTAAAACCAACCACCCGGCAGCGGAAGTAGCATGTCTAGTCAGGCAGAAGTGAAGAAATCAGCCGACTTCCTGGCTCATTATATTCTGCCCAATTCCTTCTAAACTCTTCATTCCAGGGGCGTTAATGACCCCCTCACCTTTTTTAATGGTTTTAATGTTCCACTAATTAAGCAATTCTTTCTTATGCAGTTCTGCTGTCTGTTAGCATTGCTGGTAATGTAGCTCCTATTTCACAGTTGTGCAGACTGTTTTAAACTTTAGCTAAAAACATTGACCCAGGTGTGGAAATAACAGTTAGTGAAGCATTAGATGTACTCTCAAGATGCTCAAGAAGGCTAGATTTTGTTTTATAAGTCTGAAAAAGAGACATCTGCTAAATTCTAATGAATACAGGACTAATGAAGCAACATGTTTTGATTATTTTTTGCCTAGTTTATTTCATTATTTATTCATAATATAGGATATCGCAAATTTATATTTGCTTTTGCTGTGATTTTAAACTGAATAATACAGCCCAAAGACACTAGCTTATTAGTAAAGCTTCCAGGCTCTTAACTTCTTCTTTTTTATGCATTGTGTTATATCTGATGATGCACCCATCATTTGCACCCCCTTTTCAAAATCCTGTAACTGCCCGTAGTGAAGAAACCATGCTATTTTAGAAGATCCAGGCTCAATACTGAAAAAGAGACTAGAACTTAATTTGTGGAGAGAGCTGTGAAATCTAACTGAACTGTCCCTATCAGCTTAGAGGACAAAGCAGAACTGTAGGGAAGGGGTGGTAGATAGCTTCTTCCACATTGAAAATAGTTGGTTTACTCGGAAGTGCAAATACATCTGAAGAATAACCACAAAGAAGTCATTTTGAATTTTTTTTTTTTTAACCTAAACTTCTATTTTCTATTTAAACCAGGTCCAGTTTTCCGGTGCTCAGAGAGAGAAACAAAAGGAGCTAAGCCTGCTTATTTGACAGAAAGCTAACTACAGAGTGACATGAATACTCATTTTTTTCCAGCTTACTAGTGACACTCTCTAATATCTGGCCAGCTGACGTAATGAGGAATTAGACTGAAGAAAGCAGGGACCGCTCAGCCTCAATGATATCCGAGTCTCTCGCTATCCTTCTTTACCATCCTCTTCAGTAAAGGAACACTGCTATACCGCAGCAGCAACACCTTTCGACCATGAACATAGCTATAATGACAAAACTAAGAGGAAAATGGAATGGTAAAACCATTCCCCAGGACAAAAGTACACTCATACTGGTGTAATCACGTCTATCCTAGGAGCTTCCAGTGGCACAGCTGGGTTTATACCTCTTCGACACACTTAGTTGACATAGTTGTGTTGGAAGAAGTGGAGACCTGGTCCTATTTAAGGGTGAAATGTGCACTCTACCCTGAAGGCAGCACTGGAAGAAAAATGCCATGGAAATGCCACATAACAGACTTTGTAGGATCATACTGGCTGAGCACAGAAAGAGACCGAGAAGGTCATCCACTCCATTCCCGTCCCCACGTACGATATAGAGTATTCCAGTGCCTCCAATAACAAATCATTGCTAAACTGTACTGGAGTACAAAGCCCATAGAGAAGAACAGTTTAAACCCTCAACACCCTATGAAAAAAACCACCGCAGCTTCTGTCAAACCAGTATTTTTCTTAAGAACAATGTGCTGCAGGATACGAGCAATTATATATATTTTTTCTAGACGTGCTGGGTTTAAAATGCCCACACTCAGAGCTTTGAGACCATGTGACACGTTATAATTCCCCTCTCCCCATCTTTATTTTGCAATATTGTTTTCTCACGACAATGTTAAAAGTATCCATGTTTAATTGACAACTGCTTAATTCCCTTTCTGTAATTAATTGTATCACCAGGTGCCATATGTTGAACGCAACAATATAGCCTTGTTTTCTAATGATCTGCCTGTTATGCTGCCCGTTGAGCTAATTCAAATTATTAGAGTTTTGCCTACAAGAGAAGACATGCTCAGCTTCAAGAAGCCAAAGTTAAAATTTCACTGGAAAAAAAAAAAAAAAAGTACAAAGAAGCTAGTCTAACAATGGCAGAAATGTCAAGAAACAGAAATGTCAATTCCCTAAGGGTAAAAAAAAAAAAAAATCCAACTTCAGTTCAACTCCAAGCACTATATTTTGTAATGAAATTACATTCCACAGACTTCCCTCAGGGGAAAACCTGCTCCAACTAATCAAACTGTTGGGGGGGGTTTAAAGTTCAAAATAAATGCAATAATGTCTGGGTAGCTTTCACGTCACAGCTGTCAAGAATTTCATTTAACTCTTCAGAGGTAAAACACTTCTTCCTCTTCCTGTCACCAAAAATACTAATAGGTATTTCCATGTCTAATTTTATACTTGCTCTTAAAGTATCTCTCTCGCCCTGTTGTTTCCAAATCTCTCTTCAGACTCCTATAGCATCAACTCCTCCTGTCAATCTTCGCTCCTCCTGCACTGCAGTCATGGGGAACGGTCCCCCGGGTATTCTCCTGGCACTGCCTACTTGGCCGTCTCACTATATTCTGGGATTTCTTCTGCCGGCTGTATTGATTGTTGTCTTTTCTCTTGCACCGAGATGCTAGGTAGAGCCTGGTGTTCTTGCAGGACATGGGTACAGTGCCAAGTACGATGAAGTCCTGGGTTATGACTGCAGTCCCTAGGTGTCTCTGCAACACAAATCATTACAGCCACGGAGATATTGCCTAATTTAACGCACGACAGTCCCTGGCATCTCTCCCCGAGCAACAGTGGGCAGAGCCGATCACCGTTTCAACTGCTGCATTAGATAAATCTGCTCTAAGCACAGTTAAATGTGAGATACTACATTCAACCAGGTTTATCTTAAACCAGTTTCAGCTATTTTGAAACTGGTTTATGCGCACTCAGCTTCTGTTCTGCTACAGGTTTAAACCAGTTTATGGGTAACCTCTGTCCCTAGCCCTAAAGAGGAGGGCACAACCACAAGTCAGTGTTTTATCTTGTATGCAGAGCCAACCCAAGCAGGGTGCAGGGCCCGGGGCAAAAGCAACCTGTGTGGGGCCCTGCCCCTGGAGGCAAGGAAGCCAGCGGCGGATTTGGGGGGGGCGAAGAGTGAGCAGCCGGATTCAGCACAGGGGGAGGGCTGAGCAGCCAGGTGTGAAGCCAGTGGCAATGTGGAGTGGCTGCGGATGCTCTGCCCAGCTCCATGGGGCCCCCCAAAGTGCGGGGCCTGGGTTGGTCACCCCGATTCACCCCCTCCCGCCCTAGGGACGGCCTTGACAGTATGCAGCTTAGGCTGTTTCTGCTTCTTTCCCAGATCTGACAAAGGACACTGTGCCCAAAAGCTTGTTAGACCCAACTATACAGGGGGTCTAATATTATCTCTTCCTCCCCGCACCCCCCCCCCCCAAAAAACCCTGCGCCATTCATATTTCTTGACCCATCATAGAAACAGCAACACTCCAAACCCACTACATTTTTAAAAGGCAGAATCCAAAGGATGCTCTGCTGGTAATGTTTTTTGTGGGGAGAAATGTCTGGATTGTAAATACAGAAAAAAAAATGTCATTAAAAAATCCAGTATTATCAACAGGCTCCAACTGCTGATAAAGGTGTCCTTTCTCAATCGGCTCATACAGAATATGATCTAAATCATCTTCAGTTTTCCCTGCAATGATATCCTTATTAGTGTAACAGACAACTGGCAACTTTGCTTACTAAATACAATTCTCTCTACAGGCCTTCTATACAAGTTCTTTAAAAAATAAAGTTTCAAAACTCTGCATGAAACCAAAGGAATCCTTGAAGATAGAGGTATTTTAGATGTAGAACTTGTTCTTTGATAAAGTGGGGTTAAATAACTGACTGAAGAAACAGTATCTTGAATTCCATACTTGTTCTTCCTCCGTCCTAATCAAACTGGATTTGCAAGCCAAAGGAAGGATGGGGGGGTCCGTTTGGTTTGGGTTTTTGTTTGCTGAGTTTCACTGCTGCAAACTTTCCGCTGAACTTGAAAATCCTTTTCTCCCTGTCCTTACTACAGAATTGCCAACAAGTGGTTTACATCTAAAATACAGCTGACATTTAACTGATGATGTATAAGCAAAAGCAAAAACAGAATTCAGCTCATTGTCCCGTAATTAGGGACCTACTTAATTTGTGGTTTTGTGGAGTTCATGGCAACTGCATAATCTGGGCTTGTCCACAAAATCAACAACAAAAAAACTTAATAAAAATAAAATGTTGGCTCCCCAGTGGGAGGAGGGGAAGACACTGGGTGGCAGAGTGGCATGAAGGGCAACAGATAAGATGGCAGCTGCCTGCTTGTCCCTCCTACCCCTATCAGGGTCTCTCAGCCAATCGGTGCTGAGAAGTAGAGTCACATGAAGGGTAGACAGTAATCAAGATGGCAGCCACACCCTTGTTCCCCCCTGCAGGGCCTTTCCACCATTCAGTGCTGAGGGGCAGGTCCTTGCCACCAATCAGCACCAAGGGGTGGGGCCACAGCAAAATGGCCATGAAATCAGCTCTGCGTGCCGCAAGTGGGCCATAAAAAACTTTGTCTCACCGCGGTTTATGTAGGTCCCTACCCGTAACTGTATTGCCTCTGCAGGCCAAGCAGTAATAAAAACGGGCTGCCTTTGCTAAAGCAAGTAGATACGAGCCCTTGCCTATTCCTACTCTACCGTTTCCCACCCGACATAGGTTCCAGACGCGAGGAAACAACAGCTATTTCCGCACGCAAGAAGCAGGTGTGTTCCTCAAGAGAACGTCATCTTTTACACAGACACGCTCCAAGACGTCCAGTCACACACAGTGTCAACTGCTTAAACATAAACTTCCCTTGAGCAACGAGTGCTTCTGGGCCAAGAACATCCTTTCTGCGTTCACAATGGGCTATTTATTAATGCTATTTAGTTTCACCATGCTGTAAAATTTGCAACCTGCATATGCAGGTTGCAAATTTACTGCACAGGAGACTAATTTACTGTGCAGTAAGTGCCTGCACATGTAGGCAGTGACACTTTACTACGCAGTAGATTAGTCTACTGCACAGTAAAGCATCTCGTGTAGACACGGCCACTGCGAACTACAGGAAGATAGATGCTTGCTGAGTGGTTTCCAGCGAGAGGCTGGATCCTTTCCTGGGCCAAAAAAACACCCCCACCTGGATGGCTGGAAAGCTCTACTCCCAGTTACTGACGTTTTCAGTTCGAGTTTCCTCACCTGTCAAGTTATTTGCTTCTATGGCTTTGGGCAAGTGGTGCCCTCAAGTACTTTGCCCTGGCCACTGAGAACCCTCCAACACAGAGGACTGGCTGGGGGAAGCTGGGGAACAGTACAGAAGACCATGTGAGAAAAGCAATTTGTCCCAATCAGGAAACAAACTATGATAGCTGGAATCAGATGAACCTTTTGTATGGACTTCACCATCATCCCAGAGGGAACGCACATCAGCATTTAAACAGAAAGACCGCAGCCTTGCAGTTCACTGAAAATTAACACCGCAAATTTCTAGCCACTACTATACCATAACTATTTCCAACTTATCAACCTAAAGGTCTTCTACACATTCATTTCAACGTTAGGTCCAAGGACCGTCTGACTTGGTCCGTGCAAGTGAAACATACTTCTTCTGAATTTATGAAGGAAAGAGAGGCCTGACCAAGGGCACTCAGCACCCAAATGCTTGTCAGCCTTCTCTCACAAACGTACAGCTGGCCCAATAAAAGATATAAGCAAAAAGTCGTGGCTTCCCACAAATAAAAAATCATCATTTGTTACATTTATGCCTTCGTGTGTATACAATGTTTATCTCTCAGTCTCCTGTGGAGCTCTCTCTATTAAAATTCAGTTGTGACGGTTTGTGGAAGTTTTTTTTAATACCATCTGTTGCTCGGTTTCTGTTTTGTCATCTTAAAAACTTTTATTCCTTTCTTTAAATGTGCTCAATCATGGAAAGTGTTCACTGGCTGTCTCTGATAACGAGATCCATTAAAATGAACTCTTAGGTACATTTTGGAACTGCTTAAACCTTATGTTCATGAACTGCAAAGAAGCAGGGTTAAAATTAAACTATTTAAGCTGTTTTAAAAAGTTACCCGTCACAACCAAGTAAATGTCTTGTGTTTAGAGAAGATCAGGAGTAAAATAAGAAGTGACTGGAGCTGCAGGGATAGGCATATGTTGAAAGGAGAGGAAAGTACAGTTGTAAAGATGCTGTGCTGCACCAGAAGTAATAAGTGTGCTCTGAAAGAGGGTGTAGGCCTGCAGAAGTCATTTAGATACCAGGGTGATCTCCACTGGAATTTTAGGTATGTAGATAAAAGCAAAAGTACACCCCCAGGACACCAAAGTACCCCCAGGGGTATGTGTACCCTGGTTGACAACCTCCATCTTAAACTACTACATACTGGGTGTATTTACACATGTGCTTTCCAGCAGAGTTGCCTAATTAGATACGCAGTAAAGCATCAGTCTATACATGTGCCAATATTAGGGTGCAGTAAATTAATTAACTGTGCTGTAGTATAGTACTATCCTACGGTAGAGTCATTTACTGTGCCAAAATGCCAGTGTAGACGGTGACGGGCTGGCTGGGATAGGAGGGTGCTGACGGATGGGGGTTCCCTGCTGCCTAGCCTCAGAGTAGCACCCTTGTGCCCCAGGCAGCCCCTTTGCCACCCAATGGTCACCTGGAGCCCAGGGCTGACACCCTGGGTTTCCTGCCAGCCCAGGGCTGTCCACCCCATCTCAAAGTGCTGCAGTCCCAGGCACTCATGTAAACGCTGCACCTGGGAGCGGTTGACTCTAGCACAAACTGCACTGGTGTTTATTTTCTCGCATTAATAACATGTGTAGATGCACCCACTGGTGAGTAAAGCAGGGCAAATGACTGATTTACTTGTATCCCATTTATCCTTCAGAATCCCCTCTACTCGAAGAAAGACAGCAAGCCTTGTCTCCTAAAATTAGCCCTCCCCATTACATGATATTTAAACGAAACTGTTTATGGGTATTTGGAGACCTAAAACCAAAAGTATCAATGTACCATTAATATTTTAATTGAATCGATGCATATTCATAAACATTTCACTTCTTTAGAGGACAAGAAACAATAACTAAATAATTTCCATATGTAAATGCGCTCCTGACATGACACCTTGCCTTCATCTACATTACAAAACCAAGGCATTTTTAGCTCTTTCATTATTTATGTAATCCTCCAGGTTTTTCAGATTAACAAGAGCTCTTGAACGCAGACAAGATTTTCTGAGTTGGGGGCACAGTCATTATGAAGAGTTTCAAAGTCATCTCTCTATTCCTTGACTTTGAGGGTTCAGACTTTTTTTTCTCTCTTTTTTTTTTTTTTGGCATGCTACATTTTTATATTACCAAGTTAATTTCAACAATATCTTGGTACCTGGCAGTTACTGCAAGCTCAGGGGAACCCACGCAGCCACAAAGTTATTAAAGATTTCATCATTTTCAGGTTTCAAGAAAGCTCTGGCAACAACAAAAATGTATTGGTTTGTATGATGGACAACAGTGCTTGTAACTTCCTAAAATACATTCAACATTACTTTGACTTGCAGCTCTAATGAACTGTAGGGAACTCGCAACTTGCATTTTGGAATGAACGCAATTACTCTGCAACTCTTGCAACAACTGCTTTTGAAATTACCCCATTTCATTAGAAGCTGTACACAGAACTGAGAGCACATCAAATGAGTTATTTTATTTTAATACCCTCCTCCTCGTGACCACTGATATAGTTTTAACGAAACACAACCGTTAAGTGCCTGTCATTAAAGTATCTCAAGAAAAACATTACAAGACAGCAAACTAGTTGGGGATAAGGGTTGGGGCGGGAGAAGGGATCAAATGAAGGACACGAAGACTCCTGCCAGACATACACAATTGCGCTTCCTGCCATACAACACGTGCGTGTTTGGCAGTGTGATTCTGGGATAAAGCATCAGATCCCATCACACCTTGTTGCTGGTGCAGGGGGAGCCTGAGATCATGAGTCTGGGCCCCCCTGGACCAGCAAGTAATGAGCTCCCACGGCTAGGAGCCCCCTCAGCTGACAGCACTCCTATCCACGGGGATGCATCATGGGGTCCCACGGCTGGGAGCCCCCTCAGCTGACAGCACTCCCATCCACGGGGATGCATCATGGGGTCCCACGGCTGGGAGCCCCCTCAGCTGACAGCACTCCCATCCACGGGGATGCATCATGGGGTCCCACGGCTGGGAGCCCCCTCAGCTGACAGCACTCCCATCCATGGGGACGCATCATGGGGTCCCACGGCTGGGAGCCCCCTCAGCTGACAGCACTCCCATCCACGGGGATGCATCATGGGGTCCCACGGCTGGGAGCCCCCTCAGCTGACAGCACTCCCATCCACGGGGATGCATCATGGGGTCCCACGGCTGGGAGCCCCCTCAGCTGACAGCACTCCCATCCACGGGGATGCATCATGGGGTCCCACGGCTGGGAGCCCCCTCAGCTGACAGCACTCCCATCCACGGGGATGCATCATGGGGTCCCACGGCTGGGAGCCCCCTCAGCTGACAGCACACCCAGCCATGGGGACGCATCATGGGGTCTCACAGTTGGGAGCCCCCTCAGCTGACAGCACTCCCATCCATGGGGATGCATCATGGGGTCTCACAGCTGAGAGCCCCCTCAGCTGACAGCACTCCTATCCACGGGGATGCATCATGGGGTCCCACGGCTGGGAGCCCCCTCAGCTGACAGCACTCCCATCCACGGGGACGCATCATGGGGTCCCACGGCTGGGAGCCCCCTCAGCTGACAGCACTCCCATCCACGGGGACGCATCATGGGGTCCCACGGCTGGGAGCCCCCTCAGCTGACAGCACTCCCATCCACGGGGACGCATCATGGGGTCCCACGGCTGGGAGCCCCCTCAGCTGACAGCACGCCCATCCACGGGGATGCATCATGGGGTCCCACGGCTGGGAGCCCCCTCAGCTGACAGCACTCCCATCCACGGGGATGCATCATGGGGTCCCACGGCTGGGAGCCCCCTCAGCTGACAGCACTCCCATCCACAGGGATGCATCATGGGGTCCCACGGCTGGGAGCCCCCTCAGCTGACAGCACTCCCATCCACGGGGATGCATCATGGGGTCCCACGGCTGGGAGCCCCCTCAGCTGACAGCACTCCCATCCACGGGGATGCATCATGGGGTCTCACAGCTGGGAGCCCCCTCAGCTGACAGCACTCTCATCCACAGGGATGCATCATGGGGTCTCACGGCTGGGAGCCCCCTCAGCTGACAGCACTCCTATCCACGGGGATGCATCATGGGGTCCCACGGCTGGGAGCCCCCTCAGCTGACAGCACTCCTATCCACGGGGATGCATCATGGGGTCCCACGGCTGGGAGCCCCCTCAGCTGACAGCACGCCCAGCCATGGGGATGCATCATGGGGTCTCACAGCTGGGAGCCCCCTCAGCTGACAGCACTCCCATCCACGGGGATGCATCATGGGGTCCCACGGCTGGGAGCCCCCTCAGCTGACAGCACACCCAGCCATGGGGACGCATCATGGGGTCTCACAGCTGGGAGCCCCCTCAGCTGACAGCACTCCTATCCACGGGGATGCATCATGGGGTCCCACGGCTGGGAGCCCCCTCAGCTGACAGCACTCCCATCCACGGGGACGCATCATGGGGTCCCACGGCTGGGAGCCCCCTCAGCTGACAGCACTCCCATCCACGGGGACGCATCATGGGGTCCCACGGCTGGGAGCCCCCTCAGCTGACAGCACTCCCATCCATGGGGACGCATCATGGGGTCCCACGGCTGGGAGCCCCCTCAGCTGACAGCACGCCCAGCCATGGGGATGCATCATGGGGTCTCACAGCTGGGAGCCCCCTCAGCTGACAGCACTCCCATCCATGGGGATGCATCATGGGGTCCCACGGCTGGGAGCCCCCTCAGCTGACAGCACTCCCATCCATGGGGACGCATCATGGGGTCCCACGGCTCGGAGCCCCCTCAGCTGACAGCACTCCCATCCACGGGGACGCATCATGGGGTCCCACGGCTGGGAGCCCCCTCAGCTGACAGCACTCCCATCCATGGGGACGCATCATGGGGTCCCACGGCTGGGAGCCCCCTCAGCTGACAGCACTCCCATCCATGGGGACGCATCATGGGGTCTCACAGCTGGGAGCTCCATCAACTGATCTGGGCTCCCAGCCATGAGGGTGCACTTGGCCACATGTTCAATGAATGGTATGATAGGAACCAGCCACAGAGTTATTATACCTTTTTGTGGAATAACTTTGTGGCTTATTCCTTGTTTTATTATGCCACTAATTGCTTTTAACATGTGGCTGGGTTACCGCTTAAGATATTATTAACTGGATAATCACGTCTTAAGTCTAGTGTGTGGTAGTTGGCTAAGTGATCTACCTGATCAACTAGTAGCCATACAACTCCAATTTTGCCAACAGGAAAATGTCGAATAACTTTGCAATACCCCTCAAATTAGCCGATATATTATAGGGCCTTGTTCCTCCTTACACTGTAAGCCCCGTAAATATTGATCCATCTTAGTGCTAGCTCAAGCCTGGAGCAGTCACACTTCAGGGGTGCCCCCTTGCCTCCCCCCTCCGCAGCGAATTACTTACTTGTGCCTGCCCATGCTGTCTGTCCCAGGGGAGCAGGCAGGGAAAGGTTATATATTAATTCAGACAGCCAAAACTGATTGTCACAATGATGTGTTGTGAACAGGTTGTTTCAAAATCTAGGTCTTTGCGGGGGTAGTTTTATTAGTTTTATTGGACTTGGTTGTGTTGTGTTGAATTGGATGGTCTCTCATGATGCCTATAATGCCCAGCCAGGTACACCAGATGGTTCTGTTTCGCTCTTCTCCTTATTTTTATTCATCTAGTTATGTAAAAGAGGGGAATTTTTTTCAAATCAAATAAAAGATATAGAGAGAAAAATTGGTTCCTCTTTCCTCCATCACCATATGGAACAAAATGTACAGTATGTATTAGACTGAAACAGAGAACATTTTTCACCGAGAGAATTGCTTTCAGGCAAAGTCCAACAGCCCCACCACCAACAGATCCAGAGCAGAGCGGTACATCAAACGGCCCGAAATAGCAGCACTGGGGAAAGCAAGACCACCAGAAACGACCACAGCAGTCAAATCGCAGCAGGTTTTGCAGCGGTATGAACAGAGCTGTCAAATCTTCTCCAACACAAAGATCCTTAAAAAGGATACCATGGAAACAGGCTAGTGCTCACTGAATATCTGTGCCGGCTTGCCAATGTCTATACCTACTGCTGAAGCTGGCAAGAGCAGCTCTCTCCTGAGGAGCACCACCGCAACTGGGTCTGCCTTCCTAATCTGCACTACAGAAACAGCCTGAGCACAGGCTTACCAAACAGGTGCTGGCTTCAATATCTACAAAGAACTTATTCAAAAATAAATGGTTTTAAAAGTCAGTTCGCTTTCCCTGAGGGTTTTAATATCCTTGCCACTCAAGAAGCATGTACAGTGTGACTCAGATTTCAAATTGAAAAGCAATAAGAACACGGTCATTCCCATTTATTCAGGGGTTGAAAACTAGAAGCCCAGTGAGGATAAGTTCGATTTTAACCATGCACTTAAAAAAAAAAACAACAGGGCTGCAAACCTCCAAACACACCAAAGAACTACATGAGGACCCTCGTGTAATAATGAACACTCCTTGGGGCGCCCATCAACATTTTAGATGCTCAAAATGCATACCAATTTTGCACATTCAACTACGAAACAAAGGGTGATAATATGCACGCAGGCTTGGGAACTGCCTCTTTATTCTAAATCAATTCTAAATTTAGGAAAAAGTTAAGAGTTATATGAAAGCTTAGCTCCTTTCCTCTCTCTCCCATTTTTTCCCCACAAGGCAATTTAAAAAAAAAATAAAAAAAATACAGAGGCTGGCATGTGCATAAAGGAGGGAAAGTAAAGGCAACACATTCATGAAAAGATATGCAATTCACTCAAAAAAGTAGAGTAACATTCCTGAAAGACCAACAGTCAATGGGAAGGCGGAGAGAGAGTAGGGAATGAGTTATTCCCTGCTCTACCCTAATACCTCTCAAATGGAGTCCACTGACCTGGAGAGGAGAACTCGGGTCAACTTGACTACGCTCTGGCACGTTCAATTAGCATGGCCTGAGCTAAAATATTATAAAATACAGCCATAGTGCTGTTTTTTCTTAGCATAAATGTCTGTTGCCACGAACACAGGCAAATGCTGATGAACTTCAGTTAAAACAAACCCTACCCAAAAGAGTCGCTTCACTACCAGTCATTGGTAGTCTTCATCATCAAATCAAACAAGGTGAATGTTCATAGAAATCACAGAAACGAAGGGCTGGAAGGGACCTTGAAAGATCGAGTCCAAACCCCTGCTCTGGGCAGGAATACTGCTGAGGTCAAATGATCCCAGCAATGTGTCTGTCCAGTCTCTTCTTGAAGACTTCCAAAGTTGGGGACTGCACCACACCTCCTTGGAAAGTCTAGTCCAAATCGCGGTCACCCTTACCTTAAAGAAGTTCTTCCTTGCACCCAACCTGAAATGATCCTCTAGCAGTTTACAGCCATTGCTCCTTGTCCTCCGCTGGTGCGTCCAAGTGAACCGTTTTTCTCCCAACTCCCGATACTCACCCCTTACATACTTATAGACGGCCACCAAGCCCCCCCTCAGTCTTCTCTTCCCCAGGCTGAACAGTTCTTTCCCTGCTCCAGACACCAAGAAACCACCAGAAAGGAGTGCTTCACTGCATTTATTACAACCTGTACCAGAAATGCATTTTAAGCTGGTTTGACACACACTGTTTCTGTAGGTAGATCAGAAAGTTATGGTAGCTAGAAGTTAGCTTGTACCATGTCCCATAACAAAGGAGACCATGCAAAGAAGCTTGAGGTGAGTGCAACGAGACTGCCTAACCTTAACTATTCTGATCAACTGGCATTCCCAAAGATGCATCCAAGAAACTACCCGAGAACCAGGCCCAGTCACAGCCACTCTTACAAAGTGTAACGTGTGCCATTGCTGAGGGCAAGAAGTGGCGTGCAAACCATGCTGTGCCTAGGGACAAATTACGAGTGGAACCCACTGCTTTATGGTCTATGAGATGGTGAAAGTAGTAGAAATCAGTCAAGTCAAATTCAAGAAAACCGGTTTTTCATCAAGAAAACTGACCAATAGAAATTAAAAAAACCCTTGAAATGCCTTGAGAGAGGCTTTTTTGTGGTTAAAGTCACAAGTGGAGTGGCTTTGACAGCTGCAAACAAAAACCAGAAGGAACAGAGTACAAAGTAGTTCAGAATCCGTATTTCCATCTTAGAGTAAGATCGTGCACCTGAAATATTACACGCTGCTTTCTAGAATACAATTCTTCAAATCCTGACAAGGAAGAAGCAACCGTTTCCAGCTGCAGGATGGAACGACCCACCCTGGATGGGACACGGGCAGACCCTGCCGTCACCGGCGCTCGTCTCCCCCATCTCACGAGGAAAGCACCCGCAACCAGCATTTGTCCCCACAGAGAGACAGGGAAAGCACCCACAGGAGCTGCCCTGCTGCCAAATACCACTGAAGCCCCATATCCACAAGCTGGATCCAAAGGTCCCGTGTGCCAGATTTGCCCCGTGGGTCAAAGGTTATAAACCTCTATCCTAGGCTGTGGGACAGCTGCTCTGTATGCAACTGGCAGTTTGACTGGAGGACTCCGGGTAGTCCTGTGATGCTGGCTACTAAAATGGTATTAAATAACAGCTACAAATGGATTTGCTCCTTTGCTAACACTATTCTCCCCGTTTGCAATTCTACAGTCAACAAAGCGATATTGGGGAACTTGTGAATGCGAGAAAAATGATCCATGAGCCCCTTTTTATCCTTTAAAAATCATCAAAGCTATGAAATAATAAGAACATCATCATCATCATCATCAATAATAATAATAATAATAATAATAAACAATACAGTTCGTGACCAACCTACATGCTAATTCTTTGAAGACGGTATCCGCCAGCCCTCTCACAACCACTACAGACCCTAATATTTCCATCTTAGGCCATATGTGCAGTTTTCAGGCAAAAATAAATTCGTTAACAAGTCTGTAAGAGCAGTTGGCACTAATTTATGCCAGTCTGTAGTAACATCTTGAGACTTTCTCCACCAAAAAAGACAAAGGAGAACGAATCGGGAAAATACAAGTCCAAATGTAATGTGCCCAAACACATGGGGAAGAAAAAATAGCAATGCAGGGAAATATTTTAACTTTTTTGCTAATAGATAACAGAAATGTTGGCAAAGTTTGCTGCTCATAAGCTTAAGGATCATCCAGAGGTCCTGAACATTTTAAACATTCAAGTCAACCATCTGTCATTGACAAAGTCGCCGAACAGAACGAGCAATTACTGAAGCCCTTTTCAGACATAATCTGTCAACCACATCCAGTTTGCCTGCCAAGAGATATCAGGCTGAGGAATATGAAAGCAGATTGTCCTTCTGGGAGATGGGACTAGTCCACCAGAGTAGGTGAATGGAGGGGTGATTGTCATCCAAAATCTTCTGAACTGCCTCTGGTGTATACCATGCCATGCTGGGGGCGAGAAAAGGAACGATTTTCACTTTTATATATGATCAAACATGCACCTAAGGCATCATCCACTGCTCTTCTGGGTCAAAAAAGAATGCAGGCAAAGTGAATTAAACTACTAAGCTATAGAGTCATTTTGAAACGGTGGACAGGAACTCGGCTTGAATTTGCAAGACACAGTCCAGAAGTTTTAGGAGTACTGGAGGGAGTTTCTTACTTAACCCCCAATACCTGCAGGCTCTGCCTCATACAGCACCTTCTGCTGTCCCACCTACAACTAAGTTATGCTGACCATTGAAGAGGACTGAGAAGAAAGAGTGAAGAAAGGGGAGTCACCCCACATTGCTTTTAATTGAATAACTAGTCACCAATCGGAGGTGCAACAGCAGATGACCAAATACAAAAAGGACAATTCTTTTAAACTGGCTAAACTATAATTACAAACCCCAGAAAGTTTATGGCTAAAAGTGACCATTCATAGAGATTAAGTTTTATACGTTGGTAGAGTGAGGTGAGAAGGGTCTATTCAGACCATCCAGTTCCTCTACCATTTCCCTTGCCACTTTGTTCCAGTGATTAAAATGACCCTTGCTGTTAAAAAACGGTGCCTAATTTCAGGTTAGAATTTCTCTGGCTACAGCTTGCCAACACCAGTTTTAGCTATGCTCTTCTCCATGAGATTAAAAAGCCCTTTAGTACCCAAGGTTTTGCTCCCCAGGAAGGCACCTCTACAGTGAGATCAAGGTGCTCTCCATTTTCTGGATACACTGAACAGATTAAGCTATTTAACGTCTGCCACTATAACACATTCTCCCTAAAACTCGCATGAAGTTGGTGGCTCCTGTTTGCACCCTTGCCATTTTTTTCTAACATCCTTTTAAGCATGTGGATACCGGCACTTGGACTCCAGCACAGCTCTCATGAGCGCCGTATGCAAAAGACAAGTCACAGGTCAACTCTCTGTTCTGACTCACTGCTTCCCTGTTCATAAATCCAAGGACAGCGTTATCCCTTTTTCCCCATGGCACTGCACGGGCAACTCAAGTTTAAGCGGCTTATGAAGTGCTTTTCCAGACACGGTCTCTATTTTACAGGCATGGCTTGTTCTCCTTACTCCTTAATGTGCAACTTGAAACTCAATGTGGTTTTAATAGAGTCAAATGCAAAGCCATCAAATGATCCACATCCCTCTTTCTGACTGCCCCATAACCATCATTAGCACTCAGCCAATCTTTGCATCATCTGCAAATCTTATCAGCAGCCATTCTATATTTTAAAACGAATAAAAGGACATATATAGGTAAGTGTCATATTGGGTAAACTGGTTCACCAACCATAGGTTAAGGCTAAACTAACCTGAGATCTTTCTTTGATAAGGTGTTTTAAAGAACTTCATTCAAGCATCTGATATGGATCCACTTGGAAAACTGCAACTGGAGAAGATGCAGACTAGTACAATAGCAGCAAGGGAAGTAAGGAGCTGACTAAGCAGACGATTGCACTAGAGTCTGTTGAAATAAAGGCATGGGGAAAGGAGAAAAGCTATTTAAACTAAAGGACAAAGTTGTCTTGAAAACAAATGGGTATAAATGGCCACAACCAAATTTAGGATGGAAATTAGAAAGATCCTAACCATAATCACTTTGAGGTTCTGCAACAGCCAACCCAGATAAAGCTAGTTTTAAGATGAAGCTTAGTAAATTTATGAATGAAATCAAACTAGGCAGTTGCCTACAATAGTAGGTAACAGGGTTTACTGACTCAAGAGGTCCTGTCCAGTGCTGCACATCTATATTGAACTTGCAGATTATCAGAGAGAGTGAATAATCCCAGTCCTGCTCCAAATCCCTGCATATCTCCACCATAAACACTGCTGTGGCGAATCCTTTTGTAGATTAATTAATCAGTCACCTATTAACTTATTTAAGGTGTCTGCTACTAGTATTATACACAGCTGATTCTGAACCTCATTCAGTTCTGAAATCACACACCAAATGGAGAATTATTTCATATTAACCAAGTATTTTTTAAATATCATTTACTTCATGAGAAGCTGCTGTTTATTATTTGCATCCAAGCGTCCAGATTCTTGACAAGGGGAAGCCAGATTATATTTCAGTTAGCTCATTTAGGGGCCAGATGGGAAATATCACCTCTCCCAAGGACATGCAGGCCAGGCAAAGTTGGGATAACCCAAGGAAAAGAAAGGGCTCCCTTACCCCCTTTACCTGCTCTATGGGTGGTCCCATCCAGGTTTGGAAATAATGCATCTGCAGCCCTCCAGAGGCACTGCCAGAAGCACCACTCCCTTGCCTGACGATGCATCTTGAGTTGACACAGGCTCCTCACACCCCCAGTCCACGGCCCAGTAAACAGCAACTCGCTCCTCCCACGGCCCAAGATTTGGGGCTGCGGGGCTGCACATGCAGTTGGGAGGAGATGGAGGTGATGGACCTGGCTTCTTCCTGAAAGCACCCCTAACGCCTACTCCCTCCCTGCCTCTCTGCTGTCCAAATCCCCAGCGAGGTCCCCAAAACTACCTGCAGCCCATTGCTAGCCTCCTCCTCTCCCCAAACCAGGTTCCCCCAATCCCACATGCCCCTGCCCTTGTTTGGCATGCGGTAGCATGAGATATGTGTGCAGCGCTGCACAGGGGCAAATCCAGGCCTGCTGCAGGCTGGATTTGGCCTACAGGACATTAGTTGATTAAGAGTCCAGCCCCAGATCAGAGCCCTGATGTGCCAGACATTGCACAGGGAGTGACATACCGCATGTCAGTCCCTACTGCAATATCCAGGACAACAGATGGATGCAGACAGACGGGGAAGCAGAAGAAAAGAGCAGTCTAGGTGCAGTGGTAGACAACCTTTTGGCTTGGCAGGACAGATGAATGGCCTGGACCCCCATCTGTAGGTTGCATCGGGCCCTGGGGCCCGACACCACCACCTCCTGCCAGGGTGCCAAGGGGCTAGTGCCAGCCCCCCCACACCAAGATTGGGCCACCCCTGCCCAACCCTGTGTGCTCAGATTGGGCACTGGATCCAGCATGCAAGGCCTGGGGCTTCTCATGGGTAAAGAGATATGACAGCAGGGAAACAATGCCACCACTCTCCCACCACCAAATCTCTGGACCTGTGGGGAACCCCATGGGCCAGGTGACATGGCACCAGGGTCTGAACCTGACCCAGGGGCTGCAGGCTGAGCACCCCCAGTCTAGCGGCCTAACCATTTTAAAGCTTCTGGTGGAACATTTGATCAGAGCCCTTTAAAAAAACAACTTGATTACCGAACTGACCTTAAAACAACTTTCAAACTCTTAATTCCAATGGGACATGCATTTTCTCAGTGCTGATCCGCCTTATGGAACTGAGATTTTTTTTTTTTTTTTTTTTTAACTGAAAAGCACACTGTTAAATTGGCATCCCCCACTGAGCGAGATAAGAGCTCCACTCAATGAATAAAGATGCTGAAACAGTGACAGGTATTACCAAAAGCCCTTTTGAACATTCCTTTCTAAACAGTATTTATTTGGCTAAAATACCTGATCACGGCAGCACTTCTGTAATGCAAGTGTTTGCAAAGTGCTTTAGTTCTTTAGATGAAAGGCCCGATAGAACTATTAGTATTACCATTTGGAGTACGACTTTGCGTGCACCCGTCAAAGACGCTCGTCCCTACTGAGGGATAATCCATGGCAAGTTGGGTTTATTTTGAAAGCTTTAGTCTCGAGTTACCCAAGTGCACAAGGCGCATCTGAAAAATTTATGAGATTAGACATGAGCTTCCAAACTAGAGCTTTGCAGCAGAAATGCTGATGCTATTAAGTGCATTTGTACAGCTAGGCGACAACTACGCTAATAATTTATCACGGATACATACCACACAGTTATACAAATAATTACTTTTCATTAGTGTACGATCACTTCACAGGTCTTTTTTTTTTTCCCTTCCTTTTTGTGCTCCGATATCTGCATCGCTTCTCATTCTGCCAAGCAGTTTCCAACAGATTTCCATTCCTCACTAAAGGCCCAGCAAAACGTTTTGGCTATTTAAGCGTTAACAAATCTTCACCAAATAATATCTCTGCAGGTGTCAACTTCTTGGAAGCAGCTAGGTCCAAAGGGCAGACATATAGTTATAATGAGAGAAAGATTAAGAAGGGGAAAGAAAAGAAGCCAGCATGAGGCATAAGAAGAGCTTTGATGAATGATATAGCTCAGCATTAATGAGATCTGGTAATTTTACATTTCCTGAAAGCGATGGTCGTTAAGACTATGAGGATCACCTTTTCATCCAACTGGAACAGAGGAAAGTTTAGGACAAAGCCGGGCCAGAAAGCTCATCTAAAATCTGTCTCCTCCTTTGAGTTAACACAGTTGAGTTCTGCAACATTTTTGCCCGTACATACAGCACTTGTTTAGCTCGTCTTTTCAAAACATGCCCGTTGCTGCTTCTGCTGCCTTCAGTAGTTTAAACAGATGTCTCAACCTATCTCTGGCTAAAGAAATTCACCTTTTTTTTTTCCCCCCAGTGCCCTGATGTTCCTTCGCTGAAGATCATAACCCGCGGTTCCAGCATTTACGAACAGATTCAAAAGCCGTGCGTTAGCTTAGTTCGCCGAGTTCTGTACATTTCAGCGAGTTTCTCTCGTTTCCAAAAACAATGCCCAAAGTTTTCAACCTCTTTTGTAATTAGACGGGGCCAGATCCTGCTCGGGGTCATTTCTGCCTTAAATCTGAACGAAACAAACCAATTAAAAAAAAAGAGTTGTTCTAGATGTGCACCAGCAAGCCAGAACTCGCAAGATTAAAGCAAAAAACCAAAAAAACCAAAACAGGAACAAATAAATGGGATACATTAGCAGATTAGTCTGAACATAAATGCAGACACTAAATATAAAGGTTTATAAATGTTATGACAATGCTTTAGTTTTTCTTGCTGGTAGTCAAATTACCATATTACCAGTGCCATAACCTGGTTTCAGTACTTACAAGCATCCAATGGCTGGAGAAAACGGAAAAAATAAGTAAGTGCAAAATTTGCTCAGTGGGCATTTATTAAGTGGTGAACAGCCACCTGTTCGCTTTGTAGATGGGAGAATGGGATATTCTGCTAGCCACAAGGGTGACAGCGGGGGGGACACTTATACATGATAGAAATTAATTTGAGCTGGGGTAGAAACTCAAACCAGAGCAAGGTCCAATTCTAGCCTGAGCCCTCCATTGGCTGTTCCTCTATAAATAACATGCCACAAACTAGGGGACAATGGCCAGGACTTTAATTTTACACCTTCAGGATGTGCAGTGGGTTCCCCTGCTCTGTCCCTTGCAAGCCTTTATTGAAAAGGTCTTGTGTTTGCATCCCTGAATTCACTTCTGTGCCTGTTTACCCACTTTTGAAGAATCAGTAAATCGGATGATCTTACTGCCTGATGCTTTTCCAGGCCCCTGTAAAATAACCAGTTCAGTCCCAATACCAATGCACGCGTTGCTTTGTTAGCCACCGCCTTGCATTCCCAACCGTTTTCACTGAAAAACACATTAACTTGAATATCCAAACAGGTTCTTTATCTACTTAAACAGTGCAGCCCATATATTTTAAAATAAGAGCTCTTCTGTGTGATAGTGAATAAAAGGCAATAAAACTTCCAGCAAATCACTGGTACAATTTCTTGCATTTTACTTGCTTAAAATGAGATCCTGTGGGCACAATTTCTCTTTGGTGATAAATGAAGATTTCTTTTCGCTCTAATTTTACTCTCTAAGACCCGGCACAAAGCCTACTGAAGTCGCTGGAAATTTTCACTGGTATTTTTCCAAGGCTAAAGGGAAGCTAACTCATACCCATATCCTGAGTTTTCAGCTTCCAGGTTTTTTGTCAATTTTAGATGTTTAAATATAGTTAGCTTAGTGGGTTTTTTGCATCCTTGACAATTCATTCCCCCAGGCTTATTTTAATTGGAATTACATAATTCTGAGCATAAACAGACTGCTTGGCCACAGCACAGGAGCAAAGATATTCAAACTGGGGAAGAGATAGCAAGGTAATGAGGATGGCCCCTCCGTTTCGGCCGTCTAGCACTGCTGGAACACACAGGTTTCTTTTTCCAACACTGCCTACACTTTTGAACTCTATGAACCATGAGGCCATCAGGCCAGACCTCTCTTGGTCTACAATCTGGTACCATGTAAACCAACGCAGCCTGTGCCATGGTCAAGTTGTCGGCAAATAACTAGCACCCCAACCTGGGCTGGGTGAGGAGGGTGTGTGGACACCCAGCAGGAATAAAAACTAGACCTGGCAAGGGGCACATGAGCGCCCTGGGAGCCACTGGCCGTCCATAGCTGGAGAGAAGATGGGCACCACCAGGTTGCTCTGCCCGAAGAATCGCCAATAATGCCCAGCATCTAAGGTACCCCAACGGTCGCAGCGGTCTTGGGACCGAATCAAGTTGACTTGACCCATGTAGGAGCAAATACAATTGCAAAATGAGCAGTGGAGAGTGTGAACAGGAAGCAAACGGTTCTTTAAAGAAAAGAATTTACATACGTTTGGTTTGGGTTTTTTTAATAGATAAGTGTTTCCACTTCACCTGTTGCTTTTGATTAGCATTAAGATCAAGAATCCCTACTACCTAATGATAGGTATTAAATCTGTTCCTCTCTCATCTCTAGGCACTACTCCCTGTCCTCACTTCAGAATCCTGGACCATGCCCAATTTAAGTCATGTCAGACTTTAAACATTTATGTATTTGATCACCTGTTTTGGCATAGCCCCAGGTTCCTCTGTTTTCTTTTTACTTCCTTAGGAAGCCCCTCTCTCTGTTGCTGGCATCTGCTCCTCACTTTTCTTTGGGAACACTAAGCCAACTGATTTGTATAATTTTTTTTAATGCTAAATCTCGTTCTTTTTTTCAGTAAATTACCCATGTCTCCAAAAGCCTATATCTCCTCCTCTACTGACATCAGAGTGCTCGTGGCTCATTCTTGAAAAATGTCTGTATATGTTAAAACATATTGTAAAGATCTTTATTCCTGTCTCCGCTGCTGCTCTCTTCTGCATCATTTTTATTCTCTTTTGACTCATTTCACAGTCTTCCCACTCTTCCATTTTAACCTCATACTTCATAGGTCTTTTCCTTACCGCTGATTGCATCTGCAGTAGCAGTTTCATCCACTTTGGCATTTTATATTTTATTTTCATGTTAAAAGGATGCACAGCCCATAAAGAAGGGCAAACATTAATCTAATCTTAACGTTTTCCATTTTCTCCTCAGCTGTTTTTCAAACCTTTTATTTCTACATAACTTTTCTCTCTTACGTGCATAACGCGCGCTGCTGGAATTCAGCTCCCAGACTCAGCTCCTAGCCTCGCTCCTCATTACCCATTAAAATAATGTGATCGCTTCCTTAGGAGGGACTAAACCTAATCTCTCTGAAACTCAAAGTGGAAGTTTCTCCTTCAGGAACTAAACAACCACAACTAGTTGCTTTGCAGCAGTAGCAAAACCTGAACTATGCACGTGATGTAGCCACTGGAAGGAGACATGTAGCCACAATAGGAGCATGGATTATTCTAGGATTATGGTCATATCTTATATACCATATTCAATGGCATATATAACAATGTGCTGGTCATTTTCTTAACTGCCTTCCCTATGCTGCTTCTATCCCAGCTGAGTTCTGGGTAGTAATATGGCCTGCTCTTTAGGCCAGCAATCTCCCAGCACATGAGACAGACCCCTCTTTACCCCAGCAAGTGTCCTTTACCAAGGGTTGACAACCTTTTGCCAGCATGGGCTACCCTCTGAAATCCAACCTCCATCACAGGCTGCAAGGGTTTGTCCCCCAGGGTGGAGAGCTGCCTGCACTTACCCTCCCCACTGCTCTCCATCCCCACTGTAACCACAGATATGGTGGAGCAGCAGACTCCATCCACGGCCAAGTGCTGCAGAGGGGATGGGTAGCTCAGCACCACTGTGGCATCCATCCCCCATGCCAGATAATGCCCTTATGGATTGGATCCAGTCTGCAGGTTACAAATTGCTGATCCCTATCCTTACCCATTAAGGTAACTCCAGAATTTCTCCATTGCAAGTCTCCATCTGCCTGCTGTTCACGCTAAAGGAAAATGTTGGCACAAAAACCCAATGGGTACTACCTGGCCATGAATAAATTTAGGATCAGAAGCAAGAACAGTTCCTCCCATGAAGGAAGGGGGGTTTGAACCAGCCTTCCAGAAGAGGAAAAAACAAAATCCAACTATTCTTAAAGCTTGGTCAGCTTATGAATTTAATTATATGACATGTTTGCCTGCAGCGGCAGTCGACTGGACTTGATGACCTCCATGGCACCTTCTAGTCCAGCATTCCTAATTGCAAATGCTGGCCCCTAGCAGAAAGCTCAGTTTACTAGATAATCCAGGACAGATGCTCCTGGAACACACAGTTTTTACAACTGTTTGATAAAACGGTACAATTATGCAGTTTCCCCAAACCTCCAATATGTTTTAGCCTTCTTCTATATTTGGACTCCACTGTGTACCGTAATATCTCCTACGCTTTTAAAATCTTGGATTTCTCAGGCTTTTATGTACTCGATTCCAGTCCCAGAGCATCTCAAATCAGTGTCTCACGTTAGTTGAGTTCAGGTACATTTTGAGAGTTAATGTCTACCCCGACGAGGGACCCTAAAAAGAGCGCTGTGACATTCCAGCTTCGGCGCGCTCCGATTTCAGTGTCTCGTGTAAATAAAGATGGTGACTGAACTAGCAGCCGTGCAGATGTCCTCCTGGATTCGGCAAGCCAATCTGGTTTTTACTCTGTTTCGCTTCTAGTAGAAAATCTCCTGCAAGCGAAATTACCCATCTGTACTGCTCTCCTTTTTTCCAAGTCTGCCATCAGCAGCACTGCAGCTACTTCTATGCCTAGGTGAGGCTGGTGCCAATTGTGCTGCCTCAGCAGTACAGAAATGACCAAAAAATCAAATTCATTTTCTTAGACCTGATAGATAGATAGGTAGATTTCCTGCCTATGCAGGGGGCTTCCTGCCTATGCAGGGCGTCGGACTCGATGATCTACTGAGGTCCCTTCCGACCCTAACATCTATGAATCATCTATGAATCTAGACGCTATTGGCTTTGGAGGCTAACAGGCAGGCATAGTAACAGAAGCGCAGTGCTACTGAATTAGGCAAATCAGACCCTGAATGCACGACGGAAACCAAAACAGCCTGAAAGAGAAGCTACCTGTCCTGCAGTCGCGTTGCAGGGGAGAACCCCACTTTAAGCACCCACAAAACACAACAGTTGCATTAAAAATGAGAACCCCCCTTTAAGCAACCACAAAACACTGCTTGCTGGACTGCTTCCCCAAAAAGCCCCTAAAAAGGAGAAAGCCACAACATAAAATCCAACCCAATAAAAAAAGCCTCTAAACACCTCCCACTCCCTACACACTCTGCACCAGCTGTAGCCTACTTACACTCGACTGTTAACAGGTGTCTGCAGGAAGAAAGCTTGAACAGATAAGCACACTTCTCTTTATGGCTCTTTAATAGGTTTTTAAAACGCGCCAGAAAAGCCAAACTGCACCAGGAAACAGTAGGGAAAAAAAGGAAATGAGATACAAAGTAAAAGAAAAGAAAAAGACCCCAAAACCTACAATCACCACCAGCTGTAGGCCAATTAAACTCAACAGTCTACAGATGTTCACAGGAGAATGCTCCTTCACAATTTAAGCAAATTGATCCACTTTCTTAAAAACTCTTAGGACTCGGTACACAAAGCCTACTTTTCTTTAGGGCTCTCTACAATGAAAGAAAGAAAGGTTAATAGTCCGATTACGTATGCCACCAAGTGCTCTTCTCCCCATCCAAAAGACGGAGCGGATCAAATTCAACGTTTAACCTCTTCCTTGCTGGCAACTCCCCCAACTCCATTTCACCTCCTCAGCTCCCGGTTTAGAGAGGAGCTCTGCTGAAATGCCAAAAATGATTTCACTCTCTTCCCTGGTATCAATCTCAATCATGCTCTCTCCCAGCAGACCAGCACGCATCACTAATGAGTCTTTCTATTATTAAAATTAATTAGGAAGGTATTTGGTTATGCCACAGGGGGTCAGCAAAGCAAAAATGTGATGACTCAGGGAATGAAAGTTAAAAGCTCTTATTAAGAGGTGTGAAGATTAATAATGGCATGTTAAGCTCCTTTCTGTTTTGGACTCCCCAAGTAGTAGGGCCGCAGTGGCTACTGAGACTCAACAGACATTACTTATACTATCCAAAACTACAGAGCAGAAGTACAGATGGACTTTCTGGGGATTCATTTCTGCTTTCCCTGCCTGGCTCAATGCTCATTTCTGCCTTTTAGAAGTGCCATATGTGCCAGTGTCTTTCTTGCGTTAGAAAAAACACCATTATTAACAAACAAGTAACATTTACAGCACAGAGCACTTTACATTTTCACAGCCTTCGATGTACATTAAACAATCAATCTTCCCACCGGCCTAGTGAGATACTGTAGATCATTAGCATCGTGGCTGTTCTTTTACAGATAAGGAAGCAATGGGGTAGAAAAGCTAAGCAACTTGTCCAACGGCGCGCACAGTAAGCCAGTTATGGAAGCGGTATTAATACCGACTCCCGAACTCACGTCCGTAGCCCACTAAACAACACTGCCATGGTGCCAGCCACTCAGTGCTGCTCAGAAAACAAGTGGGACGTTAAGGAGATGAGCCTTCCTTCAGCTCTTCTTTCAGTAAGACTCCCTGGAGAGTAAAAGTTACAGCACGTTACAAGCGAGCTAAAGTTTTTCTTTTTAATGGAAAGTAAATTTAACATTCATGAAAACGAGGGGGGCACACACCAGTCTGAACAACTGTACCAGCGAACGTTTCCCTATACATGGTCCTGCCAATGAACGTGACTTACAGTCCCATTACTCTCACGTATGGCTACTCTTGAGCAGAGGCAACTCTTCATGATGAATGTAGCATGGCCAATAATAATTCAACAGAAAGCTTTCAAGTGTGGGGTTGGGTTTGGGGTAATCTACAGCTGGTAAAAAATCTTCCACAGATTTCCTTAAGAACCCAGCTGGTTGACGCACGTCAACTATACCAGACTCCTGAAGCCCTGAAGTTTTTGTTTCTTGAGAACTGAATGAGAAAAAAGTAATGTATCTAGGCTGGAAGGAATCCTATTTCAGTGTTCACACATTTTGTAGCAAGTCCTACAATTCACTGAATTCCCAATTGCAACAACCAAATTTTAAGGCCATGTCCAAACACAGAGGCACTGCACGTGCAGGCATTCCCCATGCTGCTACCTTGCATCATGGGGGGTTTTTGACCTCAGGAAATCGGGGGGAAAAAAGTGGGATGGCGCACGTGGCAGCAGCATGTGCCAGCCAAAACCAGAGCCGAGCAAGATGGAGCTATGCTGCACCTGCCGACCAGGCTCGCTGCTGCAGGAGTGCCATGGCTGCAGCTCCCCGAGGCCCCCACGACTCCAGATAAGGCTGCTGGGGCAAGCCTCTCCTATCCCACCTGAGGTAACTTGCCGTGAGGTGTGCCGCTGCTACTTGTCCCCAGGGAAATGCACGTTCCCGCTCATCCAGACACGGCCTACCGTGCTAAGCAGGATTTTACATCTGTCCATATTTTTTTATTTGATGTGTTAGCCCTTAATTAAAAAACAGGAGAAAGTTTATGCGCTAGATTGGCAAGGTCTTTGGCAAGGAAGCAACCCACATTTCAGAACACAAAAGTGCCTGATTTTTCAGCAGTGCCGAGTACCTGTAACCCCACCGAATTCAACCGGAGCTGCAGGTGTTCAGCACCTCAGTCTATCATAAAGGCACCTTTCCCCTGCTAACCTGAAGGAGCTTTTCCCGCCAGCTCTACAATCTATTCAGAAAAATAACTTGAAGCAAAAAATTTAATCTGGCCACTACTGGTTGGTTTTTAAAATATATTCATCACTGGGTAAGACAAAAACATTAATTCCAGACACTTTTGCAAGAATAACAGTAATGTTTTCCAAGACGGGAGATAATAAGAATATGATATCCAGACTACGCTACTAGACCCAGCAGCTGAAAACAAAGCAACCGTGATCACGGGGCACTGGAACTGTTCACACTGGGGATCTTCCACCTTCCACCCGAGAACAGGCTGCACTCTTCTTCACGGCACAAAAAACCTGTTTTGTCAACACGTGGAGATGGTGTACACATTTCAGGAGGAACACGTCATAACCACATGCCTGGGAAAAAGAAACGTCCCCAAATGTTTTGCAACAGAAAGCCAAGCTTCTATTTTCAGTCCTTCAAACCACTTTGTAAAGAGTCCCAAAAAGATGTCCATGGATAGAGGGTTCCCCCGCTAGGCCTGGCCAGTCATCTCGACTGCCTCGTCACTCTAAAAGACTTAAAATGACAGCATTTGGGGAAGAGAGAGAAAAAACCACCTGTAGCAGATGCTAGTCCTCTCACTTCAGTGCCGGATAGAGATGCTCAGATACCACGGGGATGAGAGCAATGTAAAGAAGAATATGAAAGAGTACATAGTCAAAACTGCCCTAAACCACGCATCATTGGGAGATCAAATTCCCTTTAAAAATCTATGCATCTTAATCCCATTTATACTGAGAAACATGCTTTTATTTTTCATTGCAACTGAAGTTTATAAACCAAACTGATACTGGAAGCAGATGAAAACCCTATTCTACACTCAACATAAAAACTTCATCTAATTCCCAAAAATTTTCACAACAGCGACAGCTGTGATTCTCAACTGGGGTGCCACGACACACTGGGGTGCCATGAGATCCATTGAAGGGTGCTGTGAGGTGTGTGGAGAGAAGCAGGGAAATGCAAGCGCAAGCTTGTTCCTACCTGGCTGACTCCCACCTTCACTGCCCTGCCCCTCTGGAAAGAGGTAAGCACTGTATATATAAGTTGGAAACAGGGGGGTCTCGATTCACAAGTTCCAGAGGGGTGCCGAGCCCCAAAAGGTTGAGGAGCATGACCTAGAGAAACATTGCATCTCCCTCCTTTCCTCACCAGTGCCTGCAAACGCACTGGCCGCTGCCCTGTACTGGACAATAAAAGTTAACATTGTCAATTTCAATAATAAAAAAACCCGCCAAAAATCTGAAATCAGAGTTTCAGTTAAAAAAAAACCCAACGGTCTCCTTCCTGAGAGAACCGAGAATTGCAGTGTTGCCAACTCTCATGATTTTCGGTGTTCTTCTTAAAGTCTGTGCTTTGGGAATGTGAAAAACTTAGCATATACACATACACACACACACACACGTGAAAGAGCTAAGTTATCTATATATATATCTGTATATCTATCTATCCGTATCTATATCTATATATAGATAGATATATAGATATATGTATAGATAGATATCTATAAAAAACTTGGCACTTTCACGCATGTGTATGTATATGTATGTGTATATGCTAAGATTTTCACATTCCCAAAGCGTAGACTTGTATAGAGTTTATATATATATATATATATATATATATATATATATATATATATACACACACACACACACACACACACACACACACACACATATATATATATACATAGACACACACGCCGCCCACCCTTTGGCGCCTGCCATGTAAACACTCCCTGCACTGCTGCCTCTGCCGCCTCCCCCAGCCACTGGTGCAAGGGCTCCCTCCCCCAGCCCACCTCCTCCTCCTCCCCTGAGCAGCGGGCCTTCCCCTCATCTCCCAGCCTCCCCTCCTCACTCCCCTCCGTCCCTGCCAGCTGTTGAGTGAGTGCGCACCAGCCTCCACCCCCCGCCCGCCTCCTCCCCTGAGCAGCGGGGCTTCCTCCCCGGCTGTTAGGTGCATGCGTGCCCGCCTCGGGCCGTGCAGCCAATCGCTGCCCACCCTCTCGGCGGCACATGCGCAGTTGACCAAAAGCGTTACACACAGACAGACGCACAGACAGACAGACTAAGCCCTTTATTATATTAGAATATAAAAATCAGTACAAGAAAGAGCTAAGTTTTCCACATTCCCAAAGCACGGACTTTAAGAACAACATCAAAAATCATGAGAGTTGGCAATACTGGAATTGTGGTTCTAGGACAAGATGCAACAACAAGCCCATTGGGAGGGCAGCACAAGGTAACAGGGAAATAAGTTTTGCACAATAAACTGTAACCATGGCTCCCCACTTACCTGCCTATTGTCAGCTGATGCGGTTCGTAGGCATCGCAACAAAAAATGCGTTTTGGAGGGGAGTCACTGCTCTCTCTGCAGAAACCCCAAACATACAGAAGCTCAGGCTTTTTCTCAGGGGAGGACCAGGAGCAGTGACCATAAACTGTTAGAGGATGGTTTCAGGTTGGATGCAAGAAAGAACTTCTTTACCATAAGGGAGACTAGAAACTGGACTAGACTTCCCAAGGAGGTGGTGCAGTCCCCAATCTTGGAAGTTTTCAAGAGCAGACTGGACAGACGCCTTGCTAGGATCGTTTGACCTCAGCAGTATTCCTGCCCAGAGCAGGGGGGTTGGATTCGATGATCTTTCGAGGTCCCTTCCACACTTTAATTTCTATGATAAAAATATTATATTGATGCTTGTAGTCAACTGTAACCCCGGACCTTTTCTTCACTATTTTACCCCAAGTTTGCTTGTCCTTACTGAATTTTGTCCAGTTCTTTCAGACCATTGTTTCAATTTATCAAGGTTATTCTTAATCCTAAACTTATCTTCCAAAGGGCCTGCTACCCCACCCAGCATGACATCACCTTCAAATTTACTAGCTGCACAGTCATTTCCATCTATCAAGTCATTAGCGAAGATACTGAAGAGTCCCACACTACAGGCAGACCTCTGGGGTTTCCCACCCGATACCCTCCTCCCAAATGCTTTGAGTGTCTTTATGCAAGGAGTTATGTACCCCTCTTCTAGCAATTTCATGCAGGCCATATTGCCTTAGCTTGTTTAAGGGAATATGCTGGAGACAGTGTCAAAGCCTTTCCAAAGTCAGGCTATGTGACATCCACTGCTCTTTTGTCATCCTCAAAGCCTGTTACTGAACCCCAAAAAGAAATCAAGTTGGTTAAGCATGCCTTGCTTTTGTTCCAACATGCTTTTCCTCTCTTTCATCACACGGTATACGGCTAAATCTTAAAATCAATGCACTTGACATTTTAAAATTATGCCAGAGAGACTTCAGCTAACAACATTTTAGCTAATGCCCATAGATTTCAAATTAAAAGGGCTTTGGGTACCTTTCTATTATAAATAAGCTACTGTCGAAAGTCCAGGGCGAAAATAGGAAGGTCACTGTCTACAGACTGGCCATTTCCTGTCGAAGAATACCCGACATTTTGTAATTGAATTTGAAATGTAGGCATATGGTATGCAAAGAAGGGACCTATGGAATGACTGTAAAGGGACATGCAGTTGCAGCTACTACTTGAAAAATATATACATTTCTAAACTTTAGGGATAAGAGTGCAAAAAAGTAGAGAGAAAAAGCTTTTTTTTTTTTGGAAGTAAGAAGAATTAACTCCAGATACGTATGGAAATTCCATTTAGGATAAGAATCAACGACAGGAAACAGCCAGGAGGGACTATTTGTACTGAAATACAAGCCATTAACTTGAACCGAGCTAACAGCAAATGACTGCACTGGCAACTGCTGGCTGCAGATAATTAGTTTAGAACCTATTTTAACATGAATATTTTATCATGCAGCACAAAACTCGTTATGGAGAAGAATTAGAGAGCCAGGACGTCTGAAAATACTGGAGAGGTGATCTGTCAGCTCCCAATAAAGAGCCTTCCAGGAGAAAGCAAGTTTAGTGATTCAGTGAGACTGGATTTCATTAAAGCTACAACAATCCATTAAGAACATATCTGGTGGCAAGTTAAAGAGTACAGGTAGCTGGCTGTATTTTAATGACTTGACTATGGGCAGCTCTAGACAAGAACAATGGGGTTCGTGTAAAATCACCTCGGTCGGTCTCATTTTCTCAGAGTTGCCGTGTTCGTTTTCAGCAGGAACTGCTGAAACATTCAGTAAGTTCTCCCTCTGAAACGAAAGGCTTTTCTACTCCGTTTAAGCATCCAAAGTGTTTATGAAAATGTGTCCTGCATCTACAATGTGAATCTAAGTGCCTGGGGGGTGAAGTGCAAGAGGGACAGCAGGAAAAGGGTTAAGATGCATATTTGCTTTGCCGGGACAACGTGCGTACCGGAGCCAACAAAGTATAGCAGACAAATGTTAGTATCAGGTGACGTGCCGTTCACTGAAGAGCCAGAAAATTAATAGAGATCACGCAGACCTTGGGGATGTTTGGACAATACGGCTGCCTTGACTGGCTGAGCAATCCTTATCTTCTGGTTTGGAGTAAGTGCCCCGGGCAAGGGAAGGATTTTCTCAATGACAGAAAGTCCTGCTGAAAACCTTTAGGTTTTCAAGTAATGGAAAAAGGCAATGCAGAAGAATTTAATGGTATGGAGAGCGCATGCAGGTTTCTCCATTAGCTCTCCAAATGCCGCAACGACGGGCCCTTCACAAAATGCTTAGGCAGACAAAACAAGAGAGAATCAATTCAAAGTTGTTCTGCAATAATGACTAATTTACTGCTTTCATCATGTAGTGTCTGGGTACAAACACCTTCCAGTCATGAATTCAGCAGTACGACTAACATCTGCCACACGTGCTTAGCATCTGTCAAGTGCGCTTCAAATATTACAAGTGGTCACTGCCAGAAGAGATGGGTCTACAACTTGGCCTTCGATGCTTCGTCCGCACTCTAGTTAAAGTTCGGACGTTATAATATAATCTCTGTAACATAAGATGATACCAACAGGAATGTTAAGCACCTCAAAGTTTCAAGGGACACTGTTTAAAACATGCATTATCATATTTACTTGAATCTAAGATGACCTTAATTTTAAGATGACCCTAATTTTAAGATTCTATAAATGGAAAATTCATAAATTTCTTCTCACTTTCCACATACAGAACCTAAATACTGGGGGGAGATCTTTAAATTCATCCCCCCCCACTACAACAGGGAGGCAGGTAGTGGAAGGTGAAGCAGCTTGCCCCTTTACTTGTCCCTGCCCCCTGCAGCCTTGAGCCCCACTTTCTCCTGCTCCCCTTCCTGCTCCTCCCCGCAAGGCTCTGCTTCCCCATCCCCCTCCCCCATCCAAACCTCTGCTTTCCCCTAGCCCCCAAGCCTCTGCTCTCCCCCTCCTCCCCCCTTACCCTTGGCTTCAAGCTGGCAGGCTCTGTCCCTGCTGCAGCCTGGCACAAGCATGGCCCAGCCCAGTCCAACCCAGCCCCAACAGCAAGCATCCAAAACGTGTGCCACTGCTGCAGGGCTGTGCCCAGTGCCTTAGGCTGCAGCAAGGATGGAGCGTGCAGTAAGGATAAGGGAAGAAGGAGAGGGGCAGGCAGGGGAGCAGAGGCTGCAAGAGTGGGGGAAAAGGGAGGAAGGGGCTGCAGGAGGCAGACGGTGGGGCACCGAGGCGGGGGGGGGTGGCTGGCAGCAGCTGCAGCCCCAACCCCGGGTAGGAGTTGGAGCCTGAGCTGCAGCAGCCCCCTGTCCTCATACTCGATTTTAACATGACGGGCTCCCTCCCATGTTAAATGGTGGTGGGAAAATACCTCATCTTAGAATCAAGTAAGTACGGACTTACTATGTGCCATATTTTTTTAATGAATTTATATTCAACTATTCATGAAAGTACTTTTTCCCCTCATTTTATTCCCCTTAGACGCTGGCTACCTACTATACGCATTCCCCTTTTCAGCTGTTCTTGCATTGATGCAGCAGCTGCGATGTTTGGATTACAAATATTACAGGGGGTATTTAAATCCCAACCAAAAAATGGGTTTTTACTGATGGGGGAAAAAGATAATGGCAACCGTCTTACCCGTGTTGGAGTCTGTAAAACATGAACGGGCTGGTTTCCATTACTAACTTCAGGGGAAGTCAGAGCTGCTTCTTGTGCATATTCACGTATGACACAACACAGCACCGGGGGGGGAAAAAAAGTAATTAATTTATTTATAAGCTACCCTACCCTCTGGTTGGGCTTAAAATTACAGTTCTGGTGCAAAGTAGCCAACAGCTGCGTGGACTTTTGTCTTCAGAATTAATTTGCTAAGAGGGGCCTAGAATAGGCCTACACTGATCTTTGCCAACGTAGAGATGGATTGTAGGCCCTGGCTCCCTTCAAGTCAAAGGATAAAGGTTTGGTTTGGTTCTTATTCTACTCGACATGCCTTTCCTCTCACTAATCCAGAGCAGACGTGACAGCGGAAGATGCCGTTAGTCAAGAGACAAAGCAGCACTGTAACCCCTTCCCCATCCCCACCAAAACAGACAGACATCGTGTTCGAGACAACTGAGCTTTGGTTTTCCAGTCCTCAGGAGTACCGCAGAATGGAAATGCACCTCGACAGCGTTCACTTCATGATGGCTCATCCATGTTTCCACATTACTCTGCAGACTACGCTTCCATGAACAAAAATGAGTATTTCTCGCTGGCTCTATGTTTAAGCGTGTGCTGCAGTAATATCAAACCCCTGCTTCAGCAAAGCAGGAGGCAAGAGTGAGATGAAAGTACGTGTAGCAAGGCTGTGGTTTCCTAAATGCAATCCAGCAGGGATTTTGCCTTGCCTGTGTGATGAACGGGGATCACAAAGCACTTAAGCCATTCATGCCTCTAAGCAGGGCAGTTTGGCCCTACTCATCCAGTAAGAGTTTAGTGTTTGGCCCCAGCTCAACACTTTGGCCAACTGGTTGACCACAGAGACTTACTCCCTCCTTTTAGACTAGTTTCACTGATCAGAAAGGTGAAGAGAGGCAGAAAGGCATTCCTGCTCAGTAGGCTGGACTTCCCTTCCAGCCCTCTACAATACTGGCCCTGGTGATGGAGGTGCAACAAAGCCCCACCACCAGCCAGGGCCAGACCCCCAGGCACAGAGCTTTCTGCTTCTCCCCCCCGATCATAAAGCAGCAGCACGAGAAAACCAGAAGGATCAACTTTCCACATGCAAACAGAGTAAAGAAGGTCTACCAAGTCTTCATTATAGTCTTATCAAGCTCCCTAATTGGCACGTGGGACTTGAATGCCAACAGGGACTAAACAAATTGGGAAGGGAGTTATGGGAAGCAACAGAAATGGCTCCTACCCACAAGCACCAAGAGCTCTGGCCTGTTTTCCTTTGCAAAGTTTCCTCTGCATATTCTCCTCCACAGGTCTGCTTCCCCCACACCCTCCAAAATCTCCCAGGCCAGACGAACAGCAAGTTGTGCCCTGCATATCGGGTCTCCAACTTGGTCACTGGGTTTCTTGCAATGCTGACTCCCCACCAGCAGACTACCGGTGCATCCTGCCCTTAGAGAGGGATCATAATTCTCCACATTGGTTGCAATACTCTGCCTGCCTTTTGCCAACAATGAAAACCTAATGATGTTATTCCAGCCTGGGTGAGACTGGGCTGAGAAAGATCTGGCAGAGAGAATTTGGCAAGAGCACCCTAAGCACACTTCAGAAAACTCTTCCACCCCCCGCAAAGCATTTAACTGCCAGCAAGCCACTTATCCCTAATGGCTGGGTGGAATTACAACCAATTTCCGAGCTGGGAGCTAAATCCAAAGGAAAAAAAAAAAAAAAAAAATCAATGGAGTGGCACCCATTGCGCCAGTGGTGACAGTCGCCACTGAGCAAAACAACATCATTATCAGCATCCATCAGGCAGCTGTTGAATGGAAGCACACGGAGATCTTCAAAGGTGCTTTGAAGAGAATAAAAGGGTGTGCTTTCCTCACGTCATCACAGGGACTCATTGCAAGCACCAGAAAGGAGGTCTTTGGAAAGCAGCACGACACCGGGGCGCCACATTGTTAACAGGGAAAAAAAACAGCTGGCATGCCAGGAAATGTGCACATGCATGTGAACACTTGCACACGTGCGCAAATACCCAGCAAGGCTGCAGAGGACACAACTCGGCAAACAGTGGCCCTGGCTATACCTCTCAACACTGGACTTAGGAAAAATAAAACAAGGTGTGTGCAGCTTTTGACATCAGCAGTGGGCGACAGATAGACTACAAAGAAAATCAACTTGATACCAGCCCGCTGTCACAACAGTCAGGCTGCACACCGGTTTGGAAAGCTGTGCCCCCACGGCACAACACAAGGCAAGGACTGTAGGAGCACTGCCAGCTGGGATGCACTGAAGCAGCAAATGGGACGCATTGGCCAGTAGGTATTGTGGGCACTGCCAGGGTCTTAATGGGACCTCCATCACATCACAAGGACAAACCGACTCTGGCAGAATCAGTGCGAGCTCCCTGCCATCCAGCTGCCCAGGAGGCCTCCTTTGACTTAAGACATCCTTTAAAGAAACCTCTCCCATGCTTAGCGTGTGGTGTAAGCACCAGGCAAACCACCAAAGCCGTCTCAAATCATAAAGAAAGTAATTTTTCATCCCTCTTAATAAAGATGCATTTCTTTTCCATTTATTTTTTGACCTCCAGGCTCCCTTACTGGAATAAAGCTCCAGTAAATTGCATTCAGTTAGGATACAAGCAATTTTTTTTGGTTCCTTGTATTCACTCAAAATGTGAATGTTATTCACAATATCATTATTTCTAAACCATGAAAACAGATCTAAATTAATTATCATTGTGACTTTTAAAGATGTCCAAATGGCATTAATTCCATCTTCTCACAGAAGCTGAATCAAAACACAAATGAGTCTAGTCTCTTTGGAGACAAAAAGAAGTATATGTAAAGCGCACCTCACCCCCGCTAATGAGGTGTTAGAAACGCTCGTTCATATATTACTAATGCACTCGTTAAATAAATTTGTTTTTTCTTCTTCGAGTAATTACTGTAATAACAGTAACTCTCATAAAAACTTCAGTGCTTTAGCACTGCCGTCTTATTTTCATTGCCATACTTTCTTTGCTTTACCTCTCGGGCGAATTCAGCGATTGAACAAAATCAGCTCGACTACAGGTGGTATTAAACCAGAAAGAGTCACCATATGGAGATCCATATGCTTTGGCACTTTCTCAGCATGCGACAAAAACACTGGGATGCAATTTCAAGGCAAGGGACTGACTCACCATTAAATTCCCTCTCCGCCTGACCTCAAGTACTTAAAATTTAAATCCTAACGCTTGCGTGCCATAAAAGACGTTTGAAATAGCGTGTCGTGCAAAGACATCAGGAGCCAATTTCTACCCTTTCAGCAATATGAAAGTGCCAGAATTAGGATGAACGAGAGAGGGCCGAAACACGCAAGTCTGTAATGGACTGTTAATAACGCTCGTTGATTGTAACGATCCGAACAGCACCACTTTGCTGAGCCCAGTCCTAGACACCCACTGCCAGACCACGGTTGCTGTTGGGAGGAGTCAAAATAAAGGCAAGGGAACAGCTACTTCTCCCAGTACAAGCAAAGGGGCAGCTATGGCAATAAGCATCGAGGCCATTATGGGCTTGCAGATTTGGGGCCAATATTCATTTCAATACTCTTGGCAAACTTTAATTAGTTCAGCCTCCAGGCATGCCCCAGAGGTAGATATGTACATTTATGCTTTTTCATGGGGCAACAAAGTGGAGGTACAGACCAAGACATTGAGCATATGAGCGCTCGCAAAGTATGCAAAAGGTTGCAGCACTAATGCACACACTAGCCACAAGCTAATGAACTACGTAGCCAAGATCCCTTCCTCTGCCTCCGTCTCGACACTGGGCAGCAGTAACCTGACGGCCAGGCAGCAGCGCTTTCATCAGATCCATTCAGCTTTGCCCGCCAATAATGACCGCAAAGCAATGGATGAGACAATGGATTTATTATTATATCAGAGTCGATCCACTAAAATGTTGGCTGAGACCATCAATTCATTTCATGTATGACAAAAAAAAGTGATAATACAAATCACTGACATGGACCTGAAAAGTTCTGGGGCCTCCTTCCAGTTGCGGGAGTTGCCTCATTTCCAAAGCGGATTCTTTTTTTAAAATATAAGATTATTTCAAACAGAGTCAGAAGCCAGCACACCATTTGGTACAGATTTGGCTATAGCAGAGCAAGATCTCAAGGTGATACCGCTAGGAAAAAAGCGGCAATAATAAAGCTTAGGGTTTTTATAAACAATTTTACGTGGAAAATGAAAGCAAAAATATAAGCAGTGTAGAGTTTTGGCGTTAGAGAGCTACGTTACACATTGTGTGTGGCTGCACATGCCTAAAAGTTTAAGTGACCAGGGTGGCATCAATCACGTGTGTTCTGCAATGCAAATATGCAGACACACACACGGGCCGACATCACCCCAAATAGACGTGCAGCGTGACGGATCCATAAACACCCAAAGAGCCGAAAAAGAAAGAACTGCCAGTAGAAGAGAACAAGTCCCCAAAAAAAGGTTGTTCCCCAAAGCACAGGAGCTTCAAAGGAGTGGATACCTGCATCACCCATGGCAAGACTGTGTCAAGGGACAGAGCGGTCTGGTCGTTAACCTACGTGTCAATTCTTTGGGGCAGGAATAGTCTTTTTACTGAACGTCTAGACCATATTTGGCACACTTGGCGCCTGTAGGTCTTACTGTAGCACAAAAAATTAGCCTCTCCCATCAGGCGAGGGCAATTTTCAATTAAATTCTATTGCAATTAGTACTTAGCAGGGTATAATATTGGAGATATTGCTTGCATGAAAGGCTGTGTACAAAGAGATTTCTATGGCACAGTAATACAACATATGGAAAACCAAATAGGAACTGAACTCACTTATTAGGGTTTAACACATCAATGCCTTTTTGTGCATCTCGCTTTAATCTAAAATAGACGTTTAACAAGAACCTTTTTCACAGCTGAAAAACTTTCAAACAAAGCTCAGCCTCAGATCGCCTCGCTTTTATCAGTGGTAAAAGGCAGAATAAGAAAGCAGGGAATGAAGGATGACACTTACCTCATAATAACCTAAACCTGATCTCCATGTGCTTTCAGACTGCTAAACGTGAAAAAAAAATAGCTAGAGCATGTTCCTCCAGAAAAATAAACTGGAAAGATAACAGGGCACTCTCTTAAAGGCTGCAGCCCACTGGATCAATACCCTGTTGCTTAAGAAAGGGAATATAAAAAGGGATGGCGTTTTAATTTCCATTTCAAGTACTTGGTTACACTCCACCTGCAATTGAGTGATGTCCAAAGTGCTTATTAATTTTTGTCCTGGTGCAAAAGCACTGGCTGAACAACAACAAAAAAGGATAAAGCCAAAGTTCAATGATGAAAGCTACACAGCAAAGCTGTGGGACTCGCATGGATACGAAACCTGGGCTACAACCCATTTTAATTTGTTGCAAGGAGACGCATTCAGAAATGCCCGATAATAGGTTGTTTTTTTTAAAAAGGAGAAGTATGAAAGGACACAAGCTCAAAAACCAAGGTAGTCAAATCAACACGAATTTAGGGAAATGACTGTCATACAAAGGGGCAAAGAGCATATGGAGGAAATCACTATGAAAGGTCATTGTGCCAACAAGCATTTTACAGGAAATCGATTGAACTGTGTGTTAAAAGGATTACGGAGGCTGGGGTAAATGGAGAGAAAACAAAGAGACAGAGCTGATGCACACAGGCTCCCCCAAATGCTCAGGATTTAAGAAATGACTGCATGTCCCAATGCCAGCTGGATGCTTGGTAACATCGCGAATTCCTGTCCGAACACAGGCACGCTCTGGGAGCCTCAAACCATCTATGGGATGCAGTAACCTCTTCCAGACACCACTCTTCAGAAGAGGAAAGGAGAGAGAAGAACATCACCAAATGAGGTGGCTTTTCCTATGCAACTTTTGGAGTATTATTTTTTGTATTAGTAGCACATGCATGCCCAAACTAATACCAAAGTCGCGCTGTGTCCCACGTTCACTGTCCGTCATAAGGACTTTGAAGATTGCAGAGACAAGGGGTACGGGGGGAAACCCAGATTAAAACGTTTGCTTAAGGTCACTGGAAGATCTGGGGATAAAACCCATGGGCTCCTATACATGTGCAGGGAGGCTGCTGTGATGCACTGTAATTACAGCATGTTGGAGAAGACTCGATTAATCGAGGGCAATTACCACCCTCCAGCCGACTCCAGCATCACGCGTATCGGTGTTCCCGCACTGGAAAATGGCACCGAGGAGCTTTAAACTAAAGCTTGTTTGATGAGCTTTAGTTCAAAGCACCCCATTGCCATCTTTCAGCATGAGGATGCTGATACACGTGACACTCTGGGTGCTGTTAATTAGCTCGGCTCTTGGAGCTCCCCTAATTAAAGCACCCCGCTCCCCCCACAGAGCATTTGTATAGACGCCCCATCTGTCCCAAACCCTAGTACATGCCCTAAGCATTGGAATATGCTTTTTGTCAGGAAGAAGTCATTGAGGCTGCTCTTGCTGGGATGAAATACGGATAACGTTCGTGTTATTTTTATGCAGACACTTTGATCCTGAAGAGTTAGTTAACATTTGCAGCTATTAATCTTTGAACATGCAAGGTACTTCATAAGCCTAAGAATTATTGTTCCAAAGAGCTTTACAAATTTAACTGACCTATAAATTCCAAAGGGATCACTCCATCTACCACTAAAATGTAGTCACCGCCGAGACAGAATGAAGCAGCTATTTAATGGTGCACGGTAACCCATTCAGACATAAAGGATATGGAAAAAGAAAGAGACACGGACTGAACAAAGGGCCAGGAGGTCGGAGTTGTGGAAAGCATTCTTGCTTCTGTCACGAATTTTGGTGTAAACAGTATAAGCTGAGCAAAAGCCGTAACTTCATGATATGAGCTGACGCACGTAACTTATGAAATCCATTGAACCCTAGGTTCAGCTACATGCCTGTAAAAAGAAAACGGAACAAAAACACCCCATGAAAACGCACTAGTCACCCACTGTGATGACTATTTAATGTGTATACATTTCAAGAGCCTCCGAAACAGGACACCGTTTAAGCAAAAGCTATTATTACCAACATGAAAAGATGGCAATAGTCCAAAATTGAGATCTAGTTAATTTTTGTTCTAAGACTCTCTCATCCCTCTCTCTCGTTCTAAAAGTTCAATGAGTATTATCCATGAGGATGCAAAAAACACGGGTTTATTTTATCTGCATATAGGAGGCTGAACGGTGCTGAACAAGATCTGAAGACAACCAGGGTCCGGTGACCCCAGCGAGATGACCATCCAGTCTCCTCGTGAAGATTTCCAGAGTAGGTGACTGCACCACCCCGGAAAGAGCTTACCCAAGAGCAGACTGGACGGTCACCTCGCTGGGGTCCCTTGACCCCAGTTGTCTTCCCTGCCTAGTGCAGGGGGCTGGGCCCGATGATCTTGCGAGGTCCCTTCCAGCCCCTACGATCTATGAATGTTTTTTGTTCAATGAATAAAACTTCAACTTCAAAATTTAAAAAAAATTATAAAACTAAGGCAATTCTCAGAAATTCAGTAATTTCCTTCTTACGTGGATAAGAGGGATCAGAGATGCAATTGGGTGTTATCAGCTAAACTATCCCTGTTTTAATGTAATCTTTTCCATGCTTCGTAGATTATAGTGCTGGGAAATTTCCAGGAGCAATCCATCAGTAAATAGGACAGGAAGAACAGGATTTTGCCACCGTATATGTATTTAATAAAGCAGGAGGCAACTTCTTCTTTTCTCTCTCTCTCTTTTTTGAGCTCTATAAAGACAGTGCCAACTGATAAAATGAAGGAGGTGGGTACTAAAACCCCATGTTTCAGTGACTCAAATGCTAGAACGATGAAGAGAGAATTCTGAATTCAAATGCTGCGTTAGACAACACAGGTAACAACAAAGTCATTTATGCATGAAGGAGCAAGTCCGTCCTTCAAAATTATTTACAAAAAAATGTATTTAGGCCATAGTAATTATCTTTTCCACCGAACTCTTCATCACAGCCGAAAAGGTCTAAACATATGCCACGAAAAGCAAGAAATGCGTGGCAGTTTTGCCTGCAATTCATTCCTTTATAGATTTCATAGGCATCAAGGCTGGAAGGGACCTCGTGAGATCATCGGGTCCGGCCCCCTGCCCAAGGGGCAGGACGTCAGCTGGGGTCAAATGATCCCAGCAAGATAAGTGTCCAAATGTTTCTTGAAAGCGTCCAGAGTAGGTGCTTGCACCACGTCTGGGGGAGTCTCTTCCAGGCCTTGGGGGCTCGAACAGTAAAGAAGATTTTCCTTATGTCCAGCCCTACGCTCCGACACGGCATAGTAATACCTGCTCCACATCACCCTATAAAATTCACTGCCGGCTTGTGATTGCTGGGCAACAACTGGCAGATTTATGGATCAAACTAGGGATGACCCCCACACTGAACAGTGTGTTAGGCGAGGATTTAATGTTTGCATAGGAGCCAAGGAGCTGCGTGGACTGGAATCTCTTCTCACCTTCACGACTGCCGCCTGCCTGCAAAGCCTGGTGCAACGTTGCGGGGATCAGCTCTTTACCAAACGATGCACTCCGTTTTGTGTCGGGAACGCCATTTGTACTTCGTGCTCAAGCATTGCGAACTCCGAATCAGAGCGCTCCCCTGTGCCATCGCACCTCATTTAAATGTAAATGAAACTCCACCAGTCCCGTCTATCCTGGGCCATTCTCTATTAAGCTCCATATGTTTACAAATGGAGAAACTCTTTCAAGCACCCCCTTTTGCAATTTTTTTTTTGCAGCGCCCATGATGGCATACTACGGACAGCACTCTGGCTTTTTTCCTCAACCTATATCCTAAATACTTCCCCCTTGACAAGTCACTCCACAACCAGATGCAAGACAGCCCGGCCAAGAAGTCCAAAGAGCTGCCCAGCCTAAGGAAAAGGATCAAACCCAGGACGGAGAAGGGGGCCAAATTCAGAAGTTTATTGCGCGACAGACCTGTGCTCTCTTAGGATTTTTAGAGAATAAAGTGTTTGTGGATAAGAAATTTGTTTGCCAAGGCAGTGTATCCTTTCTTTTTTTGGAATGATGCCCCTGGAGGGTGTTACTAGGAAAAGTGAGTTTGTAGATCTACCTTGAGAGTGGTCGAGATAGGCCTTATAAGCAGTTGGGACCTTGGTGTGCAGCTGGGGGCTGCTCTATGGTTTTGGGATCCAGGCACATAGACCAATGGGTCCCAGTGGGCCAAAACATGGAGTCAAGTCAGAGGCTGAATCAGGGCTCTGGAGTCAGAGATCACCTTATCAAAGGCAAAGGGAATTTGCAAACAGCCACAATCCAGAAACAGAGCCAAGAAGGGTCAGAAAGTCAGAAAGCCAAGCGTACAGGATCCAGGGAGGCTTACCACAGCAGACCCTTGGGGAAAACTGCTGGCTGTCCTGCAGCCCGCTGCCACGGGTGCATTAAAATAAAGAGACAGCTCTCAGCAACCAATTCGGAGGACCTAATTGTGGCTAGCTGGTTCATCAACCCAGGACGGGGCTGCCAGGCAGGTTTGGCCAACTAGGCAGTTAGTCCTGGTTGGGTTACCTGTTAGAGCCCTTGACAGACAACCCACCAAAACAGCATGCAAAGGGTTGAATTAAGTAACTGGTTAGAAGAATCTTTTGCTTAACTTATAGAAAGTTCAAGATGCATCTGGATAGATTTAGCGTGTCCCCATCCTAGATGAATCACACCTACAGCTTTGTCCCTCCATCTCAAAGCCTGGTCTGTTCTACATAGGTGGCCACACAATAAAAGATAAATCTGATATGTCAAGGAAGCATTTTAGGACACCCGTGGTCTGGACACGGAACAAAAGCTAATTCAGCATGGCTGACATGGGTGATCATCTGAACTGAACAGAAGTTACCTAGCTGAATAAAAACTGATTCAGTGCCCCAGCAGAAATGCTTGCACCACTCTGCCATCCTCCCTTCACGCAAAAAAAGGGGACTCTCAGCAAAACACTCCTGTGAAGGTCCCAGCGTCCAGAAATGCGTTCTCTCATTTGCCCCAAAACAGGCCAATGCGGCTTTCCAGCCTGAACAAAGATACCTACTTCTTAAGGTGAACGATCCTCAGTAGGCAGCAGGTCCGTTCTGCTGCTTGATATTAGTGCCTGGAGAGGTTAATTTTGTCATTGGAGAGCCACGTTGTGCTGCTGAAAGTCAATCCTGGAGAGTTTACGACCGTAATTGCTAATAGCCGAGCTGCCTGTAACAATGGACTGACATGTTTTTGTGATCTCATTTAAATAAATGGGAAATATGTAAAAGCAAATTCTTCTTCAAAGGACATGTGGAAAGCCTCCCGGAGGTCAGGAGTCAAACGCTTCCTCTGAATTCTGAAAGGCACTGGATACTTATGTCTAATAACAATATTTAATAATAGTACTTAGCACTTAACTGGATGCTCTTAGTCTTCAAGGCACTTTGCAAACATTTCCAGTTCTACGTTCTATACTGTAGCGTGCTTGGGGGTGTCTGATTGTCGCAAGGTGAGGAGGGACCTCTGAGTGTACACAAAGCAGATTTTGTAAAAGGGTACAGATTACTCTCAAAATATACTGCCCGCACCGACAAAGACAGGTGTGGCTCGACATGCAGGTATTCACTCTGGAGGTGCTATCTGCCTTGCTACAGAATTAATACAGATGAAGGGCACCCAGGTTTGGTCATCTGAAAGCCATGCCCAAATGACTGTCCTCACTGCAGATATTACAAAGACCTCAAAAGACATACGCCACAGTCCTGCGCTGCAGGTCAACTCGCCCCTCCCAGGATTCGTTCCCAGGGAGGGACCAGCAAACGGCGGCAGCACTTGTCTAGCCTCTGGGCACGACGGAGAAGGCAATGGTAGACTCAAGCAGTTTAGCTTTCATGCTCACTGCAAAGTGGTCAGGTTGCCAGCTCAAATGTCAGCGGCATAAAGATCAGAGAATTGGAGTGGATCTCGGAGATCATTTAGTCCAACCCCCTGTACAGATGCAGGATCCGCTGCTCTTGAAAACTGGCAGTGAAGAAGATTTTACAACGCTCCTGGGTGTTTGTTCTGTTATCCTTTTACAGTCAGGAAGCTTCTTCCTGAAATTTGACCCAATTTGCTGTACTGCCACCTCATGAAGTACTCCCCACGCCACTGTTTGAATAGCCTTTCAAATATTTATAAAAAGCTATTATGCACACCCCACCTCTTAACCACCTTTTTTCTCCGCCAAACTGAACACACTTAGTTCCTTCAACCCTTCTTCACACAGTTTGCATTCATCCCTTGATCGTCATTGCCTGCTTCTGGATCCACTTGAGTTTCCCTACATCCTTCTTCATATGCAATGCCCAAAACTGGACACAAAACTCCAGCTGAAGACCTAACAAGCATGCACTATGGTGGTACTATTACCCTTGCATGAAGCCGGTTGGTTACAACAACCCAAAATAGCATTTCCTTTTAATACAACTGCATCTCGTTGTTGACGTACGTCGAACTTGTGATCTACCATGAGCCCTGGAGTCTCTCTCAGCTTTACTGCACCGTGAGTTATTTTGAACACTTATACTCAAAGCCAGATGAGCTAGGGTTGAAAATGCAATTATAATCAAAAGAGGGGTGTGTGCATGTGTGTGTGTACAGGTGGGGAGTTAGGAACAACATGCAAATGTACTCCGCAGCGAAGAAATATCCTGGGATAAAAACATTTTGATTGATGGTCTTCCACGCTAAACACTTCATCGCACACTTCCTCCAAAACGATTTGCCACCTTCCTACTCTCCCCCTTTCTTCTTATCGTCCACGGATACTTTGAAAAAGAAAGCAGCCGCACAGTTTTTGCATGTCCCTACTCATGTCACTCCTTAAAACAGGCAAGGTGCATTGGTCTGGGTTAATGTAATTCAATCCTGCGAAGATAAAAACCAGCAGAGAAAACAGTGACAAGCCCTTGATTAAGGTCGGCATTAAAACTCCCCTCAAAACCCCAGCTGATGAGCAGCTATTTGGCCACATACAGAGCTGTGATTTCCATCCACTTTAATAATCAGCGAGTTCAGATTTGCTGCTAATATGACATTGATGAACCGGAATGACAGTTCAGGCTTGATTAAAATTAGCTGAGGTTCTTCAGCACGGGACAAAACAGAGGGGCTGGGAGCAGAGCTCACAACTCGGGTCTCTCCCAAGCAAAAAGGAAACAAGAACGTGTTTATTAGGTACGGATAAGAAAAGTCAATTCAATTCTTCTCTCTTTCCCGGCCCACACAAGGCACGGAGAAATTCAACGGTGTTTCTAGAAATGCCAGACCCTGACCCTATCCATAGCAGTAGTAAAGGATACGTTTCATTTATCACGGGTTATATTGTGATCACACCTACAAACCCCAATTAGGAGAAGAGCCCCACTCTCTGAACTCCTAAAGCACAACACATACTAGTCTCAGCCCTGTAAAAAAAGTCCTTGTGCTTTAGAAAGCAAAAACCAAGCAAAGTTTGGCAATGAAGGGATGCCAAAATACAGACAAGGAGCTTCCCTGAAAAAAATCAAAACTGTCCCTACACGGGTCCATTATTGAAGATATCTGAAAAACATCACAGCAAAGCCGACTTCTCTCAAAATACAATTCAACACCCACAACTGGATTCTGGTGGCGTGCCTCCCATAATCAGGATGCGACTGACTTGAATTAAAACCAAATTAAACTTTTTAGGCTCATAAAAAGAAAAAGAAAAAAAGAGCTTTGGTGCAGTTTTAGGAACGTTCAAGCTCTGTATCCATATAATTTTCTTGTAAAAATCCCATGCTAATATCCCATAACAAAGTATTTACACAGCAGTCAAACACGATCTCCGAGAATTATTTTCCAGCTGTGAATCAGCCGAAACAGCCTTAACCTTCTGCAGTCACACAACTTGTTCCCTTTATAAACAAAATATTCTTTCATTCACAACATAATTTTCCAGATTATCCATTATTAAAATTCTCTCTCAAAAAATGAATTTACATCTGAATTATCTCATTACTTCTGAACAAGCCAATTATTGCCTCTAGTGAACAAAATAATTAGACTTGTGCTCACTGCTTTTCAGGATCTTCTTTAGTTTTCCTGATGCAATCACAGTCCCAGAGCATGTGACTACATCGGCACAAAGGCAGGAACACGCGAACGCTTGTACAGCAAACGAACGACGGCTTCTTTATCCCCAGATAATTCTTTTAAATAAATAAATGCAATAATTCTCAGGATTATATACTTAACTGTTACTTGTTCGGGGGGAGGGATAACCCCCGCAGACACTCTAGAAAAACCCTGTTCTTCAAAAAGAAAAAAAAGAGAGCAAGCCATGATGCTCAAATTTGTCCTGGTGACCTTGCCTCCTTCATAGATATGATCACAAATGCCTTAAGAGGAAGACCAGGAAACCAAGAGATGGCTTTTTAGTGCGAGGGAAGAGAAGATGGAATCTGTTTATTGTAAAAAAAATTAAAGTATTGTTACATTAAACTGCCTCTTTCTGGGCCTCCGTCTTTCTTTTTGTAACGTGCTCGTGTATTAACCTTTATTCATACAAAGACTGTATCTTCATGCACTACAGTCTCATCAACAATATCCCATTTGGATAGCAGTTCCTGTGGTCTGCACTTTTAACGAGTTTAAACTGGGCCTGTTCACTGCAATTAGAAGCAAGTCTTCCTCCGTGACTTACACAATGCCATATCTACCCATCACGGTACTTATATGGCCCCTGCAATACAGCACGAGTGCTTCACAATCTGCAATGGCTTTCAATATGTGGCATGGAAGTAATGCCTCCATTTCACAGAAGGAAAACTCGTGTGCAAGGCACATAAAGGGGCTTCAAAAGTCACACCAGAAGCCTGTGGCTAAACTGGGAACGGAGCCTGTTCTCAAATCCCAATCCAGGTCCAGCCTTTCTGCCCCTAAAGAAGATGTGCATATTGTCTGCAGGTTGATTGAAGCACTCCAGGGAAAACGGAGCGTTCCCTATTGCATGCCATTGATTCGGGGAGTTTCTGAAGATCTTCATTACCCCATGTGTCACTGGCGTCACCTCTAGTAAACTCTACAGATCCTGTCCAGCCAGGACCGAGAAAAACATATGCAGAGCCATCACATCAGCACAGAAGCCAATGGACCGCAACTATGAGACTCACCTGTCTTACTGTAAATAGTCTGCTTCGATCACTGCATTTAGTATTGGCTTCCTGAAACCTCTTGGCAATTCCACAGATTTTTACCGCTGAAGACAATCAGTTAAACCTCCAACCTGTAAAATATGATCGCTCCGATGTCTACCATCTCTCTGTCTTCCCCACCCCCTGCACACATCTACTCTAGCACGATTTTAACAGCTAATACATCATGGATCTCTTGTGTCAGAGGTTAATGCTGTATAATATTTGAAAACTGGGCTTCCCAGCTGCTTTTCAATGGTATAAATCACCGATTCCCAAGCTCTAGTAGTTCTTGTTATAGCGGCTACTAAAACGAGGCTGGAATGGATGTGGGGTGCAAAGAGTCAAGATGGTAATTAAAGTGATGTGAATTTATGGACCAATTCCATGCGACATACCTGGGTTAGAAATGAATCTGTCTTAGCGTTTGTAAGCGTACTCACTGCGGTTCCCAAGCAGTGAATACCGGTCATCAATGGAAAGCTAATTTCCCCAGCGAGGTTCCTCAGGTATCCACCAGCATACAGCAATAGTTTTTAAAACTGTTTGTTTGAAAGAGCACAGGATGGAAACAGCTTAACTTTTGATTCCTGATTTGGCTACAATACTGCATATAATAGCACAAGCCCTACTTGATAGAAGAGCTGATCTGGAAAAACCAAGCAGTGCCTTTGTACTTACTTTATGAAGTGACAAAAGAATAAAATGGAAACTTGCATGTACATAACAAGTATGACTAAATTCTGCATCCAGCCGACAAACCCATGGAGAAGGAAAGAAAACTGGGGACAAAGCAATCCCATGCACCAGTACAGACTGGGGGACAGACTGACTGGGCAGCAGCTCTGCAGAAAAGGACCTGGGGGTGACAGTGGACAATGAGATGGATACGAGCCAGCAGCGTGCCCTTGTTGCAAGAAAGCTAACGGTATCCTGGGCTGCACTGGTAGGAGCATTGTCAGCAGAATGAGGGAAGTGATTCTTCCCCTCTAATTCAGCACCAGGGGGGCCGCATCTGGAGTCCTGCACCGAGTTTCGGGCTCCCCACTACAGAAAGGATGTGGACAAATTGGAGAGAGTCCAGTGGAGGGCAATGAAAATGGTTAGGAGGTTGGAGCCATGACTTATGAGAAGAGGCTGAGGGAACTGGGCTGCTTTAGTCTGGAGGAGAGAAGTCTAAAGGGGGATTGATAGCAACCTTCACCTCCCTGCAGGGGGGCTGCAAAGAGGATGGAGCTGGACCGTTCCTCGGTGGGGGCAGATGACAGAACAAGGAGCAACGGGCTCAACTTGCAGCAAGGGAAGTTGAGGTTAGGTATGAGGAAGATCTTCTCACAAAGAGGGTAGTAAAGCACTGGAATGGGTTACCCAGAGAGGTTGTGGATGCTCCATCCTTAGAGGTTTTTAAGACCCAGCTGGACAAAGCCTTAGCTGGGATGATGTGGTTGGGGCTGGTCCTGCTTTGAGCAGGGGGTTGGACAAGATGTGACCTCCTGAGGCCCCTTCCAAACCTCATTTTCCATTACTCTATGAACACAAGTGCTAGTAGTTTAGTCATAGTCGCATTAAGATTACCTGAAAAGGAAGCTTAATTCAGCACATGCAGAGATCCACATTGCCACAGCAAGACTGCAACCAGTACCTGAATTAGACAGCTGAATGCTAGCTTTATTAGGTGTACTTTATACTGGTGTTACTTCTGCAGACATACCGTTCTCTTCACTTTTGCTCTGTGTTAAAATACAGCTAATGCTTTTGTAAAGCCCACGTTTGTAAAGTCCTTTGATGAAAGCCATTATACAAATGCAAAGTAAACCGCAATGCAGCGCAGATATTGGATTGTATCATATCAAAAGCAAAAGAAAAGGTCGATCAAAGAGATGCCTTTTCACGCTAAAATGAATTGGACAATGTTCAAAAGAGCAGTCCGACTGGATGTATTTTTCAATAAAGGAAAGAGAACAATAGGAGGTAATGCAATGTGTTATTTAGGTCCTGCCATGCAAAATGTGTGTCTGCTGTTCATCTAAATGCTGAAGGAGTTTTGTGTAAACCTCTCCTCTGTAACACAGCTCTTTTCTATTCCATGGGTAACTAGGAGAGGAGCTCTAAGCAACTTCCACATTCGGCTGCCTACGGAGTCTGCTTGCTATCTGCAGAGACTGTGTCAGACATCAGAACGGAGTGCAGGCCTTTCGCTTCAAGAATCTGAAAAGGGAAAATATTTTATAGAAAAAATATTCATTACAGGAAACTGGACAACCCAATTTCTGATGTTTGGGCTTTTCAGATAATATAGCTACTTGGATGGATCTCTTACCACGGAACCGTAAGAAGCGCTGAAATCACCGCGGGGCATGTACCAGAGCACTGACAAGGCCATAGACATATTGGAGAAAAGTACTAAAAAACACTGCAATTTTCATTTATCAGAGGGCTGAAAATTGTCAAGCTTATCAAGTGGGTGAAATGACCCATCAGGGAAGTTAGAGAATTAGGAGATGAAGGGACACAGTCAATTTGGTACTGCTCAAGCAACAGTAAAAGGCGATTAATATAGGGAAGAGGCCAGGAGGGTAGCATACCTCCCTCCCTCGTCTAGGATCTTCACTTCATGTGTTTGACAGGGCTTTTTTCTATAGTTACTTGCACTTTTTCTGTTGGCAGCGAGTTGCGCTTCCTGCCCCCTTGCACTAATGGGCGAGCGTCCCTCTCCTGCAGAGATGCCGGGTAGGCTGGATGTAAAGGGTGGCGTTTTATGTTCCTCGCCAGGTACTTTTTAATAAACCAACTTACTCTTTGAAAGAAGCTGAGAAGCAGTCTCTCCGTCCCTTTGGAAGGGTGATATAATAAGGCAGACAATACCAGATGGCAATCTTCTCAGAAAACCAGCCAATGCAAATGGACCCAGAAGTGCCCAGAACATCGTGTGTAAACACCAGCTAGGAAAGGTCCAAGCAAACACATATGGTTAAACTCCCCTTAGGATTTAGGAACATTTGCTAGTCCTGTCAAAGAACAAAAATCCCTGCTCTTCTTACCCTGAATTTTTAAGACAACCTGAAAAAAAGAAAAACCAGCTGAGGTGGCTTGGTCTCACCAGGGAAATAATTTTCTGTAGCTGATTTGATCTGTGAAAACATTCACCTAACGGAAGCAGCTGCGCGCAGAAAGCAGCGAACATCTCTGGAACAACACGGCGCACAGTGTCCTTAGGGCCACGTTCTGCTAGAGCGCATTCGGACCTAAAAGTGCTGTTTGCCGAGACAGAGGACATTTTATTTAAAATGACTAACAACCCACAATTTCAGTTTGGAGGAGTCCATCCCAATGCATCTGGTGTCATAAAGGGAAGTTCAGAGGATGCTGAGCATCTGCTTTCTAAACCCCAGGCCCCTTTGTAGCATCTCAGAGGCTGGGCACTCAAGTTGAGATACTCCAAACACCTTTGAAAGTCTTTGCAACTGGTCAAAAAAAAACAACCCAAAACAAAACAGGGAGAAGGAATGGATCTGTTGTCTGAGAAAAGAAAGAGTCCAACTCCCTGCCTGTATCTTCTAATTTCACAACTCGGAGCTCTGATAGGAGGCATGAGAAGGAAAGGCTGGCAGCAGGGCAGAGGGGACGTCCCAAATCGGTGCAAGCTTCAAGATGAAGGGTGGGAGCTCAGCCTTGTTTCCATTGCTCTAAAATAGCCTGAAGTCAAGCTGAAGAGTGCTCCGACATGAAAGAAAGATGAAGTCAAGGAAAAGCTAGAAAAAAAAAAAAAAAAGCGTCTTTTGGAGCAACGGCAGTCAAAAAGAAGAGGTTTTCTTTCAACTAAAAACTAAACTAAAAAACAGGGATAACTTTCACTGGACTAAGTTGGGAGGGTTGGGAGAGATGTCAAACAAGCTTTTAGGCACAAAGCGCCCTTCAGGTCTAACCCAACTACTGGAAGTGAAAAGCCTAATGACTATAATGGGTCATTCATTCTCCAGGTTTCTTTTAGTCACGTGCTAACCCAGGACTATCTGGGATACAATGCATAACCAGTACTGAAGGCAGCGGGCTCTCCCTCCTCACTGGGCTATAGTCCAGCTCCTTCTTCCTACTCTCTCTGGCCCCAGGACTCTTGCATCCCCCTCCTGATGAGTAATTCAACCTCTGTAGGAGCGATGAAAGCTTTTGCCCTGTCCACCCATGGGCTGGAGGGTGCTGGTCCTTTCCCAGGAGCTGGGAGTTCAACCCTCCTCAGGGTAAAATGAGACTGGAATCTGGGTCTCCCACCTCCCAGGCCACTGTTAAGAGGCATTTGGCTAAAGGATAGGCATCGCCACCACTACTAAACAATAATTAGCGCCCAGCATAGTTTTGTTCCATGTTCTCAGGGAATCGTAGGCTTCCCAGATGGAAATGTATCCCAGGACAGCTTAGGCAAAGACAGATGTCTGAAGGACCTAGATTTCTTAGCTGGTTTCTGCATGTTGGACGACAGGGCAGTATTTAGTGACTTAGATGCTTACGAGCCAAGCGAGTGCCACTTTGATGTACTGGAGGTACAACAGCTTCTAGGCCTAAGGGATTCATGTTACATCTTTGAAGTCCACGGATGTTTTGCCACCAACTTTGGTGGGAACAGCACTAAACCTTATATGTCTGAAACAAATACAGCTAATTCAGAGCTCCGGACACAGTCAAGGGAAGTTGAGGTTGGATATTAGGAAAAATTTTCTCACTGTGAAGGTAGTAAAACACGGGAACAGGTTACCCAGAGAGGTGGTGGACTCTCCATCCTTGGATGTTTTGAAGACCCAACTAGACAAAGCCTTGGCTGGGATGATGTAGCTGGGGCTGGTCCCGCTTGGAGCAGGGGTTGGACTAGATGCGACCTCCTGAGGTCCTTTCCAACCCTCATTGTCTGTGACTATGTCTGATGATGTAGTTGGGGGTGGTCCTGCTTTGAGCAGAGGGTTAGACTAGATGTGACCTCCTGAGGTCCCTTCCAAACCTAATTTTCTATTATTCTGAGTCCAGGCACATAGGCAGTGCCACAGATTGGGACACTCAATGTTTCCTAGCATGTTATGTTTAGTACTCGTGCTGTGAATACATTTTGAAAACCAAAATTTCTCCCAGTAGGCCAAACAGCACTTCACTAAGGGCCAAGTCCATATCTGACTAGTGCAGAAAGTTTAAAAAAAAAAAGTCTTAAATGCAAAATTGTCTGGCAATTTCCCAATCTATCTACAAAAATCCTGACAAATTACCTATGCTGTGAGAAGCACCCTTGCTTCCCTACTCAGCTAGCTCAAAACCCACTGGAAGTAATCTGCCCAAACTTTTAACAACCAAATTCATCCGTGAACTAAGTAGCACGAACAATTTCATCCCACAAGAACAATTTTTTAAAGTGATAAACTCCGGAGTGTAGGTACTTCTAATGACAGTGCCTCTTCAACCAGAACTGCAGCATTGCTGGCACAACGCTATACTGCTTATTAAAAAAAAAAAAGGAGTCTCTCTCTCAATTGTAAATGAAGTATCCCTCGGTATCTCAGACCCTTCTTCCCTCAGTAACCACTGGATCCTCATCTATCTGAATAAAATCAGTATTCATTAGAAATGGAGGTGAAAATTATTCAGCCTTCTCTTTTGCTTCTGGTGCTCTGAACTCTCACATCTCTTGTGCAACCTCCATAGCCATCTTCTGTACAAGGCACTGTCAGCATTCAGAAGCTATTTTCAAAGGTACAAAAGATAGCCAGGGGAGTTGGCTTTAGCCGTGTTGGTCTAAGGATGTAGACACACAAGGTTCTTTGGGTAAATCTGGTATTTTTTATTAGACCAACTCAAAGAGTTGGAAACTTTCTTCTTTGTAAGCTTTCGGGTACAAACACCCTTTTCAGGCAGAGGGAGCATGTGCAGTTGTTCAGTGCTCTTCCTGGATGAGATAAAAGCACCGTGCAAGATTGCACATCTGTGAAAATGCAAACGTGTGGCAGTGGGGGTCAGAGGGGGTGAGACAATGGGAGAGAGATAAGAGGCAGGGAAAGGAAAAAGGTGAGCTGGAGATAGATCGGAGCTGGTAAACTGTAGAAAGGTTACCTGGGGTATCAGATGGTAGGCAGGTTATAACGTGCTCTGAATCCAACATCTATATCTAGTCCGGGGTGGGCAAAAACCAGCCTGCGGGGCCCCTACATTTTTTTTGAAAATCAACATTTATTTGTCCTTGGTTCCTGTAAAAAATTATAGGAACCAGAGGCAGTAGGACCCAGGGGAATCCCCAGTGGGCTCCTGCAACAGCAGGGTCTGCCCAGCCCCGCTCCCCCAGCCGGAAGCCCCAGCAGGGGCTTCTGGTCTGGGACCACATGGCTGCTCCAGTGCCCTGCGCTGCAGCCGCTCGCAGCCTGCGTGGGCCTGCCTGTGCCTGCTCAGGACAGCCCTGTGTAGGCTGTGAGTGCCTGCAGCAGGGAGCGCGGGTCACAGGGCAGGGGAGGGGCCGCTTTTCCCTACGCTCAGCACGAGCTCCTTCCCAGCCAGCAAGCACGGGGTTGGGGATGTGCACTGCCCCCTGCCTGTACTGCAGGGCTGGCGGGGGAGGGGTGTTGCTGGGAGTGAGCAGGAGCACAGGGTCCCCTGCACCGGTGTCCCAGGGCCAACACTAGCAGGCCCCAGAACAGGGGGGCAGGGGTACAGGGTCCTGGCTGGCAGGGGCTCTATGGAGCTGGGCCAGCTCCCCCCTCTCCCTGCTGGTGCAGCCCAGCCCGGCTCCACAGACGCCTGCTAGCCTGCGCTCTGCTCTGGCCCCCCCCCACAGGACACTGGTCCCAAGACATTAGGACATTGGTCCCAAGACATTAGGACATTGGTCCCACGATGGTGACCAGGGGGCAGAGCACCTGTCAAGCGGCAGGGCTGCCAATATGGCCCTCGACAGCTTGCCAAAACTGGGTAAGCGGTCCTCCACCCAAAATAATTGCCCGCCCCGATGTAGTCCATGATTTTATGGTATCCAGTAGGTTGACGAAGTGAAATTCGTAGGCTACGAGCCTAAAATATCAGATTTTCCCTAAGAACCTTGTCTACCAAAGGACAGCTAAGCACTTAACTCTCATTAAAAGCCAGTGCAAGTTGGGTGCCTGTTCGCTATGCATACTTAAAAAAAAAAAATAGATAAGAACCAAAATCCAAAATCTCAATTTCAGACACTTTCATATTTCAACACACAGGCCATGAATCTCCAGCCAGAGCCTGCCACCGGCCATGTTGGTTGCAAGATCAGATCTAGACCCTTGATCTAGGTATTTATATTTCATCCATGATTGTGGTGTCTGAGCAACTATGCACCTTCCTCCTTTAACAGGAACACAAACACCCTGTCTTGGTGAAAAGGATGTTTTTTGAGGATAAAATGCACAAGTGACTCAGGAGCCAAAAGCCATATATGTGACCAAGACTGAGGCAGCTGCAAAGAGGCAACATGTCACCCACTTGTTTCCAGTATGCATCTGCCACAGCCCAAAACGCGGACGTGCCAAGCAGCCCAACCGAGATAGAGAGCCTAAAGGCAGCCACTGGGACAGCAGCACAAGCCACTCTAAGCCGTGGTATCATTATACGTGATATAATTTCTGTGCTTGGAGCCAGTAGGCAAGGCAGACTTGTTAATGGCAACCCTAAGTTTTGGCCAGAGGCAGCCTAGACAAACCCTAGCTCACCACAACCTTTTAAAAGTTCACTTACTTTCTTAGCTCCAGGGTTGTATGACCTAATTTTATGCTTAATATTTCTCTTCTGTCTATCCATCTGCTCTGCCAATGGACCTCCAGAAACTAGCTCTCCTGGCTGACATCCCGAAGCTGGCAACGGCACAAGCCCCATTGCCAAGGAGTTAACTAAGGTTAAGCGGTGATAATGGCATCATGCAGCTCCAGCACCATCACTTGTTGGCATCAGGTGAACCTAAACATTAGGGAGTAAATTAAACACCAGAAGGAAGTCTTGCTTTTTTTTTTCTCCCCAAAAACAAATTCTACGCAACGGACTTCATCAAAAAGGCATTTTCTGCACCTGGCACCAGGGTGCAGGAAAGTACAACTCCACATTTAGTTCAAATCCCAACCAAGTCATTCCTGCTGTAAATCCTCGACACCCAAAAGCCTGTCTTGCTGGTTGAACTGGTATCTTTTTTCTTTCCAAAAGGAAGTCTTAACAGCAAACCATTATTAACCCCCCCCAAATCTGTATGGCACTGGAACTGCATTCGAAAAAATTATTCCCGTCTGTTTGTTTCATACACAGCCGCTTGTCGTACGAAAACTCACGCCTGTGTAAGGTGTAGAATTAATGTTTTCTTCCCTCCCCGTCCATGATGATGGGGCGGGGGCTGTTGAAAATATTATTCTTCATATCTAAAAATGGTATCTTTACTACAGCTATATCCAACCGCAGCCCAAACGCACTCAGAAGTTCAGCCATCAGTTATGAGAGATGAATAGCATTTATTCACTAAAAACTGAAAGACTGGTTTCATGTTAATATCTTGACAGTAAGAGGAGCTACTTAACAAAAAGGAACAGCTTTTTGTTGATCGGTTTATGAATAAAACATGCCTGTATTGGTCTTCAGAAAATATAGTGATCACGAATTCTTTTTTAATTGCTGTGCCGTCACATCACTTCCATCTATAACCACAGAAGCAACAGCAGGCAATAACGTTCAAAAAATGTACGAGTCTCGGGTCCGCAGCAGAGGGAAAAAATAAAAAAAAAAATGCACAATGCATATACACACACACTATAATTCATAAGCATTTTGACTGTGCCAATAAATATAGTTGTGTTTGTGTTACCCAAGGTTAGAAAAGCAGGGACATTACTACTACAGAAGTTAGTTATAGATTCAGTTTTCATAACAGTTAACAAGGATCCAGACTGCTAGGATGGCTTCCCATTTGCCTGTGCCTTCAAAGAAAAAGTCTGCTAACACAAAGCTGCTCCTCTTAACGCAGGCAGCTGATGCAATCTGAATGAGAAATACATTTTAAATTGGAATCTACTCTGAGAGCCAACGTCAAAAAAAACCAAAACCGTGGCACTAACCCAACAGGTCTTCTACCTGACTGCACTGATATCACCCCTATGCATGTGCCTATATAAATACATTTTCATCATTTCTGACACTTGTAAGCCATGCAGAGTAAATAAGATATAAAACCGAACGCACTGGATTCTCTTGCTTCTGGGCAACAACTCCTCATTAATTCCTAATAAATTCCTCATTAATTCCCAGTTGCACCTTTTTACGAGTCTGCTGAATGGAATGGGGATGCAAAGGTGATATGATAATGGGTGCGCACAAGCGTAGCTAAGTGCAGTTCCAGTTCGCTTCTCAGGTATCGCTGGAATAACAAGTGTTAGAAGGCTTCTGCCATTCCTATGCCTTACAACATGCTGAATCGGTGACAATCATCTCTGACTGGCTCAGGAACCGCACGAGAAGTCAAGGTTAACCAAAAAGCCAATACAATGTTTACGCCCCTGGTGAACTGTGGCTAACACCCTCCAGGTCCAAAAAAAAAAAAAAAAAAAAAAAAAAAAAAAATCCTCCCAGTGAATTACTTAATATCGATAAAGGTAAATGTTATATATTGCATTATTCCCAATTGAAGGACCGAAACGCCCAATACGCACGGTAAAATACCTTGATAAGATTCTTGCGATGAGCTGCAGGTAATAAGTTAGAAAGCCACTGAACTGGCCCAGGATAAAACCCATGCGGTATAACGAAAGGTTTTCCATCGACATTCAAGAGCTAAGGTTTGTCCCTCCAGCTAACTTCTGGCACATAACAGGTGTGCGCATGCATGTGCACGCACACACCCACCCCATGTGGGTACAAATCTGGGTCACAAAAAAGTGAAGCCACAGAGAGAATCTCCCCCTTCCCCACCCACCAAAATCAAGCCCAGCGAATTCCCATGTGGTTTATTCTACATAAATCTATCAGCCAAAATATGCAAATCTGATCTATTTTGTGGCAACAGTAAAAGATCCCATAGCACCGCCACAACTGCATTACAGGGAACAACGCTCACTTGGCTTCTTTCCAAGAGAAATGTAAAAAGGAAGAAGGTTTCTCTCTCGGGCACAACCAGAAAGCACCGAAAGAGTTAAACTCATTATGTAGGTGTTTAATAATCTGCGCTCACGGCCAAAAATAATGCAGTCTTGCATCAAGGACTGAAATGAACCAGCTTAATTTCACCAGTGTTATATCCACATCCCTCCACACTGCTTCGCCCCAACTGCATCATTAACTCCCAATTAGACAATCAAATCCCATCATTCCAACTCCACATATTTTCATCAAAACGTATTACGATTTACTTAGCTGTGGCCATTTGCATCAATTTCATATTAAAATGGAGAAAGAAAAGGTTCCGATCTATTTTCCCTGCATTTAATTCAATTGCATGACATTAGTTAGGTCTAATGTTTCTCCATAGTGCACAAGACACGGTTGATACTTGTTTAGACGAATTTAGGAAATCCTGTACCCAGAGGAGAGAAGTGATGGAAAGAGAGAGGAATAAGAGAAGTATTTCCCTCCAACCTGTGAACTGTGCCTCCGGTTTTCTTCCAGCACTCCAAACTGAATGGCTTTCTGTAATTGTAGATATGATTAGCAGGAAGATAGTAAAACACACAAAGCTAAGGACTCCCTGCCCAAGTCACTTCTGATACAACACACCCAAATAAATTAAGAAAATATATCCCTTTGGATGAGTATGATTTTACTTACCCCACTGGAAAAAAAACAGAACAAAAAACTAGTTCACCATCTATAGTACAGCTCAGCAGTAACTACTTTTAAGGTAATTAGCATCTTTGTTGATAGAAAGGTTCACAAGCAACGTGTGGAAACCAAATCTGTTTAGCTAACCTAGGAAAAGGGATCTCGGAGCATGGGCACACATATATTTGGAAACCGTTCCAAGGGGAACATTTCAAAAGGCCAGCAGCTGGCACATTCAAATAGTTACGTGTGAACGACCTGAGAGTGATTCGAATATAGCTAAATCACTCCAAATGTAACTCTGGATGAAGCAGGGAGGACAGAGGTACGCGTACTGGTCGTGTTCCTCGTCTACTTTTTGTAGCGCCTGCCAGCAGGAAGCAGAACACTTGGCTTTCGAGAGCTGGAGAAAGATGTCAAGTTTCCCCAGCCCTTAAGCAGATGCATTTTGCACCTGTGGCCTCTTATCCAACAAGGTGGAGGAGCAAAAGTGTTATATTCTTCTTTTCCTTTCATCGCACACTGGCGACTTCTGAAACTGCTCCTGCGTTACCTAAAGGTTTATTCCAATGTATAGTAATGGATAAAATGATAACGTATCCAATTTCAAACACAGTAGGCAGGGGCCACCACTTCTGCTCTTTGAAGATCCCACTGCTTTGTTTCATTTTTCCTCTGTGACATTACCAGGGTTGAACTGCGCCTCCTGCATCCTGCAGACAGAAAAGGAAGCTAATCTAACCTGGAATATAACTGTAATCGTGACACTTGGGGAAACGGGTTCATCTCTTCTACTAGTCCTCCTGCCAGTCTGTCATTCGCTCTTGAATTAGAAAAATAAGGCATGTAGGAGAAGAAAAATCAAGCCATGGAATGGTTTAATTGAAGCCAAATGCTTGATGTAAAACATGTACATACATATATGTTTGATGTCACATGTATATATAAATAAAAACATATGAACACATATAAACACACACGCACATACACGAGATAGATAGATAGATAGATAGATAGATAGATAGATAGATAGATAGATAGATAGATAGAATTAAAAACAGATTCCAAGTGTTTCTATGGAAATGCCATGCATTCCCAAGTTGGTCCTTTGACAGTAAGGTAGGTAGGGAAATTAGTCTTTAAAAAAAAAAAAAATTAAAACAGCTCAGCTGGACAAAAAAAATATTTCCATCTGGTCGGAGATATTTCCCAGCTGGCAAAGCACCATTTATAGCACGTGTGATATCTCAAGCTAATCTTCCCCCATCTCCATCTGCAGGTAGGAGGATATAATATCCACTGTCTGAAGTGGTACACTCTGGACACTCAATTACACTAATTGTCATAATCCCAGCATGAAAAATTTAGACTCTAAAACGGGATCAAGGAAGTGATGATTACTAATATGAAGAATATTAAAGATTTTAACTGTAGCAACAAGGCGGCAAGATTTTAACTAGAACAGCAAGACAAGCCCAAAGAAATTATACTAAGTTGTATGCATAAAAAGGTCCTTTAAAAATGCTGTATATAATCTCAATGAAAACTTTTCTTGGCTTTTATCCTTA